>NW_028227269.1:13282500-13717500 GCF_978045245.1 Mus caroli
GGGTTCTGAAGGCACTGTTAGTGAGCTAACCTGTTCATAAGCTCCTAGTAGACAAAGGTGCAGTCTCATTGGAGCAAATGAACCCCTGGGGGGAGGGATTTATAACTGATAACTTTATCCTGCATCTTCCTGAGTCAATCTCATTATTTCTTCTTCTCGCCATCCTCCTTTTCCCTCCCCCACCCCAACTCTGCTTCCTGATTACTGTGAAATGAGTAATTTGTTCCTTATCCTTTCCATCAGGACATTCTGCCTCACCATCACCAGAAACAATGACAACGACACTGCTTGAACTGCCTCAAAAACAAGACAAAATAAACCGTTCTTCTTTTGAACTGCTTCTCTTGCATGTATGTTGCAGCCATTAACAAGTCTGAGTAACAAGGCAGTCCTGACTCAGTAGATGAGATTCCTTAGTCCACTCTATTCCCCAAATCAGCAAGCTATAAGAATAAGGAGAAAGGCGGTGTCTGACCTGTTCTCTGGAGTGGCACTGTCTCCAGCTGTGCATTAAGATATGACTTCCTAGAGCAATCTAGAAAAGACCAAAGATAAGTGATAGAACTGATTTTATTCATGTACTTGTAAAGGGGTTTGGTGGGTAGGAGAAGGAGTTTCAGAAAGTAAAGCCAATAAATACAAAGAAAAAGAATGTGATGATTTGAAAGGAAATGGCCCCAATAGGCCCAGAGAGTGGCACTATTAGGAGATGTGGCCTTAGAGTAGGTGTGGCCTTATTAGAGAAAGTCTATCACTGAGGTCTCTGTTTGAAGTCTCAGAGTCTCAAGCAAGATCCAATATGGCACTCTTTTTCCTTCTATTTCCCAAATTGGATGTAGAACTCTCAGCTACCTCTCTAGGTCCATGTCAGCCTGCATCTTACCAATGATGGACTAACCAGCTCCAATTCAATGCTTTCCTTTCTAAGAGTTGCCATGCTGGTCATGGTATCTCTTCACAGCGATTAAACCTAACTAAGACAAGGAATGTTGCAATTACAGAATTCCCTGCTCATTAGGATGATAAATAAGAAGGCATTAGAGATGTTTGCACTGTGTTCCTGGCCAGCCAGGACAGAATATAGTATGGGAGGGCTCTCATGAGGATGGAGGAGAATGAGGGCCACAGCTGACCTACTCACAAGCACCTGGGGAAAGAAGGATCTCAGCCATTCACGTACACCTTTTACATGTTCACACGAACTTACAAACTAACAGTAAATGAATATCAAGGTATGCAAATTACATAACGCATTCTGCCTTGGAGAGATGGCTCAGCCTGCTACACATGAAGACCTGAGTTTGATCCTCCAGAACTCAAATAAAAAGGCCAGGAGCTATGGCTCACACCTGTAAGACAGGAGAAGTCATCTTGTCTAATTAATGATCCCAGGGTCAGCACATGACCCTCTCTAAGAATGTAAGGTGGAGAGCAATAGAAGATTCTCACCATCAACCTGTAAACTACACACACACACACAAGCACACACTCATGAACACGCACACACCATTTCAGTGAGTGTAGCCATGTGGCTAATACTAAGATATCAACATTTTCAGTAGTCAGAACCCACTCATGCCTCCTCCCAGGCACCATAATGACACTCTCTTGACTTCTTGGATCATTGTCTTTTTTTTCCTCCAATTGTTTTATTAGGTATTTACTTCATTTACATTTCAAATGCTATCCCGAAAGTCCCCTATACCCTCCCCGCTCCCCTACCCACCCACTCCCACTTCTTGGCCCTGGTGTTCCCCTGTACTGAGGCATATAAAGTTTGCAAGACCAAGGGGTCTCTCTTCCCAATGATAGCAGATTAAGTCATCTTCTGCTAAAAATGCAGCTAGAGACACGAGCTCTGGGGGTACTGGTTAGTTCATATTGTTGTTTGGATCATTGTCTTAAAGAAACAAAAGACCAAAAGGGTAAATGCTGGTGATGTTCTTCCTGGAGAAGGAAGCCATGATTATTAGGTTAAAAGGGTTATTTCTGGGCAGAGAGCAGACCTGGGCTTGAGGGCCGCATATACCACTCATAGCTTGTTTGAGGGGTGTGCTTTTCCTTGCCAAACTCTGGTTTGCTCATTAGTGAAGTCGGGCTGCAATGTTGAGTTGTTGAATTACTAGTTCTGTGGTCAGGGCTGAATGGTATATATACACACACACATTCCAGGCCCAGTGCTCATTAAGTATTGGTTGAGTGGAGATACTTGAAATAAAAATAAGAATACATAGGGTGATTTAGAGAGAAAGTTAGATCCAGCTTCCCTGAGGCCCTGAAAGAAGGCTGTGTCAGGAGTTTGGTGGGAAAGCAGGGTTAGGGGGAATAGAGAGATGCATGTCCTCACACCTATGCCACAGTGCCGTCCTTTCCTCATTCGAAGTTCCCACCTTATGTAGTTGGCAAATGCTATAACACATTTTAGTCCTACCAATGTATCTCTGAAACATTATGGAGCTCAAGTTAGTCAGCTGGGAAAAACAGAATAAAAATAAACAGTCATTATGATGCCCAGTGATATATATATATATATATATATATATATATATATATATATATATTCATTTGAGGAAAGACATTCAGATTTAGAAAGAACTCAAAACCTCCTCCTGTCAGAGCCATATATTTTAGATTACAAGGTTAATGATGTAAGATCCAGGTAGACCTGTAAAGGTGCTCACATGGGACAGACAAATCCTCTTCATGATGTGACACCCTAACTCCAAATGTGGGATAGACACGAGGCAGCTTAGTCATCAGGATATGGTGTGTGTCCTGGCACCAGAGGTCAAACTGAATCATGAGATGTCACAATTAAATGAGAATATTCTGCTCAGCTCTGAGCTTGTGTGCCCAAGGTTCTGATGGGAAATAGTGCCAGATCCCTAGAAGCCTTTGGAATGGCACTAGCCTTCAAATGCTAGACTTAAATGATTTTCTTTTATTTTTTTAATTTTTTTTATTACGTATTTTCCTCAATTACATTTCCAGTGCTATCCCAAAAGTCCCCTATACCCTCCCCCCCACTTCCCTACCCACCCATTCCCATTTTTTGGCCCTGGCGTTCCCCTGTACTGGGGCATATAAACTTTGCGTGTCCAATGGGCCTCTCTTTCCAGTGATGGCCGACTAGGCCATCTTTTGATATTAAATGATTTTCTTAAGAGTCACTTTGTAACAAAGCCATCTTTCTACTGAATATATGTATAAAGCATATAAAATTGGGACACTGAATAGAGACCTGACTGCCAGGTTTACGTCAGATTTAACATAATAGCTAAAACATGGAACAAATATGTGCCTATTGACAATGAAAGAACAAAAAAAATGGAGCATGAGTGAACAATGAGAAACAACTCAGGGTGAGATATTCCAAATGGTATCTGATGGCTTCTGGGAGAGAAGCCTGTGTATCCAAGCTCTACTGAATGTTCCTATACCCGTGTGCACAGGGCAGTTTCTCTGTATAGCCTTGGCTGTCCTAGAAATTGCTCTGTAGACCAGGCTGGCCTGGAATTCACAGAAATCAATTGGCTTCTGCCTCCTGCATGCTAGGATTAAAGGTGTGTGCCACCACCTTCAAGCAGGGAATTTTTTAAGGACATAAAGTTGGGAGAGGGACATGGTACAGATGGTCTGAGAGGAGTCAGAGAGAGGATTTTGGAATGGAAATGAACAAATCTCATTGTGTACATGTATGAATTACTAAAAGAATAAATTACAAGATAGTTAAAACATTTTAAGGCTCACCTAAGTATGACTGTTATTTGTAATGATATGGAACGACCTGGAGGACAAGGTGGGCAGTGGAATAAGCAGGCTCTGAAAGACAAACGCGTGTTCTGATTTACACGTGGATAGAGAAGCCTAGCCCAGAAATTAAATGGTGATTCCTAGGACTAAGGGATGGAGAGCTAGGACATGAGTCAATAACATGGATTTCAGTTCCACAAGGGGAACATGTTGAGGGGAACAATTGCATGTAATGATGGCAGATAATAATGTACTTATACATGTGACATTATGAGAGGAGATTTCAAGTATTAACATATAACATATAACAGATAAAGTAACACATATGCAATGGAATTTGATTGGCCATCCCACAAAACATAGGTATATCAGAATATCGTGTCTTCTGCCCCAAGTACTTACAAAGTTTACATAGCCATTAGAAAACAAATTGGGAAATTGAATCAACATTCTTAGGCGGAAAGCAATGTGAAATTATTCACTCTATTCAAGAAAATGTTGAATCTGAAAATCAAACATACATAGTAGAGTGCATTCAAGGTGCCTGCTGTGATCAAGTGGGGCTTCAATGGAACCAACCAACTAATAAAATATCTAACAGTGACATTCATTTAAACCCTGTTCTCTATAGGGCCAAACTAAAACTGAAATATGATACATTTAAAACAGTGGAAAGAGAAAACTAAAAGCAGTTTCTAAGGAGGAAGGGTTTTTTTTGTTTTGTTTTGTTTGTTTGTTTGTTTGTTTGGTTGGTTGGTTGGTTGGTTTTTTGAGACAGGGTTTCTCTGTGTAGCCCTGGCTATCCTAGAACTCACTTTGTAGACCAGGCTGGCCTCAAACTCAGAAATCTGCCTGCCTCTGCCTCAGGAGGAAGATTTTCTTTCCTTCCTTTTGGTGAATTCTGTGGTGGATTTATCCCATGAGCCTTCAGTCCTTAAGTACCAACTCAGGTTTCTTGTCTTTCCTGGGTTGCCTATACAGTCTCCTTGCATTTGAATGCTCTATCATTGTCCTCTGTCTAGAGAATATTTCATAACTTTTTATTAACATGCACAAACTTTACAAAATAGCAGATTTCACTGTGTGTGTGTGTGCAAACATGTGTGTGCATGTGTGTGCAAACATGTGTGTGTGCGTGTATGTGTATTTGTTTAAGGTATTTTTATTTGATCCATCCATTACCCTCTATTGCCAAAGATCCCTTCTTCTCGTCTTCCCTTACCCCCTCCCATTTTGTCATTGTTGTGGTTGTTGTTGTTGTTGTTGTTTGGAGATAAAGTACTATAAGTTGCCCAGGATTGCCTTAAACTCGTCATGTAACCCAGGCTAGCCTTAAACTCTCCTGGTCCTCTTGTATCGTTTTCCCAAGTGTTGGCATTACAGTTGTAAACCATCATGCCCTGCTTAAGGCAAAAAGACTTTTTAAAGGTGCACCTATGCCTTGGGAACATGCACGCATGCGCGCGCGCACGCGCACACACACACACACACACACACACACACACACACACACAAAGAGAACAGTTATTAAAGGACCTACCACTAATATGTAGACAAAACCAAAGTGTATATGAGTGAAGGTGTTTGAAAATTGAAACTGAGGGGTAGATGATCTCTGTTCTCCACATGTCCAGAAGCTGAGGAAAGAATATCTCAGATTTTCATGACTTACATGGGTATAGATCAGGGACAGCACCCGCAGGAGCTCACATGGGGTTCAGTCCACACAATGCATCTGACTGCTTGCCTAAATCATTGTCTCTGAGGACTGTGGATCCTAACTCTAAGGGGAGATATTGTACACACAGAACCTGACAAGGGACAAGGAAGATTAAAGAGAGAGAAACCCTTGCTGTCTGGTGTCTTTGTTCCCCTATCAAGATATCTACCTGCCAGTAAGAATGTGGAATGGAGATATGCCCAAAACAGTCAGGCCAAGTGATGTTGGTTGCTTAGGGATAGAATTTAGAAAGCCATCATAATTTAACTATTGCTGAGTGATTGAAAAATTATACCACACCGGGCATGATGGTGCACACCTTTAATCCCAGCACTCAGGAGACAGAGACAGGCAGATTTCTGAGTTCGAGGTCAGCCTGGTCTACAAAGTGAGTTCCAGGGCAGCCAGGGAGACACAGAGAAACCCTGTCTCAAAAAACAAACAAACAAACAAACAAAACAAAAACAAGCCAAAAAACCCCACCTATACCACAAGGGGAAAGCATAGCTCAATTAGTAAAGTACCTGTCACACAAGCATGGGTACCCAAATCTGATCTGCTGCACCCACATAAAAACCAGGACATTGTAGCTCACACTTGCAGTTCCAGGAATGGGGAGGAAGAGAAAGACAGATCCCTGACACTCAGTAGCTGTCATCCTAACCAAATGCTCAGGTCCCACTGAGAGTCCTTCTCTCAAAAAATAAGGGGATTAGCTCCCAAGGAAGGGCAGTCAAGGGTGAGCTTTAGCTTCCAGATATACTCACACACATGCAAGCTTGCCCATAAACACACATGACATGCATTTTCACACACAGGAAAACACAGACACCTACAAGCGCATGCGCGTGCACACACACACACACACACACACACACACACACACACACACACTGAGAAGTATACAGCAATACAGCTAAGCTAGAGAAGATTCTCCTGACAACCCTCACAGCCAGAAAGAACTGATCAAACAGAAAATGGACAGCAAAAACCCAGCTTCTCAGAAGGATGAGACAGGCCTGAGAGGACAAGAGCTTGAGAAATGTCACAGTGAGTGGTTGCTATCGGCTATCAGCTTTCTTTGAAGATCCATGTAGGAAGAGGAGGGGGAAGGAGAAAGAGGAGGAGGGGAAAAATAGGAGGAGGAGGGGGAGAAAGAGGAGAAAGAGAAGAAGAAGAAGAAGAAGAAGAAGAAGAAGAAGAAGAAGAAGAAGAAGAAGAAGAAGAAGAAGAAGAAGAAGAAGAAGATGATGATGAAGATGAGGAGGAGGAGGAGGAGGAGGAGGAGGATGGGAGGAGGAGGAGAAAGAATCAACAGTCATGGGAGCTTGTTAATTACATCATCAACCATCCTGGCTTCTGTCTTCTCTATGGATAACAATTAACCAGCCCACAGAGTTGAGAGGATTAAGTGGGATTTGCAGAACCCAAACTCTGGGTGACCTTCCAGCCCCTTTGTTGTTCTTAACCCTACTGCCAGTCACATTGTACAAGGAGGAGATGTCTCACCTTTTCTTCAAGTTGTTAGAGGGTTTTCCAGTTGTTTTGTTTTGCCTTTCTTGATATTGATTTTTAACTTTTCTTTCTGGCTTTTAGAGTTCAAACACTTCCCAAGGTTAGAAGTGACACAGCCATCCCATTACAAGGTCCCAATCCTTGACACTATTAGTGATGCTATGTCGTGCTTGCCGACAGGAGTTTAGAATGGCTGGATTCTAAGAGGCTCTACCAGCAGATAATTGAGACAGATGCAGAAACCCACAGCCAAACATTGGATAGAGGTCAGGAATCCCTATGGAAGAGTTAGGGGAAGGATTGAAGGCTCTGAGGGGGATGGCAACCCCACAGGAAGACCAACAGAGTCAAGTAACCTAGACCATTGGGAGCTCTCAGAGACTGAGCCAAAGAGCATATACAGGCTGGTCCAAGGCCTAAACACATATATAACAGAAGGCTGCCTTCCCTGGTCTCATTAGGAGAGGATGAGCCTAATGCTGTAGAGACTTGATGTCCCAGGGAAGGGAGACACCAAGGGGGGAACCCTCTCATAGGTGAACGGGAGGGAGAGGAGCCCTGTGAGAGGGGAATGGGAGGGGGCAGCATATGCTATGTTAATGTATCAATCAATTAATTAAAAACAAACAAAACAAAAGAAGCGACATAGAGCAGGTGAAAGAGATGGACCACGAAGTCCCACTAGGGTGTTGACATCCGATCTTAGTTCTCCCGACTCTCAAAAACTTATGGAATTCATCATGTTAGTCTTCTGACTATTATCAACTGATCAATAAAAGGGAATCCAGATGGCCGTGTTTCCTGTTTTAGAGGAAGGCCAGGCCGTGTGGATTGATTCTGAAGCCAGGGGAAGAGCTGAATCTGCCAGTGGCAAGCTGCTCTCAGAATAGATCAGAGAAGACCTTGGGTCCCATTGCTGTATACACGGAGCACAGCCGAGAGAGATTCCGAAGGGAAGAGCCCGATGAGGGAGCTCCTTGCATGGCATGCTGCCCGGCTTCCCGTCAGAACTCCCTCTGCTTATGTATAACTCCAGGCTTGTATTGATATCTGTGCGCATATGTTGGCCCGGCTCTTCCTTTCCAGGCGAGAGATGGCTTCTGCCGAAGCTGCCAGTGCAATATTTTGAAAATAGACATCCATTTCGAGGAAAAAAGACATCCAAATAAGACTTCTTTTTAGCTTTTACATTAAAAATCATGATAATATCTATCTTTCCCGTCAGTGGCATTCTTGAAGCTGTGGGATAAGCCTACAGCTTATAATGACCACCTAAGGGCACAGTCCCTCAAGTGTGGGCTATATGCAGCCTAAGAAAGCTCCCATTGCTGCCCAACAAAACATTGTAAACTTACATAGATCGTTATAAGAATGGGTGGGGTGATTTTTGTATGATGCATCTGTATGTCACTCATATACATGAATTCCATGCACAAGGTATATGGGGAGGTCAGAGGACACCCTCAGGTGCCAGTCCTAAGACACCCTCCACCTTCTGGAGCAGAGTCTCCTACTGTCCTCTTCCCCATATAGACAGGCCGAGCTGACTCTCAAGCTTCTAAGCATACACCTGTCTCTGACTCCTGTGTCACCATCAATAGAGTTACAGGCATGCAGAGCCACACACAGCTTTTTATATCAGTTCTGGAAGCCTGAGCATTCTCACGCTTGCACAACACCTGCTTTTTACCAACTGAGCCGTCTCCCTACTGGCCAACCCTGATTTGTTTTAACTCAACTGTTTCCAAAGTGTGAACTTTACTGATGGCAACTCCATGTTATAACGTCAAGTGTTTGGACAGCCCTCAGAGGGAGGTGTTTATGGCAAGATGCTCGCACGGAGGTTACTTAGGACTGCACAAAGAAGAGCCATGAGTACTCAGGAACTGACTTCCCAAGCCTATTTTTGCACCCTCCCGACATTCTAGATGAAACACACACCCCCACTCCCCAGAACACCAGAATTCGAGATTTCTAGAAAACAGGGTCATTGTAGATGTAACTAGCTAAATGATGAGGAGGTCATAGTAGAGTCAGGAGGCCATGTACTCCAATAGTACTTAGGTCCTTATGTTAAATAGAAATTGATGACACATACACAGAGAGAATACATTTGAAGACATAGGAGAGTCTGTTAGATATAGAAAGCATGTGAAAGCTTAGCATAGTGAATGTAGAGAGAGCTTGTCTAGAACTCCAGGTAACCTGCACAGTTGTATCAACTACATTTCTTCACCAAACATTTTTGTCCAGGCATGAATGGAGGGTGGTGGGGACTGAAGTTATTTAATTTAAAGAACCATAATCCTAGGACAGGCCATGATTCTAATATCACTCCCTACTCAGCTCACTACCTTCTCAACACCTTAACATGCTCTGTGGAGGGAGAAGCCTGCCCCTCTGCCTCAGGGTCCCTCACCTCCAAGTTTCCCATCCATTGTTTCCCAGTACTCACAATAATTATGCCTGCCACATATCAAGATTTCAATATCATTTTTTCTTGAAAGAATGTCTAGTAGGTTTTTTTTAAAATATATTCATTTGAGTATTTCCAATGTCACTGTAGAATTTATTAATCTGCTGTTTTGAGAGACTGTATCATGCCAGAAGTGCAGTGACCTTAGTGTTAAATTTCAAATCTGGGACAAACTGCTAAGGAGCCTATTTAACACATCAAAGTGAACTTGGCTTCCAGGTTCTCCCAGCATCCCTCAGTCCCAGTTTGATACAGAGTGCAGCTTACATACCCTGCCCTCTACCTTGAAATTTCCAGCCTAAGGGCTGGGTTGTCTGGCTCTTCCCTATATAATCTAGACATTTTTGTTAGTGGTAACTTCACTTTTGTACTGTTGGGCTCCTGGCTACTATACTACTATTCGGGTTCCCTTCTCTCTTCTTTCCTTCCCTTGCTCTTCTCCCAACATGGTTCAAGATCAGGACCACTCGGGACTCTCCCTGACGTGTCTGCCTCTAGCCATGCTTTTACACATATCTATAGTAAACTTTCTCTGCCACCATACACAGGAGCAGCCATGTCCTTTCCTTTCCTCTTTATTTCTTTTTTCCCAACTCATTTAAATTTTGGACATTCAGCCCAAGTTAGGGTCTAAGACTCTATGAAAGCCCTCTCATAACAAAAGCCACCTGAAGGGGAAGCACAATTGGAGAAATTAAGCCCTGGTATTATCCTAGTGATAGCATCTCTCATGTTCTTTGTAAATGTGCTTAATGCTCATCTCTCTTAAGCATATTGTATCTTAGTTATTGTGACAAACCCATTTAAACAAGTGGTTCTGAGCATCCCCTAGAGCCACACTGGAAATAAGGTAGCCACCAGTCACATGTTCAAGCTAAAACTAATTGAAAGTGATGAAGGCTTCAGATTAACTTCTCTGCCACTACATTAGCCTCATGTTAATTGTTCACTGGTCACGTGTGGCTGGTGATTGTCAGAGTGCACAGTATGTGCTGAATAGCACCATTGCTGGAGGCAGAAATTCTCTGGCCTGCATTTCTGAGTGTTTAACATCATGAAATAGAGGCCCATGACTTCCGGGATGTTTTCGCTCTTCCTACAGACAGTTCAAACGCTGGTATTAGGACAAGGTTGAACCTGAAAGGACATTTACTACCTTTATTCCAGAACAAATGAGTAGCTTCTGAACAATAGGAAATATCACAGTGTGTTGACATGAGGCTGTCTATTAATCAGCATGCTCTGTGATCTCTCAATCCATACAGAAGAAAAAAGTAAACTCAAAGGGAACGCAGTTCCTAGTGAGTCCAGGGACATGCAGGTAGCTCAGGATAACTGGTATGTGGGTCTCATGGAATTGGATTTGTAAAGGAAACACTGTGTGGGGAGGTGGCCCAACTGTGAATGGCTAAAGGTTGGGAGCTTGGCCGATGCATGTGTCCTGCTGCCTGGCATACTACAACTTAGTCAAGATATGCTTGCTGCTGTTGAGTGAATCAGCTCTTCAGCCCAACACCAAGCTCATCAATCAACCAAATAACACACTCCAGATGAATGAAGGCCAGATACATTTTCCAGACAGACCATGCTACTCTTTATTGATAAGAAGCCCTAACTTTCAGAATTTCACTGTGCATGCTTTCTTTTTCAGTTAAATAAACAAATCTGAAATATAGCATGGTGAGGAATGATATTCTATGTGGCCATTGAGGGCCCATGAACTGCTGCCACCCAGTATCTAGCACATTCTAAAACAGTGTCCAACAGGTTACCAAGCCATTAACATAGAGATGAAGAAGTAATTTGGTTCCTAACTATGCTGAGCTGTCCCAGGAGTTGCAGGAGTGTGGGTTCTTATAGGCCATTGACAGTGATCTATGAAATAACCCCATCCCCAGCTAAAAAGAAAGAAACACCCAAAGTATGTTATAAACATCAACCATGTATGCCACAGCAAATAACACAAGACTAGGGCAGAGAGCAGTTCAGGCTTGCTGGCCATTTGGTCCTTAAAGCATTTCAAAAGAAACAACATGATGCAGAGCAAGAGCTGCCATGAACCATATAAAAATGAGTAAACCTGCTTATATCTCAATAAAACTTACTTACAAAAACTATACTTTTTATTTCATGCAAATCTGTTGTGAAATAAAATCATTATCCCTGTTTTTAATTGAAAATGTGAAAAATAGTCAAGTCATAGACTTTGGACCAGACTTTTTTTTAAATTTTTTATTAGATATTTTCTTCATTTACATTTCAGATGCTATCCCAAAAGTTCCCCTATGCCCTCCCCCTGCCTTCCTCCCCTACTCACCCACTCCCACTTCTTGGCCCTGGCATTCCCCTGTACTGGGGCATATAAAGTTTGCAAGACCAAGGAGCCTCTCTTCCCAATGATGTAGCGAAAGCACATTTTATTAGGAACATGTTCATAGTTCCTTCCCACCCACTGAAAGGGGTCACTTCTCACTGTAGGACAGCCTACCTGTGTGTGAGGACAGACAGGTCTGACATGTGGCTCTCCAGTTGATTGTCAACTTTCCTTGGAACCTAAGTTCACATCCACAGGAAGCAGAATTCTGTCTATAGTTATTCCAAGCCATGGAGATACCTAGATGGAGACTCTAGGTTGGGATTTAGTAAAATGATGGACCAGACTTTTACTCCTGAATTTTATGCTGATTCTATCAGTATAAAAAAAGATATTCATCTTTCCATCTTATGAGGTCTTCTTGAACTTCCATTCTTATCTTCCTGTACAAAGCTCAAGTCCAAGTGGATCAAGGACCTTCATATAAAACCAGATACACTGAATCTAATAAAAGAGAAAGTGTGAAAAAGTTTTGAACACATGGGCACAGGGAAAAGTTCCTGAACAGAACACCAATGGCTCATGCTCTAAGATCAAGAATCGACAAATGGCACTTCATAAGATTGCAAAGCTTCTGTAAGGCAAAGGACACTGACAATAGGACAAAATGACAACCAACAAATTTGGGAAAGATCTTTACCAATCCTATGTCTGATAGAGGGCTAATATCCAATATATATAAAGAACTCAAGAAGTTATACTCCAGAGAACCAAATGACCCGATTAAAAAATGGGGAACAGAGCTAAACAGAGAATTCTCAACTGAGGAAACTCAAATGGCCAAGAAGTACCTAAAAAAATGGTCAACATCCTTAGTCATCAGGGAAATGCAAATCAAAACAACCCTGAGATTCCACCTCACACCAGTCAGAGTGGCTAAGATGAAAAACTCAGGTGAAAGCAGATGCTGTAGAGTATGTGGAGAAAGAGGAACACTCCTCCATTGTTGGTGGGATTGCAAGCTGGTACAACCACTCTGGAAATCAGTCTGGTGGTTCCTCAGAAAATTGGGCATAGTAATACCTGAGGATCCAGCTATACCGCTCCTGGGCATATACCCAGTAGATGCTCCAATTTGTAATAAGGAAACATGCTCCACTATGTTCATAGCAGCCATATTTATACTAGCCAGAAGCTGGAAGCAACCCAGATGTTCCTCAACAGAGGAATGGATACAGAAAATGTGATACATTTACACAATGGAGTACTACTCAGCCATTAAAGACAATGGCTTCATGAAATTTGCAGGCAAATTGAAGGAACTTGAAAATATCATCCTGAGTGAGGTGACTCAGTCACAAGGAACAAACAGGGTATATAATCACTGATGTGTGGATATTAGCCCAAAAGTTTGGAATACCCAAGATTCAGTTCACAGATCATAGGAAGCCTAAGAAGAAGTAAGACCAAAATGTGGATGCTTCAGTGCTTTTTAAAAAGGTGAACAGAATACTCACCGGAGGAAATATGAAGACAACATGCGCAGCAGAGACTGAAGGAAAGGCCATCCAGAGACTGCCCCACCTGGGAATTCATCCCATATACAGCCATCAAACCCAGACATTATTGTGGATGCCAGGAAGTGCTTGCTGATATAAGCCTGATATGGCTGTCTCCTGAGAGACTCTGACAGAGCCTGACAAATACAGAGGAGGAAGCTCACAGCCAACCATTGGACTGAGCTCAAGGGTCCCTGATGGAGGAGATGGAGAAGGGACTGAAGGAGCTGAGGGGGTTTGCAGCTCCATAGAGGGAGCAACAGTGTCAACAGGCCAGATCCCCTGGAGCTCCTGGGGACTGGACCACCAACCAAAGATTACACATGGTACAACCCATGGCGCAGGCCATATATGTGGCAGAAGATGGCCTTGTTGGACATCAGTGGGAGGAGAGGCCCTTGGGCCTGAGGGTGTTCAATTCCCCAGTGTAGGGGAATGCCAGAGTGAGAAGATGGGAGTGGATGGGTGGAGCACCCTCAGAGAGGCAAAGAGAGAGGGGATGGAATAGGGGGTATTCGAAGGGGAGACCTGGAAAGAGGAAAACATTTGAAATGTAAAGAAAGAAAATATCCAAGAAAAAAAAAGATATTCATGAAGGTTATTTTTAAAAAGTAAAATACATCTCAATAAAACAAAAATAAAAACAAAAGTTTAAAAGCAACGTTTTCCACAGACTACAGAGGTCTGTAAAGCCTGATGCAGCTCATTCTTGGTTTCCTTACAGCTAGACTGTGTTCACTTGGTGGCCCTTCTAGGCACCGTTTAGAACTAACCCCCACAATTAGAGAAAAGAAATCCAGGCTAGGAGGGGTGGAGAGGTGTTCTGGGACTCCTCTGGTCTGTAATAGAAACCCAGGAATAAAGATGTTCTCCCTCAGGCATCAGGCTGCAGAGGCCACCAGCTCACTGAGAATTCCCAGAGTCCAACACAGAAGGCAAGTTTGTCCTTCTTCAGGCAAAGGAAAGAAAACAACAGTTACATTTCCTTTATTCAGAGCTATCCAGTTCCCAACTGAATAAACACACCAACAAAAACACCAGATGAAATGGCTTGTACTTAAAGTGATTGCTTCCCAGTGTTTACAATAGCATGGGGTTATTTCAGATAATTCGGAAAATGACCTAAAGGTGTAATCATGAGAACAAGAGTCACCCCAATCTCAGAAGCCAGAAATGACTGTTGTAAACTGTATGCCAATTCTTTGACAAATGGGATCATACTAAAATGGTGTGTTCATAGCCAGAATTTTGGATGGTTGTTGTTGTTTTGACATTATACTCTTTATTTCTCTCTGCCATTAAAAAAGCCCTTATAATTTTTGTTTTTCATTTACCATATAATTGGGGACATCCTTTTACCTAAATTAACTGATACAAGGAAAATAACTTTTAGTTAATGAGCACACTTTCAGTCAACAATCAGAAAGTTACTGTTTCTAGGGCATAGCCTAGACTCCAGGGCCACAGGGACTCTGGGCTCTGTCTTCTAGGCATTGACTTCTCACATATCTCTTTGTCCATGGGAAAACCCTGTGCTAGGTCCTTGTGATGCTGAGAGATGAAATCAGCCCAAATTCTGCACCACAGCAGCCCTCAGGCAGGGAGTGAGAGAGCTGGTTGCTGCAATGATGAGAGCAGCTGTGGGGAATGATGCTTTGCACAATCCTCAGAAGGGACAAATCTGCATGGTGCCAAGAAGATCGTGGGGACTGGAACATTTAGAACACATGCTTAGTTTGCAAGCAGTGTATAACATTGTGTTTCTGGTACCTACATAGGGAGAGTAATCTGACCAATGAAATGATTCCCTGCCTGTAGATTCTGTTGTGTTATTGTTTAAAGCAAAGTTTAGTACTGGAAACTGGTGACTGTTGAACCTTGCTACTAAGGTTATTTTCTACCATGTCCGGACAGCTTTTGTGAACTCAGCACAAAATGGAGGACTCCCCTTTCTTAGCTGGGCCTCCTCTTCTCTGCCTGACCTCTTGAATGGCTCCCCATGCAAATGAGATATACCCAGGACTGTAAACCTCAGCTAGTGAAACTTCATCCTAAGAAGAACCCCTTCCCACTCTCCAGGATTGATTCACCCGAATAAAGTGTGTGAGCACAAGCTCTTTTGGTGGAGATCGTCTAAGAGAGCCGTTTTCTAAAAGAGCTGTGATATTGAAGAGCCCTAACACTGAAATCTTTGGATACCTCCCCTCTTGCCTTTGGCAGTGCCTGACAAGGATCCTGCTAATTCACTCAATCCAGACTTCGCTCCATCCTTCTCTACTCTGTGTGCAGCAGTACCTGGACAACCCAAAGGAAGAAATTAAAAAGGGAACCACAGTGACCAGTTTAGTACAGACATGTTTTGTCCCATCTGAAGTCAGGGAAGCATCCTTGTCTAGGGAAAGCCCCATGAGCCACTTTTCTTGTATGCTCAGTGCATCCCACACCTATTCCTTCCTCTCAGCAGAGTCTCAAAAACACTCCCCAAATACTCTCCTCACACTGGAAGCAATGGATTTACCAGCATAAGGTACCACACATGCTTTCTGTGACCAATGTTCTTCATAAAGCAGGATTTTCTCCAAGGACATAGCTGACCTTGGTCATCACAGGAAAGACCCTTCTCTGTGTGCTAAATTAGGTAACAGTTTCCCTGCCCTGGATCCTCCCTTGGAATATGCTGTGTCTTCATTCCTGTTTTGTCTAGCTGCATCTTTTCCAGTGCAAGAGCTGATTATGTTGTACAGTTTTTACCATTTATAGTACAGGCTCCTTGGTACCCCATCTCCTCTGCCCCACCAAAGGACAGCACCAGAAAGTCCTGCTCTCAAAGGCCTTTGACTGCACACCAAGGGATGTTCTCCTAGGGTCTGAAGCCTTTAGCACTGCACAGGTCTCATTTCATCCCCTCATGGCAGTGGACTGATGATGCAACCTGTAGCTGCTTCCTCTGTGGTACCATGCGGATCTCTTCTTACTGATGAGATGATTGTTAACAAGGTTATACTCTTTAATGATGGATGGTGTGATGCCATCTTCTGGATGGTCTAAGCTGTGTACTCTACATCTGGTAAGAAGAAGCTAAACCCTCAAACATCCAGCTAAGAGTAGAATCCTATCACCTGTTGTAGTCTGAATGAAAATAACCTCCATAGATCCAAAGGGAGTAGCACTATTAGGAGGTGTGGCCTTGGAGTAGGAGTGGCCTTGTTGGAGGAAGCACATCACTGGAGGTAGACTCTGAGGTCTCAGATGCTCAAGCCAGGCCCAGGGTCTCACTCCCTTCCTGTTTCCTGCAGATCTGGATATAGAACTCTCAGCTACTTCTCCAGCACCATGTCTGCCTGTATGCTGCCATGCTTTCTGTCATGGTGATAATAGGCTAAACCTCTGAAACTGTAAGCCAGACCTCAGTCGAATGCTTTCCTTTATAAGAGTTGCCATGGTTTTGGTGTATCTTCACAGAAATAGAAGCCCTATCTGAGACAATGTCCATACACTGCCTCTCAGGAATATCACATAACCGTAGACCTGTAAACAGGCACTAACTTAATTGCAAACCAAGTTGTGAGGTAGATGGAAATCTTATGCTGCCACGAGTAAATTTCTGTCAATCCTTTGTGAATCCTGACTTCTGGAACCGGAAGGAACATCTAATTAGTTTTCTTTGGAACCACTGTCTCTGAGCAGAAGGGAAAGGGGCCAGGGAGGCTAATGGGCAGCAGATTCCAACACTTGATGCATGGACAAGTTTTACTTGGAATTCAATATTTTTTGTCAAACAAAAGACAAAGCATGCTCCCCAGGGACTGCCGGTCCAGTCTTCTAGAGTGGCTGAAGTGGAGAACCTCAAGAAGCATTTCTTCTAAAACTCTCCTTTATAAACAGCAACACTGAGCCCTAAAGTAGGGGCTGGCCCTAAAGCACCTATCAAGTGCAAGCTGGAGCCCTGAAGAGAGCCCAGACCTATCATGTTCTCTGCTTTGCAGGTGAAATAGGATTAGGAGTTGATTGGAAGGGACATATGCCAGAGCTCATAGTCAGGCCCCTGGATCCCGTCACTGGGAACAAGGCTGCCCCTAGCTCTCCTTACCGCTGGTCTCAGAAGCCTGGAGGGAAGGGAGGGTGATCAGTTAGATTTCTCCTTTCTTACTTGTCTGCTGTGCGAGCCCTCTTTTTCTTTCCTCAGATAACAGGGTGAGGCAGGCCAGGTGAGTCGGGGTCATATTCTCTTGTTTAATTCAGTATACTTCCCATTTGCTGTTTTAAAAGTAAATGTAGCATTAAGATGGTAGGCTGGCAGGCATCTTTTATGCCTCCTTGTATTTTTTTTTTTTTATTCAAGGTGAGTGTCTTGCTCTAGGGATTCTACTAACATTCCATCACTCCTTCAAGCCAGGCCCTTCCCATTCCATCACCCATCACCCTGGGGAAGATAGGTTTGTAGCTTCACAGCCATTTTCCGATGTGTGGTCCTCTCCTGACATGCCAAGAGCATTCCTACTGAGAGTGCTGATGTGGAATGATAAAAAGAATGATGGCCACCCAGCATCATTGGATACAGATCTAAGAAACGGGGAGCTCCTAACTTTGAGGGAAAGGATGTGTGGAGAGGATCAGGAAGCTTGGCTTTGTAGGCAGACAACCTGGGCGACAAGTGCTGGTAACAACTTGGCCGTTGTTGATGCACACTGATGGCTCATCTGGGATCTGAAGGCAGTGGAGCAGGGACTCAGGCACTGCTCCTGTTCTTACAGAAGCCATAGCCTAGAGGTATGGAAACCTTCATTTCTCTGGACCTCACTTTTTACAACCAAAAACAAAAGTGGCACAGTCTTGCTGTCTGTCTAACACTGGGTAGAAAGCCCAGTTAAAATTTGCCTGTGGAACCTTGATGTGAAATCTTCACTCTGCACAGTTAGACTTTCCTTATGGAGTGAATCTTCATACTCTCTTCACACTAACTTGGAGAGTTGGGCAACAAAAGAGATAAGGTCACTGGGCCCTTCCAACAGATGGCCTGAGCATGCAAAGGTCGTTTTATGGTCGCACACTCCTTGCAGGCACAGTCAAAGCTTTTGGAGTTTCCTCTCAAACTGCCCATTCTAAGAGCATTATTATTTTTAAATATATGTTTTTTTTAAAAAAAGAATAAATTCACTTCATCTAATTAACTCACTAATAAAATCATGAAAGGGCTACTTTAAGGTCAATCCCCCACCAAACATTAGCCCAGCTCCAAACTGTGCATCTCAGTGGTGGTCTCACAGTAATAATGGCTCTTCTGAAGCAATGATTCTTACACTTTATTATCAATGGCATTTTCACTCACTTACCCACCATACAAAAGAAAAGAAAAACTGTGATGGACTTGCAACTAGGCAAAAAAAAAAAAAAAAAAAAAAAAAGCTTTATATCCAGTTTCAGTTCTATGTGTCCTTTGCCTGCCTGCCTCCTGTCCTTCCTTGTCACCTAATTATCACCCTGTCTTAGTCTCCTTCCTAAAGTTTATAGGACACCCACCCTTACACCATTGCACATACACATGTGTACATTGCAGGCTAGGATCCACAAATGATGGACAATGTCCAGTTAGTTTTGGTCTAAGCCCGGTCATTTCGCTTAATATACATCCCTCCATCTCATGCAAATAGTATGATTTATTTTTTCTTAAAGTTAGATAATATTCCACTTTGCATCTATAGCCCATCTATTCATTGGCTCTATTCATTGGCTGAAGAATGTCTAGGCTGGTTCCATTTTCTTATTATCATAAATGAAGCAGCATTAAGCAGAGAGCTGCAAATATTCCCTATGGTAGAGTGTGGAGTTCTGGATATACACCTTGGGAAGAAATAGCTGGGTCCGTGATAGTTCCATTTGCAACTTTTGAGAAACCTCCAAACTGATTTCCACAATGGCTGTGTTAATTTGCACCCCCAACCAGCAGTGAATAAGGGATTATTTCTGTCCACGCCCCCTCCATCTACCTTGATCACAGTCATTCTGACTAGGGTGACATGCTATCCAAAAATAGATTTAATTTACATTTCCCTGCTGACCAAGGATGTTGACCACTTTGTAAAAGGTCATTTTTTTAAAGTTGCCTATTTAATTCATTAGCCCAGTTGATGTTGGCAGCTTCACTTCCTTGGCATGTATCTTCTACAATTCTTTGTAAATTCTGGATATTTGTCCCTGATCTGAAGTAGAGCTAGTGAAGATTCCCTCCCATTCCACAGACTGTTTTCTCTACTGGCAGTTTCCTTTGCTTCACAGAAACATTATAATGTCATGCCATCCCATCTGTTGATTTGGGAGTCTGTTTTAGTGCCCTTGGCTTTCTCTTGAGAAAGTCCAGACTTATCTCAGTGTCTTGAGGAATATTCTGGACATTTTCCTCAGCAGTTGAAGTATTTCTAGTCTGAGTTTATAGTCATCGATGCATTTTAATTTATTTTATGCAAGGTGAAAGCTATGAATCTAATTTCATTCTTCTGCAGGTGGGTGCCCAGTTTTGCCTGCACCATTTGTTGAGTGGGTTATCTTTTTCTTTTTCCACTGCATATTTTTTCTCTTTTTGTCCAAATTAGGTGGGTATAACTTTGTTAGCCTATTTCTGGGTCCTCTTTTCTATTCTATGGATCTCTCTGTTTTTATGGCTATGCCAGGTTGCCTTTTTCTCGTGTAAATTTTACAGTTCTATAGAACCACATTTATCCTTAACCTCACCCTTCTGCCTCTGAACTTGGCTCTTCATCTTTTATGGCTTTCTTTATGCCTTCCCAAAGGGGCACCAAGAATTACTTGAGCGCATATACACACTGACAGTAGAGCAATTTCAGTCTTTCTCTGGAGCTTTGTTGGGAGAAAGCTCTCCCTACCTATAGTGGGAGGCAGGATTCTGAGATTACCTCTGGTGAGGTATGGCCTCACACAAGGTCTTGCATGTAGGTAGGACTTCTTATCAGTAGAACTTGGCAAAGATGAAGCAATAGTCACCGTGATTGAATTATATCATGACTATGTTATGGACTTGTTTGCATTCTGTTGTTCTGTGTAAGACTCCATCAGAGAAACCTGACATGAGTCTTGAAGATATAATCTGCCATGTTCTGTCTGCTTCCATATTCCAGCTAAGGATGAAGTGTAAGACAGTTCAGTCTAAAACAAAACAAAACAAAACAAAACAAAACAAAACAAAGCAAAGCAAAGCAAAGCAAAGCAAAGCAAAGCAAAGCAAAGCAAAGCAAAGCAAAGCAAAGCAAAGCAAAGCAAAGCAAAGCAAATGCCCAAGCACTTATTATGGGCTACTGATCTACTATAGAGTTTACACTATTACAATGGATAACTATAAAGCCATCCCAACATACAAAAATGAATCCATATGCCCTCAGTCTACAAGCAAACAAAAGCAAAATTAGATAGGCTAAAAACTCACCACTGCTAATCAATAACTGACAGATCCAAGATCTGAACTCATATCAAAGTTTGGTTTCTTTCTGCTTTTGACTCATCCTCTCCCCTCTCCCTTTCTCCTTCCTCCCTTTTTCTCACAATACATGCACACTCTAGGGAGGCTTATTTTATTCTGGAATTTCAGCAGCACTGACAAAGTACTCAGACAAAGCACATAATGTGATGAGCTTCCTATGACTTAATCAGCAGCTACACATACTTTCTTCCAAACATTAAAGGTTTAGCATAGGCTGTCCTATTAAAGTCCAGCTGATTATTAATAAAGCATGCATGAAATCTTTTAGAAGCATCAGGGGGAAAAATCATGGGAAATAATGAGAGCATCCATTCTTTGCCTACTCACGTGGTTTTCCTCTCTAACCACTTCTAGAGTTCAACAGTATCCCAGTCACTTCCAGTAATATCTAAATAGTGATGGTTTTCTTCTCATGGAATCTGTAGATACAAAGAAACCCTAGTGTTCTCCCCCCAAACACTCAAAATTTTTGATCATTCTTTCCTATTTGTAATATGCAGCCTGTAGGAGCAGACCATTACCTACCCATAGTTACAAGTACCTGCAAGTGTCTATAACAAATACCCCCTGTTTAACAATGCTGAAATTATATAGCTCAGAAAAGCTTGGCAACCTGAGAATTACAGTCCCCCAAGATGTCCTGTCCACTTGCTTGTGCCTTTGCAGAATATGGCAACTGTGAAGCTAGGTGTACCTACAAAACTCTGCCAAACAGTCCCAATTACTTTTGAGACAGTCTTTCCTATCTCTCTGCTTGCCTCTAACTCTTCACCTACCCCTCCTACAGGGGTTCTTGCCAACATAGAATCTACCTCGTACTAAGTTAAGAGACACCTATTCAGACTGTCCCATTTCACTAGTATTTTGCCTTCTAGCCAAGTCCTGCCCACTATTGGATTTACATTCCTGCCTACCAGTCCTCACCCGCCTCCAGTTGTGCACTCATTTTAATGCTGATCCTAAACTTGTGGTAGAGATGAAGTGGTGCTGAAAGCTGTGAGACAAGTTTGAATATAGGACCGATTTCCTTAATTGTTTTGTAAAAGAAGCTGATTCAATGTAAGTTTAAGATTCCAGACTCTCTCTCTCTCTCTCTCTCTCTCTCACATGTGTGTGTGTGTATGTGTGTGTGTGTGTGTGTGTGTGTGTGTGTGTGTAAGCACAAGTAATGAGCAGAGGAAGCGGTGTCATGGACAGAGGAGAAGAAAAATAGGATAACAGGAAATCAAGAAACAGAAAGGGGAAAAAGGAGATCAGGCCATGGGGCACTGAAACTCAACCACCACTTGCTCAAGTCATTGAGGAAGGAAAAACTGCTGAATGAGGTCATTCATTATCCTCCCTCTGCACTTCAAACAAATGGTAATTGTTGGTTTAGCTAACAAGTTGTGCCTTAATTACAGGCCATTAAGCACCATTAATAAAGAAAACCAATTCCACAAGAATCAGAGTCTCCTCAGAGTCTCATTCCCTGAGAAGGATTAAAATCTACAGGGAAGTCTTCTAGTCCTCCACATCCTGTGACAACTGAATGGTGCTCATTCTTAGATGCTAGGCTTGGCCATTATGTTCTATCAAGAGCATCCTGTATCTATGCCCTGTCCTGATGCCTCAATTTACTGACTCAAGAAGTGTGTACTTACGGGTACCAGCACCAAGTGGCCTGTTTGCTTACCTATCTAACCATATAGAATCTAGGGTGCCTGAGGGGGAGATAACCTCTCCTCCTTCTCTTTCTCTTCCTCCTCTTCTTTCTCATTCTCCTTACTCTTTTCTCTTTTTTTCTTACTTGTTCCAGAGCACTGCATACACTTTCCCACCACTGTGTCACCCTTAGGAGCCTCCTGGTATTCTCAGACTCCTGAATAGTCTGGAACAGGGGCCAGTGACAGCGGCCATCTTTGTTTCTCCCTCTCCCTACTCTTCATGCTCAAGGACTTCAGAATGCCAGATCCCTGAACTGTGCCCCAACCTAAAGAACAATTTCTTAGTCCCATTGAAATTACCACAATAAGTATTAATTCTCTCATAAGTTGAATCCCTAATACATATTCTTCAACTCACTTCTAAATTGATCTGAGCAATATGCTATTGCAAACATAGTGGCCTGTTTTGATGATAGGAAAATGGCGGTCCAGGGAGGTTCACTAACTTAATCGAGGTCTCACGTGCAGCTGGGAGTGACTGTCAAGACTGAAAGCTGGCACTCATATTCTTTCCAGAAGAAAAGCCAGATTTAAAGGAAGTGGCAGGTTCTCGATTATGCATGGACACTACGAGTTACTGTGTGCTGGGAGTGCTTGTTTTAACGTTAGTTTTGTCTTTCTGGGGATGAACAGCAGGAACTCAGTGGCTACTGAGTGATGTGTTTATTACTATTGAGTGATGTGTTGATCACGTTGGCTCAGAGTGAAAGGACTGGCAGTCTTCACTGTTGATGAGGACAGGGTGCACCTGCAACTCTCATACTTTGCTGGTGCAAGTACAAACTGGCACACATACTGTGGAAAAGTGTTTGGCAGCTTTTACAAAATTAAAAATCTACATGTCCTATAAACCAGGAATTCTACTTGTAGGTTTGGTTTTAAGAAAAAAAAATGAAATTATATCTTCACACAAAGATTTCTACATGAATGCACTTTAACTAATAATAATCAAAACTTGGTGGCAGGGTTCACATGTGAAATGTCTCCCAGAGACTCACATGACTAAGTCCCTACTCCACAGATGGTGGCACTGTTGGTGGAGGTTGAGTGACATTCAAGGAGTAGAGTGGACTTTTGTTGAAGGAAGTGTGTCACTATGGCTTGGCCTTAAGGCTTTTGGAGTCCACTCTACTTCTTGTTCACCCTCAGATTCCTGAACACTGAAACAATTTGATCAACGGGCCTATTGTCTGCTCCTTTGCCTGCCCTGCTCTGATGGACTGTATCGATCTGGAACTGTAAGTCAAAATAAATCTGTTTGTCCTGGAAGTTGCTTTGGTCAGGTTATTTTATCACAGCACTAAGGAAGGAACTAAAACAATCGGAAGCAATCCAAATGCCTCTTAACAGTGAAAGGTGAAAGAGGAACTTATGGAATGTTCATATACGTATTTTTTAATATTTATTTATGTATTTATTTATTTAAAACTCCAGATTTTATTCCCCTCCAGGTCCATCCCCATACTACATTCCATACCTCCTCCCTGCTCCTCTATCTCCAAGAAGATGTCCCCACCCCATGACCCCCACCCCACCAGACCTCTAAACTCCCTGGGGCCTCCAGTCCCTTGAGAATTAGGTGCATCTTCTCTGACTAAACCCAGACCTGGCAGTCCTCTGCTGTATATGTGTTGGGGCCCTCATATCAGCTGGTGTATGCTGCCTGGTTGGTGTTCCAGTATCTGAGAGATCTCAGGGGTCCAGGTTAATTGAGGCTGCTGGTCCTCCTACAGGGTCACCTTCCTCCTCAGCTTCTTCCAGATTTTCCCTAGCTCAACTACAGGGTCGGCAGCTTCTGCCCATTGATTGGGTGCAAATATCTGCCTCTGACTGTTTCAGCTACTCGTTGGGTCTTTTGGAAAGCAGTCATGATAGGTCCCTTTTTGTGAGCTCTCCATAGCCTCAGTAATAGTGTCAGGCCTTGAGACCTCCCCTTAAGCTAGATCCCACTTTGGGCCTGTTGCTGGACCTTCTTTTCCTCAGGCTCCTCTCCATTTCCATACCTGCAGTTCTTTCAGACAGGAACAATTATGGGTCAGAGTTTTGAGTATGGGATGGCAACCTCATCCCTCACTTGATATTTATATGTGTTTGCTTATGTGTCATTATGGGCATGTATATATATAGACACTTGAAGAAGCCAAAAGAAGTTATCAAGTCCCTGGACCTACAGTTATAGTCAGCTGTGATCCATTTTATGTATATACTAGGATCTGAACTCAGGTCCTCTGGAAGAGCAGCACACATACTAGCACTTACCCCTGGGAATCTCTATAGCCACATACAATGGACTGTCAATATGACAGCAGGATTGAATTACACCTCACATTAGTCTCATTACTTGTCATTAGTGGAAAAAAGGTTGGAGACAATGTAAGGGAGGGGCTATATATATTTTGATTCATGGTTTCAGTTCATGATGTCAGGGAAGGTGTTGGAAGGCAAAGCAAGTCACATCAGTACAGATAGAAAAGGGAGAGAGAAAACAAAAGAGGGGTGGATATGAATATGGCCCATTTGCCTTCTCCTTTCCCCCATTTGCTTCATCTGGACCTTCATCCCATAGCGTGTCCTACTCTGCAAGCGCCACAGCAGACACAGAGGTTGTTTTCATTAATTTCCTCTGGATAATTTTATCTCTGGTATAATAATAATAATAATAATAATAATAATAATAATAATAATAAAAACTATGAGAATGTCTAACAGTAAAAAGTCCATGCCCAGCATCCGGACTCCATCATTATTTGAAGCTAGAGATTTTATATGCTGCAGCGACTACCATTTCCAGCAGAACTTGTCCGAAGGACCCTGAGACTTGGCTCGGGTTGATGTAGCTTTCACATCAAGGTCACATTATGAGGAGTGTTATGTTTCCTTAACCAAGAACAATGTACTACACACAGGTGGGACAGTTGATACAAATGGGAAGTGATGCAAATGCCCAGAGCATGGGTGTCCAGGGGAAGCACATATTAATAAAATTTCAGACCATGGTTATTGCAATGGCCACAGAAGTTCTCAGAGCTTCCTTTTGGTTTTTCTAGCACCAAGGACTCACATCCTGATGTATCCAGAGTAGTCTTCATTGAGTGCTTAGTGTCGACAAGACATGCATCAGTAATGGAAAGACATGTGAAACTGGACCTTTGCCAAATGTAAAAGATAGAAATCCCTATAGTGTATGGCATCCCTCCCTTCCCCTGCTCCATTCTGTAGAGGGAAGACATCTGGAAAGGGAGAATGATCAGAACATCCACCCTTTCTGTAAAGGAAGAAAACTGCATAGAAGATAGGAAAATGAAAAGCATGGCCAGGCTAACACATACCCACAGTATAACATCCTAGAGGCCTGAGATGGTATAAAATTAGAGATTCCGGTCTGACACAGCTAGATCATGTGGTTTTGTTACTCAGTACTTGTATGACCTTGGTGATTCACTGACCCTGTTGGGTGTCTGAAAAATAGAGACTGTAGTGACTTCCACAGGAGTTTGTCAAGTTAAAGAATGTTGGATGAGCTAATACCTAATCACACTTGGTACTCATCCCCTGGTTAGACATAATCAATATGCTATGTTAGTTACTTGTGTTGTTGCTGTAACCAAATGTCTAACAAGAGCAACCAACAAAAAGAAGGGTTTGTTTTGACTCCGGGCTTAAGGGTACAGTCCATCATGGTAGGAAGGCACAGCAGTGAGGGGAGGAGGCAGCTCAGGTAACATTGCATCTGCAGCCAGAAAGCAGAGAGAGATGAAATGGTCCTCGACTCACTCTCTCCTTTATTCCATTGTACTTAGTCTAGGACCTAAGCCTGTGGGCTTCTGTTATTCACATTCAGGGTAAGACTTTCCTCTTCAGCTAAACCCCTGTGGAAATCCCTCATCACAGAGATGCCCAGGGGTGCATCTTTTAGGTCTAAGTCTAGAGAAGTTGACTGTGAAGATTAAGCATCCCATTTTCTTTGTTTTTCCAAGGATCTTTTTCCCATCTGCATTTATATATTGGTCACCCCTATGTCATTTACTATTCATCTTTGCCAGTAATGACTCCAATCACTATCCCCCCAAGTTAAGGAAAGAAGAAACTGAGATAAGTGATCCATGCCACCAACCAGTTCTCTCTGATGCTGAGGCTGTGGTACTGAAAATTCCACTCCTTAAAGAAGGAGAGTCACCCTGGCGTTCCCCTGTACTGGGGCATATAAAGTTTATGTGTCCAATGGGCCTCTCTTTCCAGTGATGGCCAACTAGGCCATCTTTTGAGACATATGCAACAAGAGACAAGAGCTTCGTACTGGTTAGTTCATAATAATGTTCTACCTATAGGGTTCAGATCCCCTTAGCTCCTTGGGTACTTTCTCTAGCTCCTCCATTGGGAGCCCTGTGATCCATCCACTAGCTGACTGTGAGCATCCACTTCTGTGTTTGCTAGGCCCTGGCATAGTCTCACAAGAGACAGCTATATCTGGGTCCTTTCAGCAAAATCTTGCTAGTGTATGCACTGGTGTCAGCGTTTGGAAGCTGATTATGGGGTGGATCCCTGGATATGGCAGTCTCTAGATGGTCCATCCTTTCGTCACAGCTCCAAACTTTGTCTCTGTAACTCCATGGAACACAATATAGAAACACTGACTGAACTATAGTAACAAGATGCTCAGATCAAGGGACTTTCCACACAAGGTCAGGATCCAAAATTGGCCTCATTGGATGAAAGGCATTGTCATTATTGACAGTTGTTGCTGGTATGATCAATTTTTTTTCTGATTTTTTTAAATCTATGAAAAATGTGAATTAAACAGATAATACATTATTAGATGCCCTAATTAAGCACTATTAACACTCTTGGTTAAGGGGATCACCCGGGCATTTTGTACATTTCCTGGTGATTCTGGCATTTGGCATTCACACCACTGTCAGATTAGCTTGCCATTCTTGTCATTGCTCTGTGACCTGGAAACCAGGGATCAGGTGCTCACAACTTGATAGATACACACTTTATTGGCTCTTCACAGGCAAGAAAACTAAGGCTTAGTAGACATAGGTAGGTAAAGGTTACAGGGTAGCCAAGCCCTTTGTCATACCAGTCCAGTACTTTCTTTTTTTAATCTTTAAAAAAAATCTTTATCTATCTATCTATCTATCTATCTATCTATCTATCTATCTATCTATCTATCTATCTATCTATCTACCTATTTATTTAAAATTCCAGATTTTATTTCCCTCCTGGTCCACCCTCCGACAGTTCCACATCCCATACTTCCTCCCTGACCCCTGTCTCCATGAGGATGTCCCCATCCCCTACCCCACCAGATCTCTACACTCCCTGGGGCCTCTAGTCTCTTGAGGGCTAGGCGCATCTTCTCTGACTAAACCCATACCTAGCATTCCTCTGCTGTATATGTATGTTGGGGGCCTCATATCAGCTGGTGTATGCTGCCTGGTTGGTGGTCCAGTATCTAAGAGATCTCAGGAGTCCAGGTTAATTGAGACTGCTGGTCCTCCTACAGGATCTCCCTCTTCCTCAGCTTCTTCCAGCTTTTCCCTAATTCAACCACAGGGGTCAGCAGCTTCTATCCATTGATTGGTTGCAAATATCTGCCTCTGACTCTTTCAGCTGCTTGTTGGATCTTCCAGTGTGTGGTCATGCTAGGTTCCTTTTTTGTGAGTGCTCAATAGCCTCTGTAATAATGTCAGGTCTTAGGACCCCAATTTGGGCCTGTTACTGGACCTTCTTTTCCTCGGGCTCCTCTCCATTTCCATCCCTGCAGTTCTTTCAGACAGAAACAATTATGGGTCACAGTTTTGACTGTGGAGTGGCAACACATTCCTCACTTGATGTCCTGACTTTCTGCTGGAGGTGGTCTCTAAAAGTTCCCTCTCCCCAAGGTAGGGCATTTCATCTAAGGTCCCTCCTTTTGATTCCTGAGTGTCTCTCGCCTCCCAGGTCTCTGGTACATTCTGGAGGGTCCCCCCAACCTCCTACCTCCTGACGTTGCCTGTTTCCATTCTTT
Organism: Mus caroli; assembly: GCF_978045245.1. NCBI lineage: Eukaryota > Metazoa > Chordata > Mammalia > Rodentia > Muridae > Mus > Mus caroli. Next base: position 13,311,049 of record NW_028227269.1, read on the forward strand.
CTGCTAGCGCTCAGGTTCTTCAGTCCTTTTCTCCCCCGCCCAGCACCACATCATGTTCCCCTCTCCCTGTTGCAACCCTTGTTCTCTTTCCCTCCAGACCCCTCCCTCCCCACTTGTGATTGCTTTCTTCTTCCACCCAAGTGGAACTGAGGACTTGTCACTTGGGCCCTTCAGTTTGTTGAGCTTTTGAGTTCTGTGGACTGTATCTTGGGTATTATGTACTTTGGCGGGGAGTGGCTAATATCCACTTATTAGTGAGTACATATCATACATGTCCTTTGGGGTCTGAGTTACCTCACTCAGGATGATATTTTCTAGTTCTATCCATTTGCCTACAAAACTCAGGATGTTCTCATTCCTAATAGCTGAGTAGTATTCCATTGTGTAAATGAACCACATTTTCTGTATCCAACCTTCTGTCATGGGACATCTTGGTTGTTTCCAGCTTCTGTCTATCAAGGTCACTAAGAACATAATGGAACACATGCCCCTGTGGCATGGTGGAGCACCTTTTGGGTATATTCTCAAGAGTGCTGTTGCTGGGTCTTCAGGTAGATCTATTTCCAATTTTCTGAGGAACCTCCAGATTGATTTACAGAGTGGTTGTATCAGTTTGCACTCCCACCAGCAATGGATGAGTGTTCCTCTTTCTCCACATCCTTGCCAACATGTGCAGTCACTGAGGTTTTGATCTTAACCATTCTGATTGGTGTAAGGTAGAATCTCAGAGTCATTTTGATTTGCATTTCTCTGATCACTAAGGACTTAGAACATTTCTTTAGGTCTTTCTCAGCCATTTGAGATTCCTGTTGTGAATTCTCAGTTTAGTTCTATATCCCTTTTTATTTTTAATTGGGTTGCTTGGTTTTGTGGTGGTTAGCTTCTTGAGTTCTTTATATATTTTAGACATTAACGCTCTATGGGATGTGGTTAATGAAGTTTTTTTTCCCCAATCTGTGGTTGCTTCTCCAGAAAAGATGAGCTTCAGGATCATCCAGTGACTTGTCCATGGTCAAGAATTCAGTGATCGTGAGTATTTAAAGTGAAAAAAGGGATTCAGTAATGGAGTAGACATATTAACATGGGAGTTGGGAGTAATTCATGGAACCTCTTCCCATAGACAAAGAACTACAGGCTGCCAAGGTAAGCTGAGAACATGAGAAGTAGTCCTCCCCAGGGAAGAGCATACCAGTTGTTTAGCCATTATCAAAGGGTCAGCCCTGAAACATATACATACAAATAACACTAAATGGGCTGAGCAGTTTGTATTTATATATTTAGGAGCATAGATATGGAACAGTAACAACTACAGAAAAACAGGCCATAATTTCAAGAGGGAGCAGAGGAACTGTACATGGGGGAAGTCAGAGGGATGAAAGGGAGTGGGTAGGGAGTTTTAGATATAGAACTGGACCCAGAATATGGAAACCTGTAAGCCTGTAGCAAAAAGCTTTTCCATACTTGACTTTCCCTAACAACAGCTCTGGCTGCTGAAGTCTCAGGGAGCACTGATCCCAGCAGGCAAAGAAAAATACCAAATTGTCTTTCTAACAATAGGTGTGGGCTGAAGGCTGGTTAAATCCATTCCCTTTGATGCCTTGGTAATGGGCTCTGGTTCAATTTCTCTGATAGGACAAAAGTCTTTGAAGCTGCTTTGTGCTGAATTTAATGAGCCTGATTGTCATCTTCCAGAAGAGAGCGCAGAGGGTCTGTGCACTCGCTGGATGGAATCACTCATCGATCTTGGTGTCGCACCAGGCAAGCAGTCGGAGAACCAGAGCAGGATGTGAAATCAATCTAACTATCTATTTATAGAGCAGGCAGTGCCTTTGTCATGGTGATCTGACCAGAGGAGGAATGGCAACATCTGCAGCATATGACTCCCACAAATTAAAACCCATGGCCTGGAAGCATGGAAAAGGAAACTCATTTTTTTCCCAAAAATACCATATAACTGCAGACTTCCCTTCACCCTGTTCGTCTCAGCTCTATAATCTTCAATCTATTGCCTGCTTCTGTCCCTCCATTGTGCATGTCCTACCCTCATTCTTCATCACTTTTTATTCACTGAGCTTTTATTTGCTCCGTTATGAGTTAGACATTTTATAAAATGCCATGAGCAGTTTAGAGACATTGACATGAGGATTCTATCTTGATCCATTGGATTAATCAGCACAAAACTCAACACTAAAATACTCATTGTCCCACTATTTCCCGTTTCTTCATTTGTGACTTTGTAGCATTTGCTTGGTTCCTTGCCTTGCTGGCAAAAGAAACAACAGTATCTTTAGAACATGCTAGGCACAAGCTTAAAAACAGAGAGGAATGCCTAGGTGAATATTCCAGAGCCAGCTTCGTAAGTCTCAAGATTTGTAAAATACTTTGAGTAATATCACTGCACATGTGTTATGGTTTGGTTGGGACATACTCTTCCCAGAAGGCTCGTGTGGTGTGGAGCTTAGCCCTCAGCGTATGGCACTACATTTAGAGGTCTGAAGGACCTTATGAGATATGACACGACTGCAGGAAGGATGTCTTGCTCCTGACTGGCCCCTTCCTGCCTTTCTCTACCTTCCTATCTGCCAGAAGATCAAGTAACTCCTCTGCTAAACACTCACAAATGCTGGGACTATGGGTTCAACCATCTGAACCTGTGAGACAAATTCTCCCATCTTTGGGGGTCCCATGGATACTCTGGGCAAATGTACATGAGCAGCATGCCATGAGAGTGAGCCAATAGTTAAATGAACGTGACTATGCACATTGCTACAGGAAGGACCTCGGGTAATAAAGACCTTCACCTAAGACTTCTATAAAATTTGGTTAGCAATACAACACATGGTCATTCATTGTATATACACAAAGTGCTGTGTGAAGCCAGCTGCCTCCTTTCTGCCCTCCCCACCTCCTTCATTCTTAACTCATAAATCCTCACATTGTCATCAGGACACGAGATAAATATGAGGAAGTCATTCTGTCAAAATTGTATAATATACAGGAGGAAATGAAACCCACAATAAATTGTAGCAATAAAGCAAACTAAGGAACCATTCTTCCTTAACTTACATTATTGAAAAAATAACTTCCTGTCTAAAACAGAAATTGCAGTGATATATTATCACAAACAAAGATAGATTTACATAGCAATGCTGCAGAAAAATGGGGGAGGATGAATTAAATACAGTGTAATCATATTCCCATGCCAGGGGCTGGAGAGATGACGTAGCTGGAAAGAGCGTGGTCTGCTCTTGCAGAGGACCCGAGTTTGGTTCTCAGCACCTACATCAGGGGATACACACCTGCCTATAGCTACAATTCCAAAGGGCTCAATGTCAGTCATCCTCTTCTGGACTCCATGTGGAATGTGTTCATGTGTATACATACATGAACCCACCTATCACTACGCATACATCCATGTAATTTAAAATTGATTTAAACTCTTTAAAAATAAAAAGTATTATACCATGCATGGAGTGGTACTATACTATTTAAAATCATATGGTAATAAGTTTAAGAGAGATTCTACACACATACACACATTTATATGAAACATGTCACTCACTTTAAAACTAAAAATGAGACATGAGCCAAGGCAAGCATGAAAAGAAAATAGAATTTTCAAAAATTTCAAAGGTACCCAGAAAAAGAGATAAAGCAGCAACAGGAAGAAACTAGTAACAGGAAGCAAAGTGATAGATTTACATTCACATTAAATGGAAATTACAATCACATTGAATGGAAATGGTCTAAATACCCCATTCTAAAGCCATACTAGATTGCTATATTAATCTTGACCACACCCACCAGCACATACCCACTCATAGATACACAATAAACAATTCTTAGCTGTTGCAAAGTCTGTCAAGCTGCCTGTGTGAAGCTCCTTTGAGCAGTGACTGTGGCTGGGTAGCCTAGGGTACTCTGGTGAGGAAGGGTTCTAGAGAGCCATCAAGGTGCATGGCTGCCTAAGTAAGTCACCCCAAAGAATCCCAGCAGAGAACTGGAGTCTCCAAGACACCAGCATCTTTGGTCAATTGTCTTCTTCTAAATGTACCTTCACTTTAATAATTAATTCATTTTGATAAGTGTTTAATTGGCTTATTAAGCCTCTCTATAAGCACCATTTCCAAGAAAATCTGAATTGTTGTCTGGAATACTTAGAACTCACATGCTTGCTTAGTGCAGCAGTTTAGCCTCGCTCCCTGTATCCCCTGCTTCTTCTATTTGCCTGATGCATCATTAAAATCACCCTCAAACTAGTATCTCTTTTTGGTTCTGAGCACATTCGAGAGAGAGGATCATCAAGGATTAACATCTCTCACCATGTTAACAATAAGGCTTGGGTATGCATCGGACATGAGCATCCACCAGAGCTAGATCTAGGAGCTGTGGCTTCTTTCAAATGAGTGTCTGCCATGGGTGTGTCCACTAGACAGGCTGACAAACTCAGCTACCACCCAAGCCCAGATCTAGGGATTTGAGTTGGCCCACTCCAACATCTATCCCATCTATGAACTGCTGGAGTGTATGAAGAAGCTGGTCTTGCAGATCCAAAACTACAAGATCTCCATGACACAGGGCAACAACAGGATATCCAAGAGGAGTCCTGGTGAGGATCCTGTATTGATGGTGTAGCAGAAGCAGAGACCTCAAACCAGACCAATGACTCATTGCAAAGAACATTTGCAAGTACAGATGTCAGACAAAATGGTCTACTATGGGACACACTGTGACACACTGCAGCTTCCACAATGAGTTTTTTAATTGATTTTTTGTTTGTTTTCTTCTGTGGGGAGGTTGCAAAGAGAGAGGGCAAATATGGAAGGATATGAGTGGGATTGGGGTACATGTTATGAAATTCACAAAGAACCAATAATAAGTTTAAAAAATAATCCTTACTCAAACACTAGGTTACTGCTCACAACTGCCAAATTCTGTATATCAGAACAATCATAGAAACTAGCAATGTCCAAGATCTTTACGTCTTGGTAGGGAAAATATCAACAAATCTCTCCCTCTCCCTCTCCCTCTCCCTCTCCCTCTCCCTCTCCCTCTCCCTCTCCCTCTCCCTCTCCCTCTCCCTCTCCCTCTCCCTCTCCCTCTCTCTCCCTCTCTCTCTCTCTCTCTCTCGTGTGTGTGTGTGTGTGTGTGTGTGTGTGTGTGTGTGCAATTATTATTGTGTGTAGACATCAAATTCCCACCTCTGCCACTCTGCACATTTTCCTTGGAGACAGGGTATCTTAATGAGTCCAGAGCCTATTGGTTTGGCTGGGCTGGCTAGCTAATGAGATCCTCCTAGAATCTACCTATTTCTGCTCCCTCAACTTTGGGGTTACAGGTGCACACCACTGAATCCAGTTTTCACATGGGTGTTGGGGATCCAAACCCAGGTCCTCATGCCTGCAGGGTAAGCATTTGACCCACTGAGCCATCTCCTTAGCCTATTGTTGACCATCTTTTAATATACTAAAAAGTACAGTGTAATAAAAGACAAGACAAGCTACTGTGTCCAGGATGATTCTGCTGTGCACACAGGCAGCTCAGTAGAATTACACAAACAGAAGAATAGACTTCTGTATCACAACTGCTCAACTATCTGTCATTCATGCCTTGGGGATCACCAGTGTGTAAGCAGAATGTTAGTTTAAAAATATTCATACCACAACACCCATTTGTTAGGCACACCAGTGATTAAGGATCCAGACCATCATTAGTGGTGGTCAAGAGGCAGACACTGAGCTACTTCTTAAATGGAAAAACATCTTTGGAATTCACTGGCTGAAATTTCTCATTTGCTATGAGGCAAGGGAAGGTCCCAAACTGATGGAATTAGTGTAAGTAACATTCTAGTTAATATTATCAACCACAGAGCCTTATCTGATTGTAATCTCGGCCCACCCCTTATGACTATATAACCATAAAGGAACTGTCTATCATGCTTTTCTTGATCTCTCAAAATCATGTGCCTCTGAATGTTTACATGTGAAAAAAGGTTTGTGGTATAAACCCATGGTGGAGTGTGCATTTAGCATGCCTAAGCCCAGGCTTCTATCCCTAGCACCAGTACCAAACAAACAAAAAAGCTCTAACCACACAGTCACACCAACTAAGAAAGCATCTTTGATAAAAGATGGTGTGGTGGTTTGAATAAGAATGTTTGCTCACCAGGGGTGCTACTATTTGAAAGTATTAGTGGGTGTGGCCTAGTTCAAGTGGGTGTGGCCTTGTTAGAGAACGTCTGTCACTCACTTGGGGTGGTCTTTGAAACTTCAAAAGCCCATGCCCTGTCCACCCAGATTCTCTTTCTTCCTGCTGCTAGAGGATCTGGGTGTATGACTCTCGGCTATTTCTCCCTGCTGCCTTCAGATCAGATATAGAACTCTCAGCTACCAAGTTGGCTTGCATGCCACCATGTTCCTTGCTATGAGAGTAGTGTTTAAACCTCTGAAAATGTAAGCAAACCCCAATTCCAACTCAATACTTTCTTTTATAAGAGATTCTATGGTAGTGGTGTCTCTACATAAGGAAGCTCAGTGGCTTGGCCCTATGGTATGTGTTATGTAAATGTTTGATACTTACATGTGTTTGATAAACACACAGACATATCTCCATAAGGGGATCTTCAGAAACCTTATCCATCAAAAGTTAACTTGGTGGGTAACAAGCCAATACTCCTGGTCTTGGTCTGTGTGTGATTTTTTTCAAGGTTTAGGCTGGAACCCAGGGCCTCATGCACATGAGACAAACCCACTACCACTGTTTTGCAAACCCAATCCTTGCACCCCTGTTTTAAGATGTTAATGCTCTCAAACTTTCCTGAACTGCAAAAACAATTCATCTCATTGCACTGTGGCACTTCATTGGCCAAACCTAATCCAATATTTGGAGTTGTTTGTGAATAAAAGCAGTCTTATTTTTGATATGGAAACCTGTTTGTTTCCTTCTGAAAAGAACTGTCTCTCTCCTCTGGGAGAGCTTGGTGACTGGAAAGGAGAATGGGAGCTTCAGGGGAAGCAATGTTGCAATGACATGGATAACATTGAGCACACACGAAACAGGGCGCACTTCTGCCTATGAAGCCTTGACATGTTGGCTCTGCCTTGCTTTTTAAATAACTAATAGGTCCAACATCCTAATGACTATTTAAATACTGCAGGTGATGGAAGCTAGGCTGTGGTGAATCCAGAGGAGAGAAGCAGGAAAGTTGAGTGCCAGAGGGGAGAGCTGGCAACTGATAAGAAGAGTGAGTAACTTAAGATTCGCCAGGTCTGAGCAGATCACGGGAGCGTTATGATGTTTTCACGTCTTGGCTTGGAAAGTCTGTTCCCACCACTGCCTTAGTCATCACTCCACCTGACTTTGATCTCCATTAAAACACTAGAAAATGGACCTTTCGCTGACCACAATAGTGTAGCATCAGAATTGGCTTTGATGTCAGGTCGGGGAGCAGTGGGAAACCTTTCTTTGCTGTTTGCTTGTGTTTCAGTCATGATCACAATGATCTGAGCTAAGATGATATGCAAGTTCCCAGCACTTGTGAACTTGAAATTAGAAGGTTCTCACAGTCAAAGCCATACATACACTCTCTGCATTCAGACACCTATTATAGATCACACACACAATCAAGCCTGGACTGCAGAACTGAGTTCACCACACAGCCTCCCTTACCCCCAAGTTCAAGCATAATCACACAAGTTCCAGGCTAACCTCTACTGACCTCTCCACAGGGCCCCACCAGCCTGCCACAGCCCACAGGAATAAAGTTCCATTGACTGCCACGTATGTGCTGGAAGGCTTGGATCCGGACTTTTGCTAAAGGTCCAAACCCACACATCAAATTGCATGTAGTGAACATACCCATTTGGCTGTCCACAGTGTCTCAAACTCAGAATTTCCAAAACTGTCCTCCATATCCCCACTTCCTTTCTATGAATGAGTCTTCGCCAATTTCAACTGCTTCAGTCTATATAGTCATGAACTCAGAAAAAGAATGAACAAGAGAGAGGTGTGGAGGGGGAACCCATTCTTAAATTGTTTTTAGATGATTCTCCTTGTCCAAAGCTTAATGCATCAATCTAAGAGTGTATTAAAAATCAGCTCTGAGCTCGGGGCCTCTTCTGGCTCTATCTCTTTATCTGACTTCCAAGGCTTCCTGATCTCTATTCAGCAGTAGGATTGCCTGTTCTGTCCATGGATGGACTACTCTAGGAGGCTGACTCAGCAAGTTGCCCTCACAGTGACTTCACTGGATATGCACAACCTCAACCAAGGCAACTTTCAGCTAAGATGATGTCATTACAGGTCAGGTAAAGTATCAATGTATACCAGAAACCACACTAAGCAACTCCCAAAAGGCTCTGTTCATTATCAAAACCAGGGAGGTTTTGGAGAATAATTGATATTTTGAATGAGGATAGCATATCTTGAGTCCTATAAGACTTCCATTTATTTTATAAGTTCCCTTACACTCCAGTTTGGCAGAAGATGGCTAAAGACTCCATAGAAACACCTGTGTTTCTATGACCTGAGGATAACCATACCACCAGGAGTAGAAGGAAGAATCCCAGAAAGAAGAAACGCTAGCTGACCCCGAGGCAAATTCAAAGCCATTTCTTAGAGGAAAATGCATTGGGCTTGAGCTGTGCTGATCACACGTAAGATAAGACTACTGACCTTCCACGTTGATTCAAGAGAGATATTAGCCCAAACAAAAACATCTCCAGAAAACAATAAAAACCCCCATGTAACAAATCTTCAATATCATTATATTAATTTTAGTTTGGGTTAATATGATAAAATGCCCTCACAAAGCCAACTTGGGGGAGAAATGGTTTGTTTTAGTTTATAGTTGCAGGTAGTCCATCATAACAGGAAAGTCACAAGGGCAGGAACTTGCTGACTCTGGTCACATTACGTTCATAACCAGCAACAAAGAGCAATGAATACATACAAGCTTGTATCAGCTCACTTTCTCCATTCTTATCCAATTAAAAATCCCCTGCTTAAGGAATAGTGCTGCCCACAGTAGGCAAGTTCTTCTGATCTTAATTAATGTAATCAAGATAATCCACCATAGACATACTCACAGGCCAAACTTTTCTACACAGTCCCTAATCATGACTCTCTTCACAAATGATTCGTGATTGTGTCAAGCTGACAATTACAACAATCACACCCATCAAATAAAGCATTTGCAAAAACTCAGGGTATGACTTAATATTTCCTGACATAAGGACAAGAGGACACATGACGATTCTCAAGGCATGCCAAGATTTCAGTTCAAACAATGACTGAAATGAACAGACAAGCAATTTTGAAGTACGGCAAATACGCTCGATGGAATTAAAGAAAGTAAGTGAATTCAGGAGAAAATATGCAACTTCTCAGCAGAAAAGGGAACTAAATGAAATAAACCAGAAGAAAATCTTAGTTGTAGAAGACCTACTACTTAAGTCTTTTAAATGGGATGAGTTTAAGAGATTGGGGATATCGTACTTGCCTAGTATGCATGAGGCCATGGATTTAATTCCTAGCACTAAGGGGAAATTGAGGTAAACTTTATAGCATGGATAGTCAATGAACTTGAAGATAGATGAATAGAAAATGTCAAATCTGAACAAGAGAAGGGGGAGGGAAGGAGGGGAGGAGAATAAAAGGGGGGGGATGGGAGAGAAAATATAGAAAGAACCATGGTCATAAAGAGCATTGTTTCCAGTTCTCTGTTTTTGAGGATGCCAGTCTCAATCCAGTTCACAATAAGCTCCATGTGTGTCCATGTCTCCCTGAGTTTGTCTAGCACAGTGCTTCTATCTGTATATGGATACTGTCGTGCAGGCATTGTCTTTTACTACCACTAGTCTTGGTGTCCTGAGCAATCTGGCTGATCTGGAGTTCCCTCTTATGAAGAATGTTAGCCCAGATTCTACTTCTTTGTTCTATTGGAGGTTGTTTTGCAATCAAGGAATTTCCTACCTATCCTTTCCTATGTCTTGGTTGGATACATTAAAGGTCTGAACTGACCAAGTAAAATTGCTAAATTCTGTCAAGAGATCATAGAGCTGGCTGAATTTAGAACCACTGGGATTTTTGCCTAATTGAATATCCTGTACTCGTTCTACCTATAAGTTGTCAAACTCCAAAGCCTTGGCTACATTTCCTTAAGTAAATTATATTTAAGATAAATTATTTCTCATTAGACCTGAGAGGTTCTTAGTCAAAGGACTTTATATCTTATCCTCCTACCTTCTGGGAGTTTTAAGCAGCTGTATGGAGTACTATTTTTGTCATTAACCTTGAGATCTCAGTGTGTTCTTCAGCTTTTACTGAAATCCTACTGCATGCATATCCCTTTTGATCACTAAGGGAATTAATTTTATCATTTTTAACTTTCCCCATTCAGAAACCTGGCAGAAACCCCATGCACATTGTAGGCTCAGCCCCTGAAAGGAAATGGGAACCACTATTGTCCAGCTTTCCCAGTATCAAGGCTTATTCTTTAGCCATTTCCATCCTGGCAAGGTTTGTGACTTCTCAGTGGGTCCATTTATCTATGTGCTAAAGTACAAAGGCCATCCCCAGGAAAGAGAATCTCATCCAAGTGTCTCAGGAAGCCAGATGCATGGGCACGATCACTGGGCATTCTGTCAGATACAGAAGCAATGTGTCTTGGACAGACCTCAGGCTATGGCCAGACAGATGTGCCTGCATCTCATCTTCACACTCAAGGCTTTAGATAGCCTGAGTTAACAAAAGTTACTTCAGGGATTATGATGGCTTACCTTGCCTGTCAACCTGAACACATCTAGACTCAACAACACAGTCCTAGTAGGGATTTTTTAAATCAGACTATTTGAAGCATGAAGACATACTCTTTAGTGGTACATCCATGTAAAAGGAGACTTTGCTTTTTGCCTACTTGCCCTCATCCTCACCGTGGGACTACCCAGACTGCATCCTACAAACCAATCTTAAAAAAAAAATCCCCTTTTAATACCTAGTCATTCTAACAGTTCTATTACTTTAGTGAAACCTGACTAGTACAGGGATGATGTCGAGTTATGTCTAGTAATTATGAGAGAGTATCAAGGACATAGAATTTATTTGCTAAATGTTCCAAGTGAACTTCACATGACAGCCATGTGATTTCTCTCCCCAGAGCCCATGGATTTTATTATCAAGTTGATACTCACTTTGTCTTTGCCTTCCTGTCCCTCAATTATTCACCAAGAACCATAATATATAGATGTAATACAGAGAGCAGAAGCATTATTCGAGGTAAGTCTTATATTCACTGGTGCAGCTCTACCCTGTTCTTAGTGATGTGTGCCTTTGCAAGTTACTTAACACGACCCTTTGGATTTCTCATCTATAAGGTAGAGAGGATGTATTTCCCCCTTTCTTGAGGTTAGTGTATATGTCTCTTAGGATTATCCTTGTCATGAGATTGTCACTGTTTCACAGTACATCCTTAAGGGGAGAAGGAATAGATACTCTCAGGACTTAATATCTGTTGTCATTACTGCTTTATTGAATAGAGACTGGATGAAAGAGGCAAAAATGTTAAAAAAAATTTTAAATAAAACCAACGTACAGCTTCAGTTGGAGAGATGATTCCGTCTGTAAAGTGTTTACCTTATAAATGTGAGGCACTTGGTTTCAGCTTTAAAATTGCAGGCTTCATGGTAGGTATCTATGATCTCAGCACTAGGGGGGCAGCCACAGGCAGATCCTGGGATTCTCACTGACCAACAAACCCAGCTACTTGGTGAAGTCCATGAGGTTAGATCCTTTCTCAAAAAAGTACAAGGCATCTGAAGAGGACTCTTAATGTCATCCTCTGGTCTTCATGCACACATGTGAACACATGTACCACATCTCCCACATGTGAACACATGTACCACATCTCCCACATGTGAACACATGTACCACATCTCCCACATGTGAACACATGTACCACATCTCTCACATGTGAATACATGTACCACATCTCCCACATGTGAACACATGTACCACATCTCACACATGTTAACACATGTACCACATCTCACACATGTTAACACATGTACCAGATCTCCCACATGTTAACACATGTACCAGATCTCCCACATGTGAACACATGTACCACATCTCCCACATGTGAACACATGTATCACATCTCCCACATGTGAGCACATGTACCACATCTCACACATGTAAACACATGTACCACATCTCACACATGTTAACACATGTACCACATCTCACACATGTTAACACATGTACCAGATCTCCCACATGTGAACACATGTACCACATCTCCCACATGTGAACACATGTATCACATCTCCCACATGTGAACACATGTACCACATCTCACACATGTTAACACATGTACCAGATCTCCCACATGTGAACACATGTATCACATCTCACACATATGAACACACGTACCACATCTCACACATGTGAACACACGTACCACATCTCACACGTGTATTACTGAGAATCAGTGCTCCTGTGGTATCACTGATTAGAAGTCCTGCCAGGAGGAAGGGTACTTATATAGTTTACATTTCTCTAGTTAAATCATGTGTGCTGTCATATACTCAAGATGGCCTCATTTTGTCTGTTGACAGTCCCTGTTACATCACCTCAAGTGACATCCAGCTACTCTAATAAAGCATATGGTCACTTTGTCTAAGGAAGACGCAAATACAATGGATTGTGAGGACTTTTGAGAGTAATGGCATAACTGAATGACCTAACCCAGTGACATAACTCTGTGATGTCACTCTGAACTAGTAACTTAGCAGGAGGTGTGTAATAACTCCCAGGTCTTGCATTAGCATAGGACTCATTAACACTGTCTCCCAGCACACCCACAACCTGAGCTACACTTGTCATGACCTCAGGGAAGACCAGCATTGGGCAAACACAGGATGCATGGCAGTGGAGCAAGGCAGAGGGAAACCCGGAGAGATTCTGGTGTTGAATCTCTGTCTCCTTCCCCACCTTTTAATTTTTGCTTAGCCTGTTAGACTTTTAAAGAAATAATGCTTGAATATGTATACACACAGCAAATATTTGCCTCATTAATTCTGAAGGACATTCTAAAGCTCAAATTGCTAAGTTTTCACCATGATTAGTAAACTTGAAGAACTAACAAAAAAACTCTAAGTACAAAGGAGCTCCACTTGCCATCTTCAAGAGACTCCTGTAGGCTAAATGTGTGATTATTTAATTGTTTCACAAAAGTATTAAAAAATGGGTTATAAGATGCTGTGGAGCAGATCTTACTATAGTGTTATGTGGAAAAGATCAGGAAAGAAAGAGGAAAACAAAATACTAACTCATTAATTTGCTTAGCTCACAGATATGATAGTATGTAAACTGATTAGTTCTCACAAGCTGTGTACCCAAGAAAACCACTGGAAGTAGCCAAAAATAAAGCCAGGAGCTAGTGCTGGATGTGGTCAGCTCAGAGCCAAGAGCCCTGAAAACACAAACTAAAGCAAAGACCCTGTCTTGACTCTCGCAGTCAGCTTCAATTCTTTCTCCCATGCCTTTGAGTTCTGTCCAAGCCATCAAGGACCAGGGTGATCCCAACTCACACTGGGAAGTGCTGGCAATCTATTTTATTTGGTCTACTGATTTACACATCCACATGTTAATGCCTCCCAGAAACAGCCTCACAGGCACAACTAAAAGGTTTAACTACTAACTTGGGCATCCCTTGATCTAGTCATGTTGACATTTCCAGTTATGATTCACAGAAACACTGAGAAACAATAGTGAGAAAAAGATCCATTTGGCAGCCAGCAATTGAATCTTTGATAGAAGCAAATATCTCTATCAATGAATGTTAAAATCATTATAAAAAGCAGATGGGAAATAGAGTAGTTATGACCTCAAAGTTTTATCTTATAAACAAAACTATTTGGGGGGGGGGAGTTCAAGACAGGGTTTCTCTGTGTAGCCCTGGCTGTCCTGGAACTCACTCTGTAGACCAGGCTGGCCTCAAACTTAGAAATCTGCCTGCCTCTGCAGATTAAAGGTGTGCACTACCACTGCCTGGTTAAACAAAACCATTAATTAGAAAAGTGATGTTGTATTTTTAGAATGTAGTCATCAAACAATCTCTAGTCAAGCCAAACAGGTAAACTTAGTATTGACAAAAAGCAAAACAAAACAAATCAAAAACATAATGCATCACTTATATTATAATAACATGTGAACAACACTCTTTATGTGCAATATCCTTCCTGAAGTAGTTTGAATAAAAATGGCCCCCATCAATTCATATGGAATGATGCTATTAGGAGATGTGGTCTTGTTGGAGAAGGTGAAGCCTTGTTGGAAGGGGTGTGTCTCACTATCTTCTATTTCTTGCCAATCCAGATCTTAGCTCCTTCTTCAGCACCATGTCTGCCTGCATGCCACCAAGTTCCCTGCCGTGACAGTAATGGACTAAACCTCTGAAACTTTAAGACAGCCCCAGCTAAATAGTTTCACTTATAGAAGTTGCTGTGGCCATGTTATCTCTTCAGAGCAATAGAAAACCCAAGACATTTCCCAAATGTGATATAGAAAATACATTTGGATATCGACAAAAATCTAAGCAAAATTACATAGAGTTTAAACATTCTAATTCCACTTAGAATACACTAATATGACTTTATCCACAGTTTTTTAATTTATCTATGATTAACTGTGGTCTGAAAACAAGGCACACATATTAAATTGTGGGACGTATCAAATAGAGGATACAATTTGCACCTCCCTACTCCATCCTGCTGGGATATGAACCATCCTGCAGTCAGTGTATCTATATTGTATATGCTACCCTTCTGTGTCACTTACTAACTGTCTTGACTATCAGTTTTTATATTCAGATGACATTTACTTTACTTAAAACTGTGTTCTAAATTCAAGAGTAGTGATACAGGCAATTTTATTACACTGTATTTTATAACCTCAAAATTCTGTTATTAGTTATTATTGTTTATCTTTTGCTATGCCTAATTTATGAGTTTAACTCTATTTTAGATGTCTACGTGTAGCAGAAAAGCATATTGATAGTATTGGTTCTGTTTGTGGAATCTTAGATACATCCACTATGGTACGGGATGGGGAAAGTGATGATTTTGGGAGACAGCAGAAACCTATCAATCAAATGTAGTATATAACATGTGATCAAACTTTTAAGCAAGACATGCAATTTTGGAATGTTTTCATGATACACCATGCAACTTAAGATCATTTATCATTCATCATTTATTTGCTTGCATATTGCTTCACTCTCAAATGGTTTACTTCCTGTGGACATCAGTGGTGTTCTTGTACATAAATCAGCTGTGCTCACCATCTTAATAGCTCCTGCTTACATTATTTGAATTACCAACCTCCCTGATGTCTGGTACACACATGATCCTTTATTTGTAAATTGTGTCTTAAATTCTTCCCTACTTCTTTAGTGTCTTCTCATGTGCTTCCCCTTGTCACAGGATTAAACTAGGTAAATCTGGTTCACAGCCATTGTGATAGCCCCATTTTCCCAAGTTGAAGAACCAGAAACCAAACCAACAGAGTCCATACCAGCTATTTCTTCTAAATTATTGACATTCAGGATCAACTGTTTTCAAGAAATAGCTTTTGTCTTGAGGATTGAGGTGAATTGTTCTGCAGTTTGAAGAGAATTTGGTGCTTAGAGGCGGTTGTGAGTTCTGTCATAACAAAACTCAAACCATGTCAGGCTAGTTCTGGAACCCAGGAGTGAGTGGAACAGGAATGGCCTGGAGAGAAGGCCCAGAAAGTGGAATTGGAGGGGCCTGGAAAAAAAACCCTGTGTGTCAAGGAAGCATTCTCATAGCAGGGACAACTGACATGTCACAGAAATCATGTCACCCAAGACAATTCCAAGGTACATTGTTAACATTTCCAAAGTTTCTTCTATCTGTGCATACAAAGGTAAAAACAGAAAAAGATGAGCTTAAAAGAAGGCATCTTTCCCTTTTAAGCAAACCTTAACAGAAATAAAAAAAAAATAAAACTTAGACTTGCTGAGTTCAAAGATAAATATTGTCTATTCCCAGTGATTCCTGATGAGATATTTCCATACCAAACAAAGGTATGGGCTAAAAGGTCAGGTTGAGAGTTCAGAAAGAGCAGAGCTCAGCATAGAGGCAAAGCCAGGTTGGTGAATGATCTCAAAATCCCAGGGAGATTTGAGCAGGCGCTTCCTTCTCAGAGTCTCAAGGAGCCTTCAGATCCCTACATTTTTTTTTTCTCTCCTTTAATGCTTCAGAACTGATCTCACTAAAGCTTCTATGACCTGTAAGAACATGGTGCCCAGGACGCCTGTGTCAAAAGCTGTCACACTCAGAGAAGAGCTTTTCACAACCCCATCTGCATGTGACCTCCTCTGAGGTGGGGTACTGAAAAATCCAGACATCAGAATGCTGCAAGACTTCCAATAGAGCTACATCAGAGCTGAAAGGGATAGAGACAGGCTGCAACAGAAGTGTGGACCAATGCCTGGTGTTAATAGTGACTCCAGTGGGGCCAGAAAACTTTCTAGTATCCGGGCATAGAAGGTGCAGCTTCATTTGGTCTGCTGGGCCTTTCACAGTCAGAGCCCTGAGCCACCTTGGGATCAGTGCATGTCTGCTATACATGAATTAAACCACAAGGGCCTCCCAAGCTATGTGTTAGAATGCAAGTGAATGAGCCTGTAGATAATCCCAGGCCCCAGGCCTTTCAGTGACTCCCATTTTCTCCAAAGTAACTCTCAGAAACAGAAATGAGAGGAGTCAATTTGCTGTGGCATACTACAACAATTCATCTTTCAACTTGATGGGATTTAAAATCACCCAGGAGACACACTTCAGCCTGTGAGTGTGGGACACTTGCATATTGGTGTAAGTGAAGCCTGGAGACCTGCCCTGAATGTGAGCAGCAGCATTTCGTGCACCTCAGATGCAGACTGAATGAAAAGGAGGATTATACCAGCATTCACCTCTCTCCTGCCTGCCTGAAATTCGGCCAGCTGCCTTACTTTTAGAGTGTGTCTCCCACTGCAATTAACCCAACCAAGACATTCCTCCACAAGCCTGCCAAGGATTTAAACAATCCCCTAGTAGTTGTGTCTGGAAATTTGTATTCTAGGTGACTCTAAACCCTGTCAAGTGGACAGTCCACACTGCTACAGACCCATCTGCCTTCAGAAATGAAACATTTCTTGGCTCCTTTGAACAACCCTATTGTGCTTAGGCCATGCATGCACAGAGCTGTTTGATGATGTGTGTGGGCCAGTGTCACTCAAATCTGCTTTCCTCGTGTTCCAGGGGTGTGATCATTCTCGGGAATGCTGAAGGCCACTCTCATCATGGCAACGGGAATCACAACTAGTAATCAAGACGGAGTTTGACAGGCCCTTAAATAGAAGGTCTGCGGATTTAATTTGGGAACTGAGCTAATCAGAGGCGGGTGGAGTTCACTGGAAGGGTTAGGAGCCTTTTGCTAGAGGAATTCTGTCTTGGTAATGGAGTGACCATGCCCCATCTAGGCATTTTTGCAGCTCGTGTGGTTTATGTTTTACAGGGTCTCATATCACCCACTTTTTGGAATAAATTCAGAGCAGCTTTTAAATGCCCAGAAAACCTTCTAGAACAGTCTTTCTGGATCAGTTTTAAACAAGTCATGTGTTTCGGAATCCAAAGGTCGCTGGTAGTATTGTCCATTGTGTAAGTCCACCTTAGCTTCTTTGGTCCATGCAGCAAACACAGACATGCAATGTACTTGTGTTTAAAATCCAAGAGTTATGAGAACATTAAGGATGCCCAGAAGAGAGAATGTTCAGTCTGTCCATTCATCTACTTATCCATTGACTTTCTTTTATTAACATTCATTTGGCTTTCAAAATGTAGGGGTTGGAGAGATGGCTCAGCCATTAAGAGTGCATGATCTTCATTGAGGGAAAGCATTCAGTTCCCAGTGTCTACATCTACAGTTCTCACTACTGCATGTAACTCCAGTTCCAGGGGATCCAACTCCCACTTCTGGCCTCCATGGGCAACTTCATTCATGCACACACACACACACACACACACACAATTTAAAAAATATTTTTAAATGTATTACCAGTGTATGTACTTGTTCATTGCAAAGATCTATAAGGTTAACGTTTGATAAGCATTTAAATAGATGCTTGCATCAAAAGGCATGTGTGTATTCACATGTGTGCATGCACATGCACACATTCACAAGCTGAATAATAGTTCTATCCTGGTTTATGAACCATGCATGTTCATTGTAAGGAAGCAGATATTAGCATTAATGATGATGGAACAAGGTGAACAAGAGAGAGCCGCCCTGTTTCTCAGCTGTTTTCAGGTGTGAGGGAGGTTAGATGTTTGAAAACAAGGGGTGAGAAAGGAGCAAGAGTGGGAACTGTGTTCTGTGTAAACCATGTTTCCAGCTGCTCAGGGTGAGAGGTTTGGCGTGAAGGTTGAAAGCACTATAGATCCGATGTCCTGAGAGCTTTTCCTATGTATCCTGGTTGTTCACTGTGCAAATGTAGAATGTTACAGTCAGAGAAAGTCTCTCCAGATTAAGGGTGCATAAATCCTGCAACATCTGAAAAGCATCTAATTCATCTCAATTAGTAAACAATAATCTGAAATAAAGCTTTGCAGAATAAAACATCCGGGAGTAGTTAGAAAATGAGGTTAAATGTGGCTTTTCCCCATTGGTGCCCACTAATTTTGTGTTGATTGAAATACCAAAACTACTTGCATTATATTTGGAGTGTCCTATGGAAAAACAATCAGAGCAATTCACTATTTTCTTCTTTTTCTACACACTCAAGGAGAACAAATTTCGACATGAATCTCATTTCATTATTGCTCAGGGAAGCGAGGGCAGGGAAGGAGGTAAGGGGAGAGAGAGTGCACAGGAGAAAGGAGGACTCCTTACACCTCAGTTGTCAGAAACACAGGCTTTCGGGATAGGGAGCCTGGCCATCTGACCCGCTCTGGGCAGTATGCAAGGTAAACGTGAATGAGCAGCATGCAGCTTCTGAGCTCTAGTCCCCGGATCCACCAGAACGGGTCTGTATTACCACTGCATTATTCTAGAAGCTTACAGAATCAAAGAGACCAGAATTCTCCACCAGCATTGCCACTCACTGGATGACAGATCTCAATAAATCATTGTCATCTTTATAAAAGCTCAGATATGTCATTTTTTTTCTTGGCAGAATAATTGCAAAAGTCAGAAATGATGTATACTTTAGAAAGTACACAGACAGATAAAATGTGGGTAAGTATTGGTTTTAAACACACACATATACACACCACATTTCTATGTTCTTATGTATTGTGCATAACTAATATTTGATTTAAAATATTCACTACTTTTACCATAACCGAGGTGGGACCAAACAGCATTTTCTGCCAAGCTCCATCAAACCTTTCATTTACTTGTTACCTGGGACTTCTGTGACAGATTATCACAAATTTGGTGAATTAAAATATCAGACGGCAGGCTGGAGAGATGACCCAGTGGTTAAAAGAACTTGCTACTCTTGCAGAGGGTTCAGTTCCTAGCACTTACATGGCAGCTCACACCTTTCTATAACTCCAATACTAGAGAATTGAACAGTCTCTGCTGGCCTCTGTGGGTGGCAGACATGTACATGCGGCGCATACATACATATAGGTAAACTATTCATACCCATAAAATTATATATATATATATATATATATATATATATATATATATAAAGAAGCACAGGCAAGTGGAGTGTTCAGGCTTCTACACAAGTCTGGACTGGACCTGGGCCTCTATTGGACCATGTTAAGGATTTCTGTGCCAGCTTGCAGAGGTAAATGTTAGCTCTAAATGAATAGAGCTTCAATCTGAAAACTATTATTGGGTCTCCGTGGTTGAATGTGTCTTTATTTCAGGATTACTACAGAGACATCAGACTGTGGTTCTGTTCCTAGGCTGATCAGGGCTAAGCAGCCCCACCCCAAGACTCAATCAGTGACAGCAATACAACTATGACTGGATTCCCAGAGCAGGAGAGATTAGACCAAGAGCTGGGTTGGAAGCAGTTTCGAGCAGTATTCTCTTTGCTAAAGCCCTTAAAAATCTCTGAATTTGGTTTGTTAATGAAAGCTGTAAATCCCCACAAAACATATTCTCTACAAGTCATTCCTTATTTAACAGGGATGCAACTGGCCCTGCAAGCAACACATGCCACTGATGAAGCAACACCCTGGTTCAGTTTCTCAGAATGCAGAGCAAGTACTGTCTGTTACCATTTGCCAGAACACAGAGTCAGCGTGAATTTTATTAACACTACAGTTTTCAAAGAGACGGTAAGTCATGGGCTCCCAGATTCCTCCATACATGAGCTTAAGTCTTTCAAAGTCTCCAAAGTTGTGGTAAATGCCCTGTGACCTTATCTACAAACTGCTGTCTACATAACACTGGGACATGTGATCCTCCAGAAGTCAAGGTGGTGACTTTCAGGAAACACCAGAGTGAAGAGTTGAATCAGAACTACTGAAATTCCAACTTGAAGCCAGTCCCTCTTAGGACTTACTGCTGAGTTCATTGAAAAGTCCCATGCAATGGAGCTCTGCTGATCTCAGGACTGTTTTGTACAAGGTCACTCTTGATTAAAGCTCATTAAAGATGTGTTGCCATAATCACTTTGAGAAATTCTTTCAGTAGAAAAATACCACTCTCCTTGAATGCACATTTAAATGAAATTGGAAAAATCTAGGCTGTTACATGTAAACACTTTTAATTAAAGCATATTCATGAAATGGTGATAGTGCAGGGATTTATAGAGGCTTTTAGTGTTGCTTAGGAAAATAGTGCAGTGTGGTCAGAAGTATTTCTGACTCATGGTCAAAGGACACCAAATTTAGTTACATGTTGTTATATAAAGAGTATTGGACTGAACAATAAAATCCTAAGAAACCAGACTGGATGTCTGACATCACCACTCACTGTCTCATTAGATCTTTTGTCACAGGGAGCCAAGCTGCTTCATCTAGAAAACTGAAGGTTTGAGGCTGAAGCCTATATGGAGGTCACTTCAAATCTGAAATGATGATGTTATTCACTCTATTAATTATTTTTAGTTTAGTCATTACTATGTGGGTCATAAGATTCATTCTCACTTTTAGAATGTCTGATTGGAATTATTATTTTAACCTCTTCATGAAGCACAATTCCAGTGTATGAGTTCAGGGCTCACTTAAAAAGAGAGTGATAGAAAAAGAAACAGAAGAATTCTCCCTGTCTTTCAGTACTGCAATACCTTCACCACAGAAAGAGATGGCTTCCTATAATGTATGTTGTCTCCCTTAGAGCCATGTTCCAAAATGCAGGCTGCCTTTGAGTCTACACTGAGCGTGAGCTCACTCCACCATAAGCAGGAATGGATGAACCCTCTGCCAAGATACACTGCCCATTGCTAGTCAATCCCCCTTCTGAAGAACAGAGACTTTCAGATAATTTGAACAAATTTCTTAGCAGTCCTTCCACAGAACCCCTGAGGTTACAATGGGTAGTGTGGAAAAGCTAACACACAGCCTCAGAGGCAGCCATTTGTCTGTTACCCCTCTGACTCCTAGAACACAGAAAAATGAAAGACAAGCCCAGTATGCCCTCCTTGCTTTCTCTAAGAAGGTTGAAATCCCTTTGGTAACTTGTTTTTCAACATGTCCCATAAGTTTCCAAAGATATTCTTCATACTTGGTAACACTGAGCCAATATTTTTATACTCGAATAAGTGAAATAGTTCTGAGAGTATCCAAAACTCATAGACCATTTTCTATCTTAATAAAAAAACCTGAGTCCATACACTTAGGACTAAAAGAGTGAGCCACTAGCTTTGATAGATGGATGTGTCAGTTTGCCAGAATACAATGGACTAGAGAGCATAGTACTCCCTTTTGAGCTGATGATGTGAGACTCTTCCGTGGAAACATCTTTGCATGGATGCTGAGGGATAGACACAGCTCCTCCATCTAAAAAACAGTGACATTTTTATTATCTAAAATGCAGCCAGAATAATAAGATATAAATGGGGCATGGTAAGCAAATGCAGGGCTTTCCACTCCAGTCTACAAAATAATTCTACATTTGAAAGGCATTGCCCTCATCAAGGATGGCACTGCTCTAAAATTCATACTCATAGAATATTAAAATGCATTAAGTTCAATTTTTCAAAAAGCATTTGTTTATTGATCTGATGATTACATTATATACATTTGAACTGCCAAATGTATATAAATAAGCAGGAAGGAACTGATGTGTTATTCATCACTAAATCCAGAGGACTTCATTTTTAATGCATAATATAGCTGAAAAAATAATTTGTGAGAATTATAAATGTCAATATCTACCTGTTAAACATATCCATTCCCTGAGATGTATTCCATCATCAATGAAGCATAATGCATAAAGTCTTCAGTACTGACCTTGAAGGTAAGTTCCAGCCCATTAAATATTTCTCTATGCACAAAATGATAGCAGATTAAATAAAGTCTAGGAATGGGGGGGTGGCTCTTTGAAGTCAGCTGTTCTGCATGCAAACTATGCCACTGAGAAATGCAATATGTACATAAAGATGGTCTTCCTGTAGCTACTTCTTATGTTACTACTGACAAACTCTGCAGTCATGAGCCAAACAGTTCATCTTTGTAGGACCATTTTCACACTATTAAATGAGGCTAATAACAGCTACAACTTTCTACGGTTATTATAAGTATCATTGAAGTGAATATGCAGCAAACACCTGGTGCCTGTTGACATGCTTATCATTGGTACTGTTTACAATATTAGTCATATACAAAATTGATTGCTAAATCACCCCCCACCCATAGCTTCTTTGTCTTAAGGAAGGTATCAACTAGGCCTTTGTTTGCTTAAGTGTAAACTCATTTGTTTTAAAACATTGGAGTCCTGTATTTGGGGTTTAGAGCTGATACACAATAAAATGAAGGTCAGAACCCTGAGACCCAAATCCAACAGTCATGAGTGTTACTCCTGCTCAGTTCCAGCTGTACTTCTTGAAGTTTAAACTCAAAAGTAGGACAGGATGCCCATCACTTCTGACAGGATTAGTCTGTTGGCAAAGATACAGATGGATGATACCACTGTCACGTGATATCTATGTCTGCCTCATTCCTGTATCATCAATTCACTAAAATGACCCCCATGTTTGTTATTTCCAGATTTTCTTTCATGCCAGACTCAAATTTTCACTTGCATAAAAGACTTGGGACCCATACTGTCTTATGAGGAATCTGAAGATGATTGAAAGTCTCCAGGATGGTGTGCTAAGGATGCTTATACCCTATGCATGGCAGAGCATGCATTTGAGAACCCGTGGACGGTACAGACTGCATTTGAGTACTGTAAACTTCATATCGTGGAACAAATCCTCCATAGGATGGATGCAGGATGACAGCATACTTGACCATCTACATGATTTCCTGTGAATATAGCTGTTGCTATGCTGCCTTCCAGATACATGCCTTGCAGTCCCATTTTGAAATTCATTTTCCCTGAAAACCGGTTGACAATAGTGTCCATTAAAGTCATAGCAACATGTTTAAAAGTATGAAATGCGGCTTGCTGAGGGATTAATTTGGGAGGAAATGTGCAAGGCATCAGTACCAAGACAATAAATCTTACTGGGAAGAACTTAACAACACATAATAAGCACAGAGACGCAGCAGTCAAAGATCATAAGACTAAAAAATGATTTAAAAAATCTTTGGAGGTAGAGAGATGGTTCAATGGGTAAGAGCACATACTGCTTTCGAGTTGAGTCACCAGCCCCAACATGAGGCAACTCACAACTCTTGTAATTTCCATCCCACAATCTGATGCCCTCTGCTGGCCTCTACAGGCACCTGCACCTTGTTGTACATACACGCACTATTCATAATTTAAAATAAAATATCTTTAAAAGATAAATAATTTGCACAAATGCAACAATTATCACAATTTCAACAAGTAAAACCTTGATTAGCTGATTCTTTAATCCTTTAGGAAAAGCAAAGGCTTTAGAGTAGGCAAATAAGCAAAAGAGAAGAATGTGAATGGCTCACCAATATGCTTGATTTCCAAGCTTACAAACTGCAGTGTGGGATGGAGCTGAATAATGAGATTGACAGATAAGAACAGAGAGTCTAGACAGATCCACACAAATATGGACAACTGAGCTATGTAGACTACACAAAGGCAAATCAGTAAATAAAGGATAGCCTTTTCCACTGAAGACTGATTGACAGTTACACATTCACATTTAGAAAAGGAGCTCCAGTGTGCGCCCATATCACATATAAAAAGAATTTCAAAATGTCAGCCAGATCAAAATTTGTTTTAAAGCATATAAAACTTTTAGATCAAAACAGGAACTATATTTATTACCTAAGATTAGGCAAAATGTCTTAGATATGATACTCAAAGCAAGCACATTGTGTTAGTTAATTTTCTCACTAGTCTGCCAAAATACCTGACAACATCAGTTTAAGGAAGGGAGGAATTGGAGGAGGCTGTGGTTAACTGGAACAATCTTTCATGGCAGAGAAGAAGGTGTAAGATTGGAGGAGTGTGAGACAGCTGATCACCTCTCAGCTGCTGTCAGGAAGCAAAGAGATAAATGGTGCATAGCTAACTTTCTCCTTATTCTTCTTCCTGGGACCCCAGGCTATGGATGGTGTCACTCACAGGCAGGATGGGTCTTCTCTCCTCAGTTAAACCTTTCTTGAAAACACTTTCTTGGTGTATCTCCTAGGTGACTTCAAATCCAGTCAAGTTGACAGAGATGATTTATGGCCATAATCACTAAAAGCAATGAACTACTTCAGAAGACCTACAGATATCTGCTACATGAAAGACGGTGTCAGGAAACAAGTCACGGACTGAAACAAACTGTTTCTACAGTGTGTATCAGTTGCACTCTTGAATCCAAAATACATGTTCTACAACACCTGTGAGTCAAAAATAAGAAATCTAATGATTCCATTTTAAAATAATATCAAACATTTGAATAGACACTACCAAGGAAATTATACAAGTATCAAATAAGCACATGAAATGTTGCTTAGTGTAACTTACCATTAGGTGGATAATTTAAGACTGCAGTGGGAAACCATTTTGTATCTCATAAGACTGCTAAGATTTATAAACCAGCTCAGCTTAAATGTTGAAGCTGTAGAGAACATAGAATCTCCAAGATTGGTGGAAAGTAAGATGGAAATCAGGGTGGGCTTTATGTTTTTTGTTTTGTTTTTAAAGAGTACCATATATCATTATCATTTGATCCAACTGTTTTTTCTTATCTATAAAAGTTTTGTTCTTGGGGGAAATCAGCCTTCTTAGGTCACTTGGCTGCCCTGGATGCAGCCACAGAAGCAGCGCCTCCATGGATCCTGGTGGAGGTGTGAGCATTTCATTTGCTCTCAGCAGGATCAGTGACCACTTCCCCTGGGAAGGATGAGATATTATTTCAGAGGAGAAAGAGAGGGTAGCAGATGGAGTTAAACTCACAGTAAAGACCTATCATTGTTCGGGCTGTTGTGATACAAAAGTCCAGTAGTGAAGAATCAGGGTTCAATGACTATATGATATAAGACAGCTGAAGCACTGTGCACATGACCTCTTGGTCATGGCCTTTAGTAGGACAAGATCCAAATTTTATTCAAAAGCTTGGACATCAGAGGTAGACATACCTGAGCATGTAGCTAGTCTCCAATGCTTATTATCAATGCATCCTCTGGCATGAGATGGATCTCTCAATTTCTTCTATGTCTTTCTATTAAAGGTTCCTGGCATCTTCTATAAAGACGTTAATAAGAATGAAAGGTTAAGGTGTGCGCTGGTTTAAGTAAGCATGTCCCCCATAGACTCGGATGTTTGAATACGTGGTCCCCAGTTGCTGGCACTTTTTGGATAAGTTTGCAAGTTGTGTCTTGCTGGAAGAACTGGGGTTGGTTTCAAAATTTCAAAAGCCTCTTGCCACTCCCAGTTTTCTACCTTATGCTTGTAGTTCAAGAGGTGAGTCCTCAGCTTCCTGCTCCTGCCTCTGTGCCTTTGCTCTGCCAACATAAACCCAAAGAAGCTTTCTTCTATAAATTGCCTAGCTCATGGCATTTCACTATTGCAATAGAACAGTGACTATGACAGTGTAGTAAGTATAGTAAGTATAGTGCTTACAGTGTAGTACTTAACACAGTTGCTAGCACACAGGAGAGGGATTTCACAGACTAACCATCCCTATTTCCACTATTACAATTTCCCCGATATGGTTAGCATCCTCCCAGCTTATTCCAGCACCACCCTTACCCAAATTATTGCAGCTACTTTTTAATGGGCTTTTCTGATGGTAGGATTTTTCCCCCAATGTATCCTTATACTCTGTGAGGATAATCCTTTTAAAAGGAAAATCTGGTGGCAGCTTACCTCACTATTCGGCATGTTTCCCAGAGATGGGGGAAACTTTACTCAACCCTGTTTTATTTGCTGTCTCTCTGCAGAGCCCATGGTATAATAAGTGTGCACGTTTGGAAGAAGAGCTCTGGAATGAACTAAGAGAGTGGAGCAGTCTGACCACACCATGCACCTGCAGCCTTCCTGATTCCTGCCTTCATATCTTACTTTTGAAATGCTTCATTATCGACCATTCATCAGAAGATCCTCTTACCTGGAGTAAGTAAAGAAATAGTTACAGGTCTGGCAAAATGGCTCAGCAGGTAAAGACACTCGCAATGCAGATCTGGTGACCTGAGTTTAACCCCAGAACCCACTTAAAAGTAAAAGAGGAGAACTGAATCCACCAAGTTGTCCTCTGATCTTCACACATGTACCATAATGTGCCCCCCACCATTAACAAGAACTGATTTTTCTTTTCTTTTTTTTTTTTTAATTTATTTTTTTATTAGGTATTTTCCTCGTTTACATTTTCAATGCTATCCCAAAAGTCCCCCATACCCACCCACCCCCAATTCCCTACCCACCCACTCCCCCTTTTTGGCCCTGGGGTTCCCCTGTACTGGGGCATATAAAGTTTGCAAGTCCAATGGGCCTCTCTTTGCAGTGATGGCCAAATCCACCAAGTTGTCAGAATCCACCAAGTTGTCCTCTGATCTTCACACATGTACCATAATGTGCTCCCCACCATTAACAAGAACTGATTTTTCTTAAAAAAAAAAAAAAAAAAAAAAAAAAAGATTGGCAGAAAATTGAATGGGCCTAGTTGTACAAGCATGAAGATGAGAGTTCCACCCTCCATCCCCAGGAACTATGTAAATGGACAGGGGTTGTGGCATGTGTTTGTAATCACAACACTGGAAAGGCAGAGACAGGTGGATTCCTGGTGCTCAGAGGACAGTAGTCAAATAAGTCAGCTCCAGACTCACTGGGAGACTCTGTCTCAAAAAATGAGGTGGAAAGAACCAGAAGAATGAGGCCCAAAGCTGGCCTCTGGTCTACACCCACCTGTGCCCACAGATGGTCATGCAGACACATGTGTGTACTAGCTCATGCATGAATAGGAATGCATAGCCACACAGACAAAGATAGACGTGGAGGGAGGGAAGGAAGGAGGGAGGGAAGGAAGGAAGAATAAAGAAAAGAAGAAAAAGAGCACCCTACCAATGAGAATGGTCTCTGTTGAGTCACAGAACTGGGCTAGCCTGGATAATTGCGAGCAGAAAGGAGAACTGGAGGACACAAGAACTGAAGAACCCATCATGTCTGCAGCACTGCAAGGAACCTACAGTGCAGGGAGGTGTAGAGTCTGGAAGGGTAAAGAAATGGAGAAGAGGACTGGCTGGTCTATGGCCAAATGCCCTGACTTCCATCTCATGCCACAGTCTCTCCTCTGCTTTGAGTTTCTCTTGGCGCATGATTCAGGAACTCAGTGTGCTCCATTGTTTTTTATCTGAGGTGAATGATGCACACACACAGAGCATAAGTTGTCATCTTTAGAACTTTTGCAACTTAGAATGAAGCCCGAATGCTCAGAGACATCACTGTCGCTGTTCCCGCATCATACAGAGATTATAGCAAGCAAGAGGAGGTCCCCACAAGCCCTTTCAAGTTTCATGGTGAGCGAGTAGAAAGAGCCCAAGTTCCAGCTCAGGTGATTTGATAGTCTGCTTGCTTTTTCCCTGCTCAGAATTTGTGCTTTTCTGTTATTTTGGAAAAATTCCAAGCTTAACAGTAAAGAGTTGCAGTAAAATGCAATAATTGTGATAGAAAGGCTTCACTATTCGACTTTGGGAAAATAAAGTGATATCTGAAAATGGTAAAAACATATTGATCGAAGGATATTGGGTTGTTTGTTCTTTGTTTTGAGATAGGGTTTTCTTATAAAGCCCAGCCTGGCTGTGTGTTTACATCCCATTGTCCCAGTCCCCTCTGTTCTAAGATTACATGAGCACACCACCTGCCTGGCCTGACTGAGGGATTTCTTTGTAATACCCAACAATGATTCACATTAAAAAAAAATGGAGCAGAATCTATATATCCATTCAACTTCCAAGAAACATGACTTTAGTCAAATGGACAGAGTACGATGAAATAGGAAGCATATTTCATTTTCTTTGACACTGAAAGAGTTGCTCAACCTCTGGCATAATTCCTTGTCAACTGACAGGATGCTCAGCTAGTTCTCAGAGGTCTCTACTTGTAGATACCATCACCATTTCATACATAATGAATTTACACTTCATGGAATTTTAGTCTCTCTATGGGCATAAGAACTATAAGATAAGGCAAGGATTAAAATCTAAATATGGAGAATCTCTGAATTTCCTTCTTCTCATACCTGTCATGCCATTCAGGGTTTTTTTCTACCTCTTCAATATTTTTATAGACATTGATCATCCACCAAAATCCCTTGTGAAGTCCCTTTGTCATGTCCACCCCCACCCAAAATGTTATACTGTAAAAGCAAGCAAAGCTACACTGAATTTCAAGGTGACCTCAGCCTATAGTGCCTCAGAGATTCTGAGCACATCCAGACTCCACTCAGCAGCCCATTGACCACATACAGAAAATGCTGCTAAAATTCTAAAACTTCTGATCTTTCTATTTAACATCTCAAAGATTCCAGCTGCTCTCCTCACAACTGTGTCTCCTGGGTACCCAGTCATAACCCAAGAAAAGTGTAGCCAGATGCCCTGCCAAGTGCTTACAGTTTAAGAGTGAATAAATGAATCCCTGGTAGTTTCCTTATAGCTAGCTAGAGACCCTGTTCCCAGCTGTTGGGTTCCCTAACAGCTGAATAAATACATAGCTGGTAGCTACAGCCAGAGAATTTCCACTCAGTGCCCATAGCTCTGGATATGCCAAGCCTGCTGTTGTTTACCCACTAGCAGGTAGAAAATCAACCAAACCTGTGTGACCCAATCCCTTACCAACTTGCCTAGAAAATGGATTGTTCAATTTCTACAGCTGGAGATCTAGAGGCAAGACCTTGTCCAGTTCAATAAAAGTAAATTAAAATCTTTATACTGTCCCCAAAGTATAAATATTTAACCTTATCTTCAAGCCTCCGATGTTGAGAAACGTGTCCATTCCAGCACACCACAAGTATTAACTAGAAAGGGATAATAGTTAAAGCAGCAAGCAATTGTAAATATTTGTCTTTATTTGTTTTATTATGTATTTTCGTCCTAAAAAGCTACAATGTTTATTGTATATTATTGTTGTGGTTATTTACTTATTATTTGCCTACTGGGCCTATCATTTCCAGCAGGAACATTCAGTATGGGTAATGCTATCCCATTCCTTCTAGGATACTAAAATATATAGGATATATGATCATTCAGATTCTGTATCCCTGCTTATAATAGTAAGCATATACTGGGTCAAAGAGTTAAAGGGTTGAACATGTCTGACTATGTTTGTTAAGGCTGAATTTGAATGGATGAGTACACATTGGTGGATTATGTTAAGAAATGTCATTCTTTTTTTAGATAAAGCAGCTTGTATAAGAGACAGAGAAATAAGATAGCAGCACCAGTTCCAGAAGGTTCACTGGGTTAGAAGCGAGACAGAGGTAGAGCTGGTCATTAGACCTGAAGATAGAATTTTCTTCTCACATCAAGTCCCATGTTTCATTTCTACTTTCTGTGTATGACATGCAATGTCCTGCTGAGCTTGAAAACTCTGTCTGCTGTGGTTGGGGTTTCCTGCTCTCAGAGGAGTAGTGCTGGCTCACCCTCATCAGAGCTCATTCTAACTGCATCTGAAAGAATAACTGGATGACAGATGCTATTCTTGTTTTGTCCTGAGCAGAAATAATAATACTTCTTGCTAATAAGAGTGACATTTCTCCCAGACCCTGACACATACTTCAACCATCACAGGACAGAGGACCTCAGGATATCTGTTCCCAGGCAGGACCTAAGTAACTTCTGTGCCTTTTGAGACAGAATAATATTCTACAGTGTTTGGTTTATAACAAACCTTTTTTAATAGTTATTGAAAAAAACAAGATATTGCCCACTAAATGTCTCTCTCTCTCTCTCTCTCTCTCTCTCTCTCTCTCTCTCTCTCTCTCATGTGTGTGTGTGTGTACATATTCATATATATAGGATATGTTTTGTGGAGGCCAGATGGAACTTTAAGTGTTGTTTCCCAGGTACCAGGTACCATTCACCCTTTTTTGAGATAGTCTCTCAGTGACCTGAAACTCACCAAGCAGGCTAGACTGGCTGACCAGTGAGTTCCACTGACCTGCATGTCTAGACCTCCCCAATTTTAGAATTATAGTAGTGTATCACTATGCCTGGCTTTCTCCCATGGGTCCTGGAGATCAAACTCAAGACCCTGTGCTTGCAAAGCAAGTGACTGTCTGGTCATCTTACATCACAGGATTGCTGAAAGTTGAATATAAGGTCATCAATTTAAATTTGGTTTCCTTCTTTCTCCTCCGTTTCAGCTTTCCTACTTATCTCTGCTTTTTCTGGGTTTTTAGTGGCCTGACTCTTGTTCTGGAAAATACTCAGGGCTACGGGAAACCAGTAATCAAAATAACTGACCACACTGATGACAGGAAACAGGGTTTGAGGGCCATCCTTCCCAGGTCTGGTGGGCGAGCCCAACTGCTTTCCGTTCCAAGGGTTATCACAAATTTGTGTTCACTTCCTCGTTCCCTGACTCCACTGCTCTCTATAAGGCCTGCATTCCTCAGCCAAAGTGAAAGACAATCAAATGATGATGTTGAAGATGTGTGCTAATTGCTGAAGCACAGATACATCTGAAGGAGCAGGCAGTTTGGAATTATTATTCCATTTTAAAATACCAAGATTTGCTGCCTGCATAGCTTAATGGTAGAGCTCTTAGCCTAGCATGCAAGAGGCTCCCAGTTCAATCCCAGGTTCGACACAAATGCATCAATGACTAAATGTCAAGAATGAAATTAATGGACTAGATGACTTCCAAAGGATCTTGAGAGCTTTCTTACATTTAGTATCAATGTTTTTATGTTCTATACTGAATTTGTACACAGGCTCCTGTAACCTTGCTGGGGAAGTCATTACACCAAGTGTGATCTACTTGGGTCAGTCCCAGCCTTGATAAATATCAAGATGTTTTGTGATGTAGCCCTGGACTTGCTTTTGTCATTTGCTCCATTAGGTTTGTCTGCTGTTGTGAGCACCAGGTTAAGAGGGCTGATGAACAGATAAGGAGCAGCTGTGGCTCAGCTTCATGCAGACAGAGAGAGAACATCATAACACCACCTATCTCAGTGTGGTGGGCAAACCTTTGGAGTTGACAGCTTATATTTTGTGCAACTGAAGAGATTCGAATCAACTTTCTGTTCAAGTTTATAAACATTTATAAACAGCATTGCCCCCCCCCCCGTGTGTGTGTGTACACTTTAAAAATAAATATGAGATGGGGACCTCTATTACAGAACCCGAGAGCTTTCCCTTCCTTGACTGCAGATAGTTCCAGGCTGTGAATGGAAGCCTTTGAGTTAGACACATGACACCCAAGAGCCTGTGATTGACAACGGAGGAAGCAATTGGGGTGACACTTAGAAATGTCCAGTGTGGTGCAAGAAGTGTCTTTCATGAGAAACCTAAATGAGCACACAATACCTGAGGAATTCATCAATATGGTTATCTCTTCGTTTCTTAAAACTGGTGCCAGCCCTTGACCTCACTTTACATATGGTGAGTTGAGAGCCTGGATTCCTAGGGCTGTGTATTCAGGTTTACATCTAAGATTAGAATTTGGGCTTCAAGCATTTTATCTATTGTTCATCTTTGTATAGCATTTACCATAAGCATCTGAATACATAAAGGTTTCCTTGATTTTAACACATTTTATTGTAAGACTGACCTCTTTTGATATAACAGGCAAATATTCTATATTTTTATAATAGATAAATTAGGGAGCAGGTGAATCCAATCGCCACAGGGCACATAGTTTCCTGGGTTCCGCCGAGTGCCACATATATAATAGTCCCATGTGATGTTTTGCAGTTTGATTTTTAAGTGGATGCCTTCGTTGTTTCTTTCTTGCTTCTGTTTATACAGCCTGCAAAGGTTTATGTGCAATTTGAAACATGCATTTGCCCAAGCCTTTTGCTATGTATGCATTTGGGGGAATGCCTCAGGAAAGCCTTCCCTGTGCAGATGTGGCTTCTCTTTTAGAATGGTATGCTTCAGAATGCACAAATCCTCCTGCAGCAGTTTAAGATTGGGGTAAATAAGGCCAGGGTGGGATTCATGAATCATCTCTTCCACCACCCATTACAGGCAAATCAAGCTGAAAGCCCAACCCATGCGGCACACTGACTCAGAGGGGGACTTCCTGAAGTGGGGAAAGGAAGACTTTGAAAGCCACATCTGCTAAGACCCAGTTAACCTCAGTGTCGCTCCAGCAGGGAGGGGCACAAGACCTGGCAGCCAGGACCATGATGCTTTGAGTCCAGTATGCATGCATGCCTGCTCCTGCTCACCAAATCCTTAGCTGGTTTGGGTTTATTTTGTCCATATTCATATTAGGTGGCCAGTGAAATTTCATTCACTGGAGTTTTTGTCTAAGCTAATTTTTCTAACAGGCCTCATTTAGGAGAAAGAACACCATTCCATTTACATACAGTAGATCCATAATCTACCAGCCAAGGTCTCTGGGAAGACTGTTATTTATTCTATACTTGACCTTAACTGGTTAATTCTTTATGTCTGGGTGCTTGAGAGTCATTCTTCAGGATGCCATTTATTTTAGTTTTGGGGGACAAGTATGTTAATCTAGGCAGAATGGCTAGCAAATTCCAAGAACCTGTGAGTCTCCCTCTCCCAGGTCTGGGATTGCAAGCATGCATCCCAGCACCTGGTTATCTACATGGAATCTGAGAATTGCAGGTCCTAATGCATGCATGTCAAACACATTGCTGAGTATGTGTCCCAGTCCTAACCATGCAATACTACATGTTTGATTTGAGTTCATTCTTGCAAGAAAGGAGAAAACTCATCTAAAAATATGAGGAGAGTTCTATGGCAAAAATAAACATATAGAGACCACTAAGAAGCAGATATTTATGGCAACTGAGGCTTCTTGTGCATTTTATCCTTTTGTAGTATTTAAAAGACAAAAGAACAAACAGTTAAAACTCTGTTAATGACTATACAACACAAAGATAATCATTTTGGCCATTGGCAACCTAGAGTTGGGGGCTAGAGTTTTGAAGGTGCAGAGCCATGTTTGCAACTGAAATTGGCATCAGTTTCAAACAGCTACCATTTTAGGGTGCTATATGTAGTCCCCATAGTAACCACAAAGAAAATGCACATAAAATATGTGAAAAACAAGATAAGAAAAGAATAAAAATACATCACTACAAAAAATTCTAAGCCCACGGGAAAGCAGTAAGAAGAAAAAATGGGGACAAAGAGTTTTAAGACACTGAGAAAGCCAGAAACAAAATGGAAAAGGTACTTTGAAAGCATAGTACTTGCAGGGTTAAGAGATGCAATGGAATAGTATTCATCCATCAAAAGGAAGCAGATGACGACCCTGCATCATATGCTTTCACACAAAGGAATCATGAAGAGGACATGACGTTAAACAAAATAAGCAAGTCACAAAAAGGCACATGCTGCATGATGGCACTTACATTAGAGCCCTAGATCCATTCCATTAACAGACAGGAAACAATAGTAGCCACTTGCCAAAGACTAAAGAGGGGAGGAACGCTGAGTCACTCTTTAATGGGAATGGAGTGTTAATATGGCCAGAGGAAGAGAGTGCTGAAAGGGCTTGTGGAGGCTTCCACCTTGTAAGCCTACCTCTCAAACGGCTGACACAAGAGGACTGCTATAGCTTCAAGGACAATCTGGAGGGTTGCATACACAGGCTACAAACTACGACCTTGTTTCAGAAGGAAGATGGTAATGTTGAATTCCTGTATGACTTCCAGTTTGCAGTTGTATAGACCCAGAGCACTTATGTCAGCAATGGTCCCATAAAACCTGGAAACTCCATCAAAATCTTCAGGGAGTAGAGCCATGATCAGTGTCTCACATAGAGAGAGCAGTGGTTCTCAGCCTTCCTAATGCTGCGACCCTTTAATTCAGTTCCTCATGCTGTTGTCACCCCAGCCATAAAAGTATTTTTCTTGTTAATTCATAACTTGAATTTTGCTACTGTTATGAATCATAATGTAAATATCTGTGTTTTCTGATGATCTTAGGTAACCCCTTGGAAAGGGCCATTTGACCCCCAGCAAAGGGGCCTCAACCCACAGGTTGAGGAACACTGTCTTGTTGGTTTTCGAGTAAGAGACTTTTAATGAAAATATTCTTTAGAACTCAAGGTCAGTAAGAATTTCACTTGAAAGAACAAAAGAAAAATTTGAATTATTTTATCATCTGAGTCTCACTTCCTTTCAAAAAAGCTTCGTGATGGGATGAGGGGATGTTAAAGCCTTTGGATTTTTTAAGGTGGAGTGAATGTGCTTTGCAAAATTACAAAATGACCACGAGTCCATAAAGACAAAAAAGGAGTGCTATGACTTAAAAGAGGCATGTGTAGGTACCAAGTTAACAATGGGTTTTCTGGACATGTGTTGCTTTAGATTGACTATCAATTTGGAGACAAATATTTGGGCACATCCATAGGAGAGATGCCAAACATCTAGTTTCTAGAATAATGGCAGAAAATCCACCCCAAATGTGGACAGCTCCACCTCAGAGGCTGCCATCTCAAAGTGAATACAGATGAGAAAGCAAGCTGAAGCTAGTGATTAGTGTTCTCTTCTGACAGTAGACATGAGGAAACCAACTGCCTCACATTACAGTGCCTCCACTTCCCTACGATGAGACTGTAACCCTCAAAGCATAAGCCTGCCTCCCTTCAGTGCCTTCTTGCTGGGAATTTGGTCACAGCAATAGGAAAAGTTAACTATTGGACTGAAGAAATGGCTCAGCACTGAATATCCAATTAAAAAAACAAAAGAGTACTGGATGCTGTTTCAGAAGTTCTGTATTACAAGAACTTCAAGTCTCTGAAGAAAGAAATTGAAGAAAATCTCAGAAGATGGAAAGATCTCCCATGCTCATGGATTGGCAGGATTAATATAGTAAAAATGGCTATCCTGCCGAAAGCAATCTACAGATTCAATGCAATCCCCATCAAAATTCCAACTCAATTCTTCACTGAGTTAGAAAGGGCAATTTTCAAATTCATCTAGAATAACAAAAAAATTAGGATAGCAAAAAATATTCTCAACAATAAAAGAACCTCTGGGGGAATCACCATGCCTGACCTCAAGCTACAGCAATTGTGATAAAAACTGCATGGTACTGGTACAGTGACAGACAGGTAGATCGATGGAATAGAATTGAAGACCCAGAAATGAACCCACACACCTATGGTCACCTGATCTTTGACAAGGGAGCTAAAACCATCCAGTGGAAAAAAGACAGTATTTTCAACAAATGGTGCTGGCACAACTGGAGGTTATCATGTAGACAGATGAGAATTGATCCATTCTTATCTCCTTGTACAAAGCTCAAGTCTAAGTGGATCAAAGAACTCTACATAAAACCAGAGATACTGAAATTTTTGAGGAGAAAGTGGGGAAAACCCTCAAAGATATGGGCACAGGGGAAAAATTCCTAAACAGAACAGTAATGGCCTGTGCTGTAAGATCGACAAATGGGACCTCATAAAATTGCAAAGCTTCTGTAGGGCAAAAGATACTGTCAATAAGACAAAAAGGCCACCAACAGATTGGGAAAGAATTTTTACCAATCCTAAATCTTATAGGGGACTAATATCCAATATATACAAAGAGCTCAAGAAGCTGGACTCCAGAAATTCAAATAACCCCATTAAAAATGGGGTGCAGGGCTAAACAAAGAATTCTCAACCGAGGAATACTGAAGAGCTGAGAAGCACTTGAAAAAATGTTCAACATCCTTAATCATCAGGAAAATGCAAATCAAAACAACCCTGAGATTCCACCTCACACCAGTCAGAATGGCTAAGATAAAAAATTCAGGCGACAGCAGATGCTGGCAAGGATGTAGAGAAAGAGGTACACTCCTTCATTGCTGGTGGGATTGCAAGCTTGGACAACCACTCTGGAAGTCAGTCTGGCGGTTTCTCAAAAAACTGGACATAGTACTACCGGTAGATCCAGCAATACCTCTCCTGGATATATACCCAGAAGATGTTCCAACTGGTAATAAGGACACATGCTCACTATGTTCATAGCAGCCCTATTTATAATAGCCAGAAGCTGGAAAGAACCCAAATGTCCCTCAACAGAGGAATGGATACAGAAAATGTGGTACATTTACACAATGGAGTACTACTCAGTCATTAAAAACAATGAATTTATGAAATTCTTGGGTAAATGGATGTATCTGGAGGATATTATCCTGAGCGAGGTAACCCAATCACAAAAGAAGTCATTTGATATGCACTCACTGATAAGTGGATATTATCCCAGAAACCTGGAATACCCAAGATACAACTTCCAAAACACAAGAAAATCAAGAAGGAAGACCAACTCAAATAAAATATCTATGGAAGGAGTTGCAGAGACAAAGTTTGGAGCTAAGACAGAAGGATTGACCATCCAGAGACTACCATAATCAGCCACCAAATGTAGACACTATTGTATATGCCAGCAAGATTTTGCTGAAAGGACCCTGATATAGCTGTCTCCTGTGAGACTTTGCCAGTTCCTGGCAAATACAGAAGTGGATGCTCACAGTCATCTATAAGATGGGACACAGGGCCCCCAGTGTAGGAGCTAGAGAAAGTACCCAAGAGCTGAAGGGGTCTGCAACCCTATAGGTAGAACAACAATATGAACTAATCAATATCCTCAGAGCTCTTGTCTCTAGCTGCATATGAAGCAGAAGGTGGCCTAGTTGGCCATCATTGGGAAGAGAGGCCCCTTGGTCTAGCAAACTTTATATGCTCCAGTACAGGGGAAAGCCAGGGCCAAGAAGTGGGAGTGAGTGGGTAGGAGAGCATGGTGGGGGGAGGGTATAGGGGACTTTTGGGATAGCATTTGAAATGTAAATGAAGAAAATATTTTAAAAACAAGAAGTTCTGGGTTCGATTCCCAGTGCTCACATGGTAGCTCATACTTGTCTATAACTCTGGTTTCAGGAGATCCAATGCCCTCACACAGATATGCATACACATAAAATAAAAATAATATTTTTTAAAAAAATCTTTAAAGAAAAAAGAAAAATAATGTGGCCACACACCACACACATACATTCAGCGTTAATTGGAACTAAAGAGCTTATTAATAGCAAATCAAAAAGAAGATATGAAATTGGGAGGGAGACAGTGAGCAGGAGCTAGCAGGAGGTGGTAATGTATGAATATGATTGCTAAACATTATATGAACTTTCAAATCTTAAAGATAAAAGTGTTTATTCTAAATTGACAAATGCAGGCCTCTTTTATCTACTGAGAACATAATATAAATATTAATTTCTATCCATAGATCATTAAGTAATTACCAAGTACCTTCACAAATACTAGTTCAGACAAAACCAACCAAGGCAAAGAAAGCCATCTGAACTTGCCCATAAGAAGCTGGGGAAGCAGAACTCAACAGTAGGCGATGGAACTGGCCCAATGTCTAGAAAATGGTTCTGGAAAGTGCTATGTCCTAGGAGAAGGGCTAGCAGAAGATGTGTTAGTTCTGAGAGTAGCCTCAACTCACATATACACTTCATACGTGTTGGTTGACCAATGAGAGCTGTCCATAACACCAGCAAGCATGATAGACTGTGAACATTTCCCTGAAGGTACTACAGTTCTGAAAACAAACAAACAAACATTTGACCTGACAAGTTCACCCCTCATTCTTTAACCCATAAAAGCCTTGTTGCACTCTATATCAGCAGTTTTCAACCTGCGGGTCATGACCCCTTTGGCAAACCTTTATCTCCAAAAATACTTGCATTATGATTCATAACCATAGCAAAATTACAGTTATGAAGTAGCAACGAAAATAATTTTATGGTTGGGGGTTAGCACACCACGAGGAACCGTAAAAGGATGACAGCATCAGGAAGATTGACAACCACCAAGCTTGATGATAAGCAACAAGGGCAGACGTTTCTTGGAAGCTGCTCTTACTCTAAGAAGCTCAGGTTACATTCTGTTTCTAAATTCCTCACTTACACACACACACACACACACACACACACACACACACACACACAACAAAATTATTTCTGGGACATTACCTGTCATCAGAGAAACTCACTCTTGGATTTGTGAAGCAAATGACCTAGAAGTTGCTGTCCAAGATTGGCTTCCTTAGCTATTGATTTTCTGGTATACTAGATACTCAAGTTACTGTGCACCTGAAGTGTGAAGGCCTCCATTGCTCTCAAGGAGCCCCATTTTCCTGTGCCACTGATTCACAAGCTTGTTCTGGTCCTCCTTGCTCATTTGTTGAGTCATAAGTGCATCTAGTCTTTGCTTTTCGCTGATTTTTTTAAATTCATAAATCATCATTGTGTGCACACACAAAGTGACGTCTTGGTTGATGGATACATTGTACATAGGTTCAGAGAAGCTACTACAAGCTTTTGGTTCTGTCCTGTCCAGAAGTCAGAAATGCCAAAATTGTCACAGTTCCATCATCTCTCCAGCTGAGTTTTTGAGGTGATGATGTTAAAAGTCCTATTTAGTAATTCTGAAAAGTGTGTTCCCTTATTACTACATGTTATCTCTTGCCTGACACTCAATTGCAAGAACTCATCCTGTCCCATCTAACTGAAACCTTCTGCTTTTGATTTTCTTCTTTCCTTTGCCCTCTTCTTTTCTACCATGCCTCTAGTAACCACAATCCTTGCCGGGTTCTAGGACATAGACATTTCTTAAATTCTCCACAAGTGACATTACACAGCATTTGCTTTTCTGCCCTAGCTCATTTCAGTTATCATAGTGCTCTTTATTCCCATTTATACTGTTGGAAACTCTATAAGCTGCCACATTTGCACTTGCAAAGAAGGAGCCATTTTTGTTCATCAGGACACTTCCCACTAAAGGACAACGCATGTCCTTAATGCAGTGAATTCAGCAGGCTCCATACTCTAGCAATGAGCATTAGAAGTTATGATAGTGCCAAAGATCCAGAAGTCTTGATCTTTGAAATCTAGATCCTAATAAATCCATGATTTCTTCTTTTGAAAGGTTGTATGCTAGGCCATTCTATATATGTATCATTTGCTCTTTATTTACTGTTCTCTATCTATCTGATAATACTTGTGATAATAATTCACATCTTACTATTGTGAATGAAGTGGTATTATTTATTCCTTCATTAATTGCACACTTAGTCAATATTGTATACAGGCCCAAGAATTCAAGTGCATGAAAATTGTTCCTGAAGTTAGTCTTGGCAAAGACTACAAACACACCCTGCTCTTCCTCTTCTGATTTCCTATTCATCCCATTATGCCACCCTTGCCTCTCCATTTCTTCCCCTCATTACAGACATGATGTCAGCCTCCCCCAAAGCATTTGTGACTCTAGGCTTGGTTGGAAGACACTTGTGGACTTGGACATATCCTCATGGCTCACACAACAAGAAGAACCTCATTTTTCATGAAGCCACACTCCCCACAGATAAGGATTTGTGCCTTCTCCCTTGAGTGCCTGTGTTCCAGCCCAGTAGGAAGCCTCTGGTAGATGACAGTGAGTGAGCTCCTGAGGAATGGAGTGTGGTAATGGTTGGAGGAGATTCATGCCCGAGATGCTAATGAGAGAGCAGAAGGAAAGGATGGGGCATAAAGCTAAACAGAGGGTCAGGGGAAATGTCAAAGAAAGGTGAAAATCGAGGAAAAAATTAGTGGCTTAGATAACAAGTGAATAAAAGCGTCAATAAAGCAGAATAATAATTCCAAAAGTGATAAAATGGTAAGAAAGCACAAGAGGGGACATGAAGTACCTCAATATGTTGGTGATATACAGAGTCTACTGGCAATAGGACCAGTAGGCCAGGAAAGAGTCTTGGAGGACTTTGTCAAGCTAAAGAAGTTTGCATACAGTGAGAAGTGAAATAACTGTTGTAGCCTGCTGGGAGTCATTTGTGAAAAGGGACCCAACTGAGAAAACGCCTTCATAAGATTTGGCAATGGACAAGTCTGTGGCTTATTTCCTTAATTAATGATTAGTGTGGGTGGGTCCAGCCCCTTGTGAGTGGTAGCATCCCTGGGCAGGAATTCCTGAGATGTATGTATAATAAAGCAAGCTGAGCAAGCCACGGGAAGCAAGGCAGGAAGCAGTGATCCTTCAGGGTTTGCTTCAGCTTTTGCCTCCAAGTTCCTACAGTTGTTCCAAGCTCTGCTCTAACTTTCTTTGATGATGGATCATGATGTCAAAATGTAAGTGAAATAAACCCTTTCCCAGGTTGCCTTTGGTATTTTATCACAGCAACAGAAACTCTACGACATGGGCTAATGTCAAATGATCACAGATCAGGTAGTTTAAACAGCAGACATGCATTTTTCTCACTGTAGAAGCCAGGGGTCTAAGATTGAGGAGTGGAAGTATTAGTTTCTTCTGAGGCATTCCTCCTTGGGCCACAAATGGTTGTTTTCTGTCTGTCTCCTTTTGTCTTTTTTCTTCTGCACAGGAACATGGATCCACCCACATTTGTTCTTCTGATAAAGGCACATTTATAACGGATTAAGACACAGCCTAAAGATCTCACTTTAACTTACTTCTGAAAAGGGTGTTCTCTCTATGCTGAGAGGCTGAAATCAGGCTTTCAACCTTAGAAACTGAGAAGTAGGAGGGATGCTATTCAGTCAGAACAGTGAACTCCTGGCTGACAATGGGCTCTGGACATAGGACACAGACTTCCTCTGCTCAGATCCATACTCCCTCATCTTATAGCTCTACTACTTTGGAAAGTGGCTTCAGTTACTGAATATTCTTATATTCAGTTTCCCTGTACTGTAGCCCAATTTCTGTTGTCATAAAAAAAGCACTCAAGGCAGCATAATTTATAAGTAAAAAAAGTAATTTTTACAGTTGTAGAGACTGGAAGCAGGTCCAAGGATGAGAGCTAAATCTGATGTGGACTTTCTCATTATGTTACAACATGGCAAAAAAAAAAAGTCACCAAGAGAGACAAAATAACCTACCAACTCAAGTCTCTTCTCTTTAACTTCTAAAGACACTAACACCATCACAGGCCCCCATCCTCGTGAGTTTTCATGATCCTAGTTATCTGCTAAGGCCTCTCTTCCAAATATGTTTATATATGTCCTTGTGGATTCAGTTTCCCCAAACTTGAACTCTGGGTAGGCAAACATGAAAATTTTACAGCAGTCCATCTGCACAATGGTATTTGTAACTAGTTTGGGGGCTGATTATAAGGAGAACATTGCTGAGCAAATTAACTGACAATTTTTTTCAAGGAGTATAAAGAGGCAACTCTGCAGTGCCTGTGTTCCCAAACTGAGGCTTGAGTGTCAGTGTCACAGAGAAGTGTGGTGTCAGGTGCGCCATTTCCTCGGCAGCTTCTGAGTGCAGCTGTCACCTTCGCACTTGCAAAGAAGGAGCCATTTTTCTTCATCAGAACACTTCCCACTAAAGGACAACGCATGACCTTGATGTGGCAGATTCAGCATTCTCCATACTCTTGCAATGATCACTAGAAATTATGATAGTGCCAAGGATCCGGAAGTCCTGATCTTTGAAATATACCCTATTGTTTGTAACTGAAAAAAAATTTAAGTGTCAAAGTTGTCATTGATTTTCTTCCTGTTTTTTCTTGGATCCAGGAGATAAAGGAGCTATTGACACAATGCCTTTGCTTAGAAGCCAACACCATCACCATATATGGTGAGATTTGAGCCAGGTAGACAGATTATTATGGGATAATGTACTTTTCTAAAAGAAAATCATAAAATCAAGCTAGAGTAGTCTATTATATCAGTTTCTTATAATTCCCCAAACATGCTTTTTGTAGTATCATTGTTAATATTAAGCTTTGATGTAGCGCATGGTCAATGGTATTCTTGTGTGATAATTTCAGTGGACCATATCTTTGTTGGCAGTGTAGCCTTTGAATTATCTGCTACCAGGTTTACTGGTAATGCTTGATGCTGTTGCTTGGTGGCTGCAAAGCAACCATGCACAGAGAGCTATTTCATCACGAGCAATATGAGAAGTCACCAGCGGAAGACATCCCCACCCCAAGCATCCTGTGATGAAGGATAACATTCATCTCAAAACAACGCAGTCACAGGACACAGCACCAGGGCAGGAAGTGGAGCTACTCTTGCAGATGGTTGGTTCAGCCTCACACCATCTGTGGAGGAGCACTAGTCATTAGTCAAGCTAGAAATGCCTTAGACAGCTGGAAGAACGAGCAGTGGGCTGGTTGATGAAAGTTCACCAGTCTTGAAATGGAGGGGTCCCAGTGCCTACACACAGCACAATCACCTAGATAAATATGAACAAGACATGTTTCTTGTTGAGTCAGCTCTTCTGCAGGGGAGAAGCTGGAACTAGTCTCCCTTCAAGGAAGGAACTGTGTTATGTATATAGCTGAAAACATTAGCAATTTTCACAGCTATTTCGTATAGAGAGAGTCAAATACTCACTCAGGTTAACACTCTCAGTCCCAGTCTCTCTGCCATACTACCTCCACTACACTCTCCTGGGTCAACTAAGAACAGGTCCATGAGTGTAACTGCATTCGGGCTGTGGGATTATAAGACAACTTTGACACTTTGATACAATAGAAAAGGCTGCATGTGTGTTTGTTTTACTGTCCTACTCCCGAGTCTTGAAGTTCATGGTAATATTTGAATATCAGATCTCAAATTTACAGTATTTCATTGGGCCACACACGTTATGTAACTGATTCTGCCTTTATTGTATGGTTCTTGACAATCAAGCCTCATAATGGGAGGCATTTCAAAGATCAGACATCGTTCCCGGGTGCACTGTTTCATTCCACAAGATGGTATGGACACAGTGAAGGGACAGGATGTAGGATAATTCATGTTGAACATGCATAGGTCAAAGACCATGGATGGTAGTCATGGGAAAAGGAAAGATACTCTCATGGTCCAGAGAGAACTAGGAACCAGCCTGTGGCCTGTGTTTACTTTGACATGCTTAAGAAAAATTCTTTATTATTGATTCAAGAAGACAGTTTCCTGTATACTCAGAGTAGGGTGTGCATATTGAAAAGCAAACTTCTTCAAAATCTTGGGTTCCTCTGGGACCCCAGAATAGTAATCACAGTATTCAAAAAGGGGTTGAGAAGGAATATGAAAACATCATCCAACTGATCACAGTATATAGAATCCCAAATCCCTACTAGAGTTCTCCCAGGGTGGATACGTGGGGGAGCCTAGGGCTTCCTCGTGTCTCACACATGCTCTCTGTCTGAATTGTTAAGGAGAAGGGCAGCTCAGCACCCCTACTGCTGAGAACAGTCAGAAGCAGCTGTCCATCCCTCTCAGAAATCTCTAGCAAGCTTCTTGACTCTCAGTCCTGGAGAGGTGACCCTGCCACAGTAGCAACACAGGCAAGGTACCAAAGAGGAAGTGGGTGCTGTTACATACCTGCTTCTCTCTCTCTCTCTCTCTCTCTCTCTCTGTGTGTGTGTGTGTGTGTGTATGTGTATGTATGTATGTTTGTATGTATGTGTGTGTGTTTGTCTGTGTTATCTTGGGTCCATCTCATCCCTAGCTGTTACCATGGAAAGCTACTTTAGCTCTCAAAGTAGACTTTCATATATTCGAATACTGAAAGAAACTGTTCATTTCTCATTCATTTACATTCATTTAGATAACTGGTCTTTGAAAAGTTACCATTCAACCAAAAAAAAAGAAAAAAAGCTGGGCGTGGTGGCACACACCTTTAATCCCAGCACTTGGGAGGCAGAGCTGACCGGGCCAGCCTGGTCTACAAAGTGAGTTCCAGGACAGCCAGGGCTATACAGAGAAACCCTGTCTCAAAAAACAAAACAAAACAAAAGAAACAAAAAGTTACCATTCATGGAGATTTTTTAATTTCCCAAGGTCTTATACCTGAGCAGGTCCTGTGAGTGAGGGCATGCATGAAGCAGAGAGAGAACAGACAGAGGTGGGGGGTGGGGGGGGGGAGGGAGGGGAAGGGAGAGAGAGAGGGAGAGGGAGAGAGAGAGAGAGAGGGAGAGAGAGAGAGAAGTGATCATTTCTGGTATGAAATCAAGGTTCTTCTAAGCTCCATGGTCCCGTGTACATCTGTAGATGAGGCACTGCCGTGAATAGAGATGAGCATAGTTCATTGCAAATACCTAAAGATTTCGTGAGAAGAAAAAGAAGGCCTCTGCCCCAATTCTCCATCCATATTCTGTTCATGTTTTGTGGCAAATGCTGAAAGACTCCTGGTGGGGGAGAGTTTTCCCTAAGCGTCTCTCTAGCCAGGATTCTGTTCTTGAACGTTCACCCTGCAGTCAGG
Organism: Mus caroli; assembly: GCF_978045245.1. Classification (NCBI taxonomy): domain Eukaryota; kingdom Metazoa; phylum Chordata; class Mammalia; order Rodentia; family Muridae; genus Mus; species Mus caroli. Next base: position 13,356,040 of record NW_028227269.1, read on the forward strand.
CAGGAGTGAGTGGGCCTGGATCACAGTGTTCAGTACCTCACAGGTCCAATCTGTGCTTCGTCTAGACAGACAGCTGGAGACTGGCAGCAGGGGATACCAGACACTCCAGGGTGGAGGGTGGGGGGCGTGCTGTGACAAAAATGTTCTCTTCTTGTCTTGCTGACTGCTGCCTCCGGAAGATTGTCTGGAGTAGCTGAGGGCTGAGACTCCTTTAAGATTCTGGGATCAAAGTTTATAATCTAAGAGATCTTTGTGGCTACTGGTGGTTTCTTTGTCCTGCCCCCAGTGTTCTGAATAGCAAGAAGTCAGACCTCCGGGGTGACACCTGTCATGCAAGCTTCCAGGGTGGGGCTCTGACCTTTTCAACTTCTCCTTTCTAATTCACAAATTCACTTCTGTGCCTGGTACTGGGAACCGCTGGAATTCAGTTCTATTTAGGATTTTGGCCTGCACGTTGTCTCAGCAGGTGCCAGTCAAATCCTTTAGAACCTGGCCCCTTCTTGCCTGCATTCTTACCTTTTCATCTGACCTACACTTCATGTTTTGCCTTGTGGCAGCACCCCATGCTGTGTACCTTCCATAATGGCATCCCTCCCCTCCACCCCACACCCCACCCCCACCCCCAGCCTCCCACCCCGGTCATCAAGCGAACAGAATCCTCCAGCCCTACCCCACCCCCACCCCTTAAGGCCATGCATATCTCTACATTGCTGTGACCCCCGGAGAGCTCACCACCCACACCACCGCAGTGCAGTGATGCTTAAGTTTCACCCCTTTCAGTTCCCTGTCGGCTTGCAGCAGCTGTCTTTATCTTTTCAGACAGATCTGAAACACAGTGTATACATTTAAAGGAAAACAAAACCTGACCATGTAGGCTCCTGTGGTTGGTTCTGAACCTCTGCCCTCACCACTGACTCTCCAGGGAAAAGCCAAGTTGGTCTGCCTACAACACCAGCCTAATTGTGTCACTGCATGCTTAGATCATTGTAGTAGCATCTCCTGCTCCTTAGGTTAGAGTTTCAAATCCACATCATGCCTGAAAAATCCTACTAGGCTTGACCTTCCCCCAACACTCAGAACACCCTTACCCATATTCTTCTCTCCAGACACAAAACAAGCCACTTCAAGATTAATAGCTTAATTAATATTGCTGATTGCATGATTAATACTTTGTGCCATTTATGTCTAGACTTATGAATATTCCATGGTCAGGTATGGGTCAAGAAACAGCTTTGATGACCTTGGTGGTCTCAAATGCCAGAGACTGGTTTGCTAGCATTCTGGCAAGGATGTCCTTGGAGAGATAATGGGGTCCTCCCTGATATTGTCAAGTATTCTGTAGTGGGATGTTCTGTTTTGTTTTTTTTTTTTTTTTTTAGATTATCAGCAATTTTGAAGAAAGGACACAGAAGAATGCTATGTATTTTGGTTTTAAATAACTATTGGCAACATCTCCCTTCATTCTACTGCCCAGAGATTCTGTTACTGTGATAAAGCATCTACAAAAATATCAAAGAATGGAAAGGGTTTTTTAGACTACAAGTCCAGGTTACATTCCATCATCAAGGAAAGATGAAGCAGGAACTCAAAGTAGCTAGTCACCAATCAAGGGCAGAGAAAAATTAATCCATCCTTTTGTATGCTTTCTTACTGGCTCTAGTTCTCTCTTCTTTGATACAATCCAGGAACTCCTTCCTAAGGAATAGTGCCATCCACAGTGGGTTGGGCCATCCTAAGTCATTAATAATCAAGATACTCTCCCACATGTATTCCTTCTGACCAACATGATGAAAGCAATTCCTCAAATGAGATTCTCTTTCCAGATAACTCTAGGTTGTATTAAATTGACAGTTAAAGCCAAGTAGAACAGAAAATAACATGACCAGCCCAGATCAAAGAATGGGAAGAGCCTACTACATCTACTGATGGGAAGAGCTACAACATTTTATTACAAATGTCATAAGCTATATAAAAAGTGGGGGAAAAGACATCCGCATTTCCAATCAGTCTATGAGAGGTCCCATCCCTAGTGACTCTGATGTAATAATCAGAGCTAAGAATCAGCTACTTGGCCTGCATTCCAGATGATTCTCCTAAGGTCAGTCAAGAACCAGCCTTTAAAAGAACTGCTTATCCTCTAGTCAGACCATCTCCTTTCTGACCCCTGAGCAAAGCCCTGCTGTTTCTAGTGACATGGCTCTTGACACCCATAGTTTCTGCCACCTGATGCATTTACTTCTGTCCCTAACCTAGTGACTTCCTGCCCATTCCCCAGGTCTTAATTTTCCCAAATTCTTAAGACTTGGTTTGCCACATCCACTTCCCCTTTTGAATTTCTCTAATAACCTTTACATTTCTTCTAAATGTTTCGAATGGGTTGATTGCTTGACAGCTTCCCTCACAGACAGTAAGTATTACAAAGGTCACACACATGTCTAATTTGCTCATCACTGCATACGTTACAAAATCAATTGAGGTTCAATAGATAGACTCAATAAATGTTCACAAAGAGCAGAAAGAAATGGCTTTGAACTTTTCATTAGACTTCCTATCCATTAATGCACTCCAAGGGTCAATTTTTTGTATTGTTTTGAACCAGCAATAAGTCATTCTTATTTTTCTAGGCCCAGAGAGGACATAACTAGAGACACTTTGGTGGTGTTAAGATGTTTTTCAGAGTGAACATGTAAGTTTCCTAAAGGAGTCTGGGAACCTTCAGACTATTCCTGATGAGAGGATGACAAGATAGATGGTTTGTTAGATGTCTATTCCTCTTTTAATATATATGTGGGTACATGCATATCTCTGTGCAGGTGCTAATGGAGGCCAGACGAAGACATTAGATCCTCTGAAACTCAAGTTACAGCAGTGCCAGCTGACCAGTGTGGGTGCTGAGAACTGAATTCAGGCCCTCTGCAAGAGCTATTAACCACCAAGCATCTCTTTACTAGGAAAGTTTACTCTTAATTAAGTAACTAAGAAAGTGCAACCAGTGGACAAGTATTTGCACAAGCAAAGCCTCAACAAAAATGAAGGGGTGTGGACATAGACCAGACAGCAGTGACCTAAGCCCCCAGGAAGGAGGAGTTGACCTGATAAACAGTTAATATCAGAAGTCAGAAGAAGGGGCATATAGAGGTAAAGGCAGAAACCACAACAGGAGGAATCAGGAGTAGGGGCATCTTTTCTACTTGGTGGGTAGGGGTGGATAGATGCTTTGCAGATAGACCAGCTGGGGGTTCCAATGAGGAACTACAAGTGAATAGAGCATCCAGGAACATCCATACCTGACACATCTCATCAAAGGCAGTAGACCCTCTCCTGTGCCCCATCTCCTTCTCAGCTGGTTACTACTCTATTCAGAGTCCTCTGCAAGTGACAGGGAATGGACATGTGCACTCACTGTTGGAGAACAGCAGTATCTAACAGCCATGCCTGTCTTCACAGAGCACGTACTGGTATGTTCAGGGGGAGCCTCAGGGGAATCACCACTCTCAGCTCCAGAGGCTGCACATGGAATCTGCTTCTTCTTAGTAACAGTGAAATAAAGCTGCAAATTGCTGCAGACCCAGATCACAATCTTTATATCCAGGGAGCAAAGGGCTGGCAACATCTACACCCAGCACCTGACCCTGCTGGGTTTGAGACTTAAAAGATAGGGATGCTTTTGATTCTCACTGTTGAGTCATGAAGGGAAATGTTCGTTTCCTATCAGGCCCACTCAGCTGGAATACTTTTAACATGTCCCTCTTCTTTTCAAGCTCTCTTTCATCTCCCAAAATAGCCACATCAATGATGAATTTGTCCCGCGTGTTTTCTGCAATGAGTTTACGTCTCATTGGATTCTCATTACCTGAGCAGGAGCTGACTCATATGGGGGTCACATGTCACTGTTCCAGGCTTCATCTCCAGGCACGGTGCTCCTACCTCCTTGCATGCAAGCCACCCCTCTCCTGCTCCTCTGACCCCACAGCTGTCTGCTCCTTCATGACTACAGAGCCACAGCCAGAATTCTGCTCAATGATGCTAATCTTCCTGGTCAGACATATGGAGAGAAGGAAGGCCCTGCCTTAGCCCAGAGTCAACTTACCTTTGTGTCTTGAATTTGGGAGGAAGAAACAATTTGCTTGACAGTCCACATAATCTTTATTGGAAAAGAAACATTTTAACTGCTGGTGCCTGAGTTATGCATAGGATGCAGGAGCTGTCCTAAGATGTCACTAAAGGCATAATGCTAGCAGACAGCGTGTCACCACACAATATTGCCTGGAGTGGGAGGGGATGGGGCAAGATGATCGTTTCACCAAATTTTATGGTCAAGTAGAACTCCCATCCAATCTAAGTGACAAGGTGGCCTGAGGTCCTGGAATCAGGACACAACCTCTGCTCACATCTGGACTCCATCATTTCTTTGCTCCATGGTTGACCAGGGGTTTCACCTTTGTTCAGCCTCAGTTTTTTTTTTTTTCACTCAGAAAATGGGTACGATATTATTGAGTGTAGTAAATTACTGTCAGAAGTAAATGACATCATAACACATAAAGCATGTAGCCTGAATTCTGCTCAGTAAGGCTTAATTAAATGATGCTGTGGATGGAGCTGGGAAAGGATCGAGGAGGGATTGAATGGCCCCCAAGCATGCCTGCAGCAGATGCTGCCAGAAGTTGGATATGGACTCGCCTTAAGAACTTCTGAAATCAAACTTTTAGTATCCAGGATGATGAAGCAATTCAATGCTTGAGTTCCTTTGTGCCTGAGGAGGAAGAGAACAATAAAACTGGAGATGATGAGAGAATTAATGATAAGTCCTAAAGGAATAAGACAGACGGGTTTACCGTGAAGTCTGCAGTGCATTCTGGGAACTGAGATTCCTTTTGCTGGGATTTTAAAGATGTTATGGCTATAAATGAGCTGGTGATGGAACAGCCCAGCTAAGATACTTAGCAAAATGGCTTAACAACATGCCTTGATATTAATCTTGGAAGAATGCCTATGGAATATGAAGAAGACATTAGCTGGGAAACAGGAGGCCTGGATTCTAAATCACTGCACTATCTTAAAATAGCCCTTTCCTCCAGGGTTTCATTTGCCTTCCTTTCAAATGGCAGGGTTGAAACCTGTGTCCTTAAAGTTCCTTCCAGTGTGACACTCTGCAGGCCTTCCTGCGTCATCTCACTGAGCTGACCATGCAGGAACTCTTCTGATTATTACCCTCCCTACAGGGGTCCCTTAAGGGAGGAAACCCATTGAAGGACACAGGGAACTATCCAGCAAGGGTTCTGGGCTGGCTTAGAGAGGAAAGCTGGGGATCTGAGGAGGGAAGCCCCCAGCTCAGAGGCCTAGGCAAAAGCATCAGGACATGTGCTGAGCAATGGGTAGGTGCAAGGAAACCTTTGGAAGAAAGTCTCCAGGGCTGCCATAGAGGACTCTGCATCTCTGGATTATACTCTGTCTCTCACGTCTGAGGGCCCTAAGGGCTTTTAATTTCTAAATAAATTTGACAAAAAGCCTTTGCAGAACAAAAGTCTGGGCAATTTTACAACAGGAGTTGAATTTCTTGCAAACATATTTTCTCATTCAGTAACCACCTAGCATCTGCTGGGTGCTAGGCTTCAGTTCTGAAACAAAATAAGAGGAAGCCACCCTGAAACAGACTGTTCACAGTCCAGATGGGCTTCCAGCACAGTCATCGGCACAGAGGCATCCTATTGTCTCCTAATGTCGCCCAGCATTTCAACATATCCTGTAAAGAGACCATATTAAATACAGCACTGAACTTAAACTCAATTTCTTTCTCCATGATCCCCATAGCCATCTATTTGCTGGAACATTCTTTCACTGTGTTTTTATGTTTATTTTTATTTTTCATTATCTGTGTTGGTGTATGTACATACACATGCACATACAAGCACATGTGCTTATATGTCTATGTTTGAGTATATGCATATGTGTGTATACTCAGAGTCCAGAGGCACCAGCTGCCCCAAGAGCTGGAGTTACAGGGTGTTGTAAGCTGAACATGTGATTGTTCAAATTAAACTATCATACTACACGCAATTGGTGCAAACTCTTCACCACTGAGCCATCTTTCCAGTCCTGTTTTGTTTTGTTAAGACAATGTGACCCAGGTTGGCTTCAAACTCACAATGCTTCTTCCTCAGCCTCCCTAGCACTGAGATTACAGGCACCTGATGCTATTTCCATTGATCCCAGAGCACAATGGATGTCTTCCTCTGTGTAATAAAGTTGAGTGACAAGCTCTTAAGTGAAAACTTAATAATCTCAGGATACAAGCTGTGTCCTGCCTATCAACAGCATTGATTAATTTGGATAAAATATAAATTATGATCAAGGAACATTTGCTGAAGTAATGAATTACCTTTCACCATATATCAGACACTGTAGTAGAAATAATTTGAAGAGGTGTTTTAAAATAATGTATTCCCAAAAGTTAACATTTAGATTGAGAGAACAAACTGGATCAAGCAGACAAACACAAGCTACCGTATACTTTGCATAGAGTGAGTTAGATCATCACAAGATGCCTGTGTGTGGAACAGGGCTGGGGTAGAAAGGAAAGGCAACTTACCTCTGATGGGTCCACAGTGGGAAACCTTGGGATACTGGAATAGAATGTCTGCCTTCAGATGGTTTGTCATGACTTGAGGCAGAGAAGACACCTTAGAAGGACAGACCCTATTGGTGAACAGACAAGGAAAAAGAGAGAGAGAGAGACAGACAGACAGACAGACAGACAGAGACAGACAGAGAGACAGAGAGAGACACAGAGAGAGACACAGAGAGAGTGAGAGATTTTTTTCTGTTCTCTAGAAAATCTTAACTTCAGTGGTAAAGGTCCTTACCAGTTTTGAACTAGGACATAGACATTGACATTTTAAAAATTCCCCATTGTACATGTAGAAGTGGAAAAACTTCTGATCTAGGGTAAATGAAGGAAAAAGAATTGCTACTGAGCCTAGTGACCAGAGCTCAACAAGAGGAACTTGTACTGATGGAAGGAGAGAACTGACTTCCACAAGTTGTCTTCTGACTTCCATATATATATGTAGTAACATATGCATACTACCCCATTGCACATAAATAAATACAAAAAATAAAAGTAATTGTTATTCTAAGTATTTCCAAATCCCTCTGCAAAGTGATTTCATATTTTTCCATAAACACCCTTATAATAAAAATTACACTGCAATAGCCTTTGCCTTTCTGAAATTCATGAATAATTGCCTCCCCAAATTAGTATTTTAGAGCCTGCATACCCAGTGTATGTTTGGAGATTAAACCTTGAAGAAGTAACTTGGATTAAATGAAGTTTTAGATGATCCCCAGGCCAGTATTTCTGGTATCCTGTCAAAGAAGAGAGGCACAAAGTACGGGAGCTTTAAAGGACCAAAAGCTGACAATATCATGAATTAGAACTTCTAGCCTTTCAGTATGAAACTAATTTTCTCCTATATGTGGGAACTAGGCTTTTGTGTTAGTCTCCCTGTCTGTGGTATTTTTTTCTAGTCATCCTTTGTACTTCTTATATGAGTGAAATGTATAGGTTTGCTTAAACAAGCCAGTAAACTAGCTTTCCCAGAAACCTGCCCAGACTGCATCTATTCCTGCCATGTGGCTTTCTCTTACATGTTCTCCCTCCAATTAGAAGTAAACCAGAGTAGGTTTCAGGACCGTGGTGCAGAGCTCTGGTATTCACTACACTGAAGCACAGCCAGGCTCACTGACATTGACACAGAAGCTACAGAGCTGTGAAGGTGCCTACTACAAATGAGTTCCAGTTTACCTGGTTACCACCGTCAATGTGCCAGAATGGCAGACTTCAGGAGACCCTGGGCAGAACAGCCTTGGTATGATGTCACACCTCTGTACAAGGACTTGGAAACTGTCTCTGGATTTCTCTGTGCAATTAGCAGCATCCTTGTGACTTTGGAGGGCAGATCTCTCTATTCATCTACCCAGGTCATTTAATGAGCCTGCTTTCAGGGCAATAATGCAAGAAAGAAGACCAAGGACTTTGTACCTATGCTGACCGTCCATCAAATGTTGTTCTCGTTTCAAGGGAGAGTCTTAAGGACTTACAGAAACTTTCCTGAGCTTTAGTCCATGCATATGCAAAATGAGAATGAAATGAACTGATGAAGGATTATTGAAGACCCACTATCACCATGTGACATTGAACTAAGTATCCTCTCTTCTTAATGACGTCTTTAACCTAGAAACATTACTGTAATCTATTTTAATTTTGGCTTGATATTGAACACTTGCTTGTGTTGAGAGACTGTTGGTGTGTCTGAGCAGAAATGTTCTTTGAATCACCTAAGCAAACTCATTTCTCTTTCTGGGAAAGCCATTTGCCATGATTACACAATGAGCTGTTCTCACATTTGAAGAGAATGCCAGCGCTCCTGAACCCAGCTCATCATGACTTCAAAACGCCATTAGGCAGGCAATACTAAATTTTCTGGAAGGCAGAATCTCGCCTCTCATTATATTTTTCCCTGTTTGCTCATGGGACTCTTAATTCTACATTGTCTCAGTTCTCACCATTCTCAGGAAGACCTATTGAATTGTCCTTTGGGTTTTTTGCTTGTTGGTTTGTGCTTGTTTGGGTTTTTTTTTTGTTTGTTTGTTTGTTTTCACTGATAAGACATTGTTATGTCTACATTTTAGGTTATTGTGATAAAAATATTCTCAACAAAAAGAACTTCAAGAAGGAATGGAAGGGTTTATTTGGGCCCATAGCTCCATGGTACAGTCTTCACATTGGGCAAGTCAATAGTATGGCAGCAATAGTATGTAAAGGTGATCACATCATGACCATAGTCAGGAAGCAGATGGAGATGAATCCCTGTTCAGCTTGCTTTCTAACATTAATGCAGCTGAGGAGCCCAGATCAGGGAATAGTGCTTCCTACTTTGTGTTTTGGGTTTAGTTTTTAGTCTTTTGACTTAGTCTCTCTATATAATCCTGTTGGCCTCAAACACAGAGATCCTCTTGCCTCTGCCTCTGGAGTGCTGGAACTAAAAACAAGCTCTACCATGTCTGACTGATGCCACCCACTTTTAAGGTGAGTCTTTCCACCTCAATTAACCTAATCAAAGCAATTCTTCAATGATGTGGATCCTATCAAGTTGCTAGTAATACCCATCACATATATGACTGGTGTGTCTTTCGCCCAGTCCCAAGCACAAAAATGTACCTTTCTGTGGTAAATGTTCCAAAATACTGGGAGCCATGTTTCCATGTCATCATAGATTGTCAGTATATGGAAAAGTGAATTCTTTGTTTTAAATGAATGTAGTTTAGAAAAGAGTTCACCATAGAGAATATGAAAAGGTTGCCCTGAGCTAAACATCATGGCTGTGTACTCGGAAGGGTTTTCCATATTTTAATACTTACCTACTGCACAGATCACTGGAGAACCCCAGAGACATCCAAACCTTGTGTTCAGCATCCTCTGCAACTCTTGTGGTTCACTTCCGCATTTGCCATTTAAGAAGAGCTTTCTTCCTGAAGCCTGAGCACTCCTGGACAACCTTTGCTTTGCTTGAGATGTTCTTCTCAAAGTTTCCAGGGCCTTTTCATAATCTATCAGAGCCTATTGATAATCCATCTCTCCAAAGTTGTCTGTCTCCATCATCATCCCTGTCAGCTCCCTGTCACATGCTTATCTCTTTGCAGCCTATCTGTCTCACAAAAGGGCAAGTTGGGCTCTTTGCAATGCACTGTTATTTCTGAGGTTGCTATGGAAAACAGTTCTGGGGTGAAATAAGCAAGAGATGGAGCCAAGGCCCGCCGCTAAGTCAAAACACAGTGACACATCCACACCGAGCAGAACAAACTGAATTCCATTAGATGACTAGGTCTTCCGACTAAGGCCAAAAGGAAGATCTGGAAGTGGGGAGCAGGGCGGTCTGAACACTTCCCTCTTTCCAAGAATTGACTAATTCTCTGCAGCACCAGGCAGAATGCTCAGGAACAGTTCCCTCTGCTGCCACCCCTCACTGCTGACTCACCAAGTCACAGCCTGCTCCAGTGCCTCCCCCAGGAGAAAAAATCGCCAAATGTTTTGGCTGGAGCTCAACAGCAAGGAATCTTGCCACCTGTCACTTTTTTTTTTTTTTTTAAAGACTGGTATTGATTTGAGAATAGTTCTTGGGTTTTTTTTTTTCTGTTTTGTTTTTTTTTTCTTTTTCTTTTTTTCTTTTCTCATACATAACAGTGTCTCCAAGTACCCAAAAACAGATAGGCCAAGAGTCCAGTGTTTACAAATTTCACTCTTGGCTCAGAGCTACAGCTGGAAGCCCTCGATCACATGTCATGCTTAAAGCTGGCAGGCATTCTCCCTAAGAGATCCTGCATTCTCTCTTTCCTTTGGCCCAGATGCTAGGGTACTGGGTAGAGGAGAACCTGTGGGGATGGGAGGTACACTGTGACTAGGCAAAGTCCCTGGTAGGACCACTTAAAGAGTCTAGTTTCATAGAAACCAAATTATCTTTCCCAAGGACATCCCTACCCCCATCCTGTGTTGTGAAAAATTCAATAGATATATTTATAGCCCATTTATCCATAAAGACCACAACTGGATCCTGTAAGATAAATCTAATTTCAGGAAAATATGGTGAGCCTTTGCCTTGACTCAAGGTTTCAACACTCTCCTAGTTTCCTCTACAAAGGAGTCAGGAGGGTCTGATTCCAAACCCTTAGCCCATAAACTTCCAGAAACGAAATTCTAAACTTCTCATCCACATTTGCAAATGTAAATGAAAGGCACACTACCACCTTGGCAAAAGACCCAAAAGCGTGTTTAAGTGGAGATGTTGCTGGTAGTGATGCACTCAGTGTCAATGTCTGCTTTTGTGTCTCCCTGATCAGGAACAGTTTGTTCCATTGTTGTTTATAGCCTCCTTCAAGGAAATGCCATTTCTACTGAACTATGGATTGTTGAGTGTTTGTTGTTGTTATTATTGGTTCTTTGTTTGGAAGATGGGGGTCCCATAGAGCTCAAGGTGGTCACAGACTTGCTGTGTAGCTGAGGATGACATTCAACTTCTGATGTTCCTCTTTCTACCAGATGAATGGTAGGATCACAGGCAGGCACCACCACTTCTGTTAAGAAAGTGCTTAATGTCAAACCCAGATAAGCATACATGCTAGGCAAGACTGTGATAGTTTGAATGAAAGTGACACCCACAGGTTTATGTATGGATACTTGGTTTCTAGCTCATAGAACTGTTTGGGAAGGATTAAGAGGCGTGGCCTTGTTAGGTGAGGTGTGTCACTGGGTGTGAGTTTTGAGGTTTCAAAAGCCCATGATATTCCCAGTTCTCTCTCTCTCTCTCTCTCTCTCTCTCTCTCTCTCTCTCTCTCTCTCTCTCTTTCTCTCTCTGAGTATGTGTGTGTGTGTGTGTGTGTGTGTGTGTGTGTGTGTTTTGTGCCTGTGGATCAGATATGGGTTATTAGCTACTCCTCCAGCACTATGCCTGCCAGCCTGCTGCCATGTTCCTTGTTATTATGGTCACAAACTCTAGCCCCCTTGGAACTGTAAGCTCAATAAACTATTGCGGGTCTGTTTACTGGACCTATCTTCAGGATCTGCGGAGCTCTGGCCAGGACAGAGGGGCCAAAAATAATTGTCCTTTCAGAAATGGAGGGAGAATTGACCTTCTGAGTCGAGATCCTACATAGCTGGTGGCTTGCGGTGTGAGCAGGGAAGGAGAGCTGGATCTGGGCAAGCTGCTGGGCTTCTGGTAGGGCACCGTAGCTAAGAAGAAAGGTCAAACCAAGTGAATATGGTAGGTTCCAACAGTTCCCAGCAGGGAAAGCTTCGGTAAAGAACTCTCTTTCCCAAAAGTGTTACAGTTCTTTTATGACAGACACTCTCAGAGGATTCTTGATGAAGTAACTCTCATGCTTTATTCTTTGTGGACAGGGTCTTATATACATTTTGTGGTGGGTTGGCATCTAAAAACAGATGCTTTCTATTGGCTTGGTATGGGATGTTAGGGATGCCTCATCTGCATGTAGAGGGGCTTCAAGCCCTTCCCCTAAGTGACTGATTATCAGGGTCCCCTCCATGGGGTACCATGATCATGTGTTCTAGGGCAGGGATCTGGTTGGGAGTAGGTGAAACACCAATTCCCCTCAGGTCTGAGGTACCAGGGTTTCTGAACCCACTTAACCTCACCAAGTTCCCTGGCACAGCCCACTGCCCCACAGACCATTTCTCTTATAAGTTGTCTTGGGCATGATGTCTTCACAGCAGCCCAAAAGTTACAAAAGACAAAGCAGAGGCATAGTGCCAGCCCTGATTAAGTTTATACTTAAACGTGTGAGCACATTTAAGGGCTACAGCGATGTGTGATTCCATGCCTTCCCATAGCAGCACTAAGTATGAAGTCAGCATGTGAGATCCTGAGAATCCACACACATGACATGTAGCCATTGATGTAAAGATGCATGTGCACTCAGAGGCTGAACATTATCAGGCCGGTGGGAATCTATGGTTATAATAGCTGAAGAGAGCACAAGTACAGACCAATTGCAAAGAACATCTGTACTTATGGGTTGCAAAGCAACTGAGTGGTGTGTGTGTGTGTGTGTGTGTGTGTGTGTGTGTGTGTGTGTGTAGGCCAGAGGTCAGCATAGGGTATCTTCCTCAGTCACTCCCCATGTTATTTTTTGAAATAATCATTCTAACTGAACCTGTAAATCACCAATTTAACTAGACTGGCTGGCCAATGAGTTTCAGGGCTCTGCCTTTTTGGCCTCAGCAGCTTGAAGTTATAGACCAGCACACCTGTGCCCAGCCTTTACATGGGTGTTACGAATCTGCATGCTTGTACAGCAAGTATTTTACTGATTGGTCTGTCTCCTCATCCTCTTACATGGCTTCTCAAAAATGAAAACCAACCAGATGAATAGGCCTGTAAAGGATTCTGATTACTTTTTCAAATCACACACACACACACACACACACACACACACAGATTTAGCCCAGGTTAGCTCTAGCATTCATGAGGCCTGACTTGGAATCTAAATTAGACATTTGTTAATTGTGTTATTATAATTATTTTATACAATTTATCTAGGTTTACATTTTGATCCACAATATCATGTCGTAGAACTGGAATGTGGTATAAGTGTCAAGTATATGTAGACAGCGTTGCAAATTTATAAAATCACCAGAATTCTCACATTATTCCTGAATAAAAAAAAAAACTCCTGTTCTGGAAAAGAAATGAAGTCTATTTTCATTTTGCTATATACTAATTTATTTTATATAATAAATCACTTTATATAATTAATTTATTTTGCTGTTAAATTTTGAGACAGGTGCTTGTGATGGTTTGTATATTCTTGGACCAGGGAGTGGCACCATCTGGAGGTGTGGCCTTGTTGGAATAGGTGTGACCTGGTTGGAATAGGTGTGTCACTGTGGGTGTGGGCTTAAGATTCTCACCCTAGTTGCCTGGAAGTCAGTCTTCCACTAGCAGCCTTTGGATGAAGACGTAGGACTCTCAGCTCTGCCTAAGCCATGCTTGCCTGGATGCTGCCATGCTCCCACCTTGATGATAATGGACTGAACCTCTGAACCTGTAAGCCAGCCCCAGTGAAATGTTGTTTTTATAAGACTTGCCTTGGTCACGGTGTCTGTTCACAGCAGTAAAACCCTGACTAAGACAGTTCTGTATCAGCAGATTCTTTATCTCCCCTGCATCAGGCTGAAAGTCTAATTTTAGAGACAAACAACTCTCATAAAATCAATGTCTATTTTATGTTCTCAAAAGAAGAGGAGAATAAACGTTCTTAATCACTGGGGTACTAGTGTGTGTGAGGAGTTGAAATATGAAGGCCTGTGAAACAATGGGGTCCTTTAGCTCGCTGCTTTTCCTTTCATGGCATAGGTAGAGAAGTGTTGTATGCCCCAACAGCTTAGAGTTTTGCTCCTGGCCCCGAGACCAGACTTCCTAGACAGCAACAAGCTTTTGACCACCAATCCCTGCCACGTTCTTCATTGCCAGGGCCAGATACTTGCCATTGTTCTTTATAGTGATGGCTTGAAGTTGGGTCTGCGGTGATGATCTTTAGACGCAGCAAGGCTATGAAGAAGTTCATGAAGACAGCTGCCTGCTGTTATCTAAGGGGTACATTACATGACCCACTCACAGGACATGCCTGGAACCATGGTAGTAAACCCTACATATATGTGGTTTTTCCTACATATATGTACCGTGGTGACATTTGGTTTACAAATTAGGTAAAGTAAGAAATTAATCACAATAATTAATGGTAAAATAAAAAATTATAACTATATACTGCAATACAGGCTATTTATGGTTGGTTAAATTACTTATTTCTGGAATCATTTACTTCTCACCAAGCTGTGGTTGGCTACTTGTAGCTGAAGATGCAGAAAGGGAAACATGAGATGGAGCTGGGGGGGTGTGATTACTCTGAATATTTTCCAATTGACTTGGGGGGTGACTACTGTGAATATTCTCTAGATCAGAAGCAATAAGGAAGGAACTAGGCAATCCCTCCCTGCCACAGTGATCCAACTGCAGGGACTGGGTTTCACTCCATTGCCCAGACAAGGAATAGCACATGTTCTTTGGGAGGATCTCCTGGCAAACGTAGTTGTTCCCTCCTCAGCATGGCAAAGCTTTCCATCAGGGTACCAGAGCTTAGGCAAAGCCAAACAAAAGCATAACCCCTTACCTGGAAGGGTCAGTTTTATTAGAAATTTTGAAAAAAAAAAAACCTATTCTTTTGTGTTAAAGACATATAAAGTAAAATGCACCACTGCCTGAATTAAAATAAACATGAAACTTACAATTTGACTTTTAAAATTATCTCATGCCTATAGACCCATTGGTTCAGAAACAGCACTGAGCTAGCATGTATTAATTCTGAATCTTCAGCCATCCCATAAAAAAGACAAAAACCATCAAGGGAGATAACAAGAATTCAAACCGACAGAGGCAATGGAAGCTCCCCAGGCTATAGACTCCCCAAAGCAACAGAACACTCCAATGTCACAGCATCTCCCACCAGAGCCCGTGAACTTGGCCACTGTGTCCCTCCCTCTCACACCCTGGCATTTGGTGGAGTAGAGCAGGAGAGCCAGGCATATTCATTCACTCTCTCCAGCTGGCTGTGAGTATCCAGTGGAAAAATTTAAGCAGCCCAGGCTTTTAGCTTTCCCCCTGGGCTGCTGCTGGTTGCATAACACGCTCATCAGTAAAAGAGCTGAATTGCAAATAATCTACTAACCTGGAAGGAATGTCTGAAGAGCTCCCACACACCACACTGGTACTCATTCAATCCAGAAAGGTTTTGTGGGTTTGCTGTGATATTATTGAAGTAAAGGGTTTGGCTATCATAGCCAGTAACTTGAGTGTGTCTTTTGATCCACGTAGAAATTGTCCGTCTAAATGACATTTGTATGTTATTCTTAACTGCCTGTGGAATCAGATAATCTATTCCCCAGAAGGCTGTCAGCAGCCTCCAGTCTTTGTGAAGGTTGAGTTTCCGGCAAGGAAGGGTGTCAGGCGTGCCTGGAGGCGAGACTTCTGGAAGGATGATTCACACACTTTTATAGCTTCACTGCTCACAGGCTATGGGTTTGTTGTTTAAAAGCAATTTGAATGTATGGGATCTTTATGAAGGTGTATATTCAGGGGTAATTTGAAAGTACTTTTTTCTCATGTATGTAGGCTGTCAAGGTGGGATCTGGGAGAATTGAGATTTACACTGATGTTCTAGTGTTTGTATGATCAAGCAGGGTGGAACCTCCTGTTCTAATATAGCTCCCATCAGGTGCCAAAGAAGAACAGACTAAGGAAAAAAGAAATTTGTCAAAAGCCCAGACCTTGAATTTTCACCGAATTCCAAGTGGTGTAGGACAGTGTCAGAGTGTTCTGTGTGAAAGTTCACTGTGGAAGAACTCCAAAGCTTATAACTCGTCTGAAGTCAGAGAAGTATTGATTCATGCCACTCTAGAAGATCAGTTTGCAAAGCCAGTGGAGACAGCCAGAGAGAAGATAAATGAATCGGACCCAGGAGCCCACAGCTAGCAGCCACAACTGTGGCAGGGAGCTTGCCACGGAGGCTGCGGCTACATTTCAGAAGCAACCGGCCCACTTGTGTCCCCCTGATGGCCCTCATGGTCCTGCAGTCTTCCCTTACTCAGCACCCTGAATCCACTCCAGCAGCCTGCCCCACCTTCTTGGCATATTTCAGGCCCAGCCCTGCCCCGCCTGGCCATAGAAGTTATACTACTGCTTTTTCTCACTGAAGTGACAAAATGCCATGCAAAAAGCAATTTAAAGAACTTAATTTGACACACGTGACATAGCCACGAGAGTACATGCTATCGTGACAGAAAAACCAAGGCAACCCAAGTGTGAGGCAACTGCTCGCATTACAACCACAGCTGGAGAGATGGATACTGGCAAGAAATCCCAGCTCTGTCCTTTCTGTTTTGATTTCCTTTTTAGTCAGTCCAGGACACCATCCCAGAGTGTCCTGTCAGAGAAGGAGGTATTTCCAAAGGGAAAAGTCCGTGCTCCACTTTGTTTGGTTAGTGGAATATTAAAACAACCCACTCCCAAGAATTAGAATTTCTCTGAAAATTCTATTCTGAGGGAGTAGAGAGGCTGGAGCCCTGGTGTCAGACAGAAGAGGAACATGCCTCCCAGGGAGAGATATTACACAGTTCTAAGAACTTATTAGACCTTTCAGGAAAGACTGGAGCAGAGACTGTGATGGGTCAGTAGCAGGAAGGACCACACCTGGACCAGTATTGTTTCCTTATGCATTCACCCGGTCCTCTAAACATCTTAAACCTGAAACTTCTGACAGTATCTCAAAGAGGTTCTGGAGATCTCTGGGCCTCTTCATTTGTCCCTCTTCCTAATGTGGCCACACTGATTAAATATGTTTATTCATTTTGCTATTATTTGTCTCTTTACTTGGGGTACAGGCAAAGAGCAGCTGAGCCTCACTTGTTAGAGCTGCCAATTCCCCGATGTTTATCCTAAACAATCCAGTTACAATGGAATGGTGCCTCCAGTGTCTGAGTGGGTTTTCCCCTTGGTTAAATCCTATGGAAACATCTTCACAGACAAGCGCAGAGGTATTTGTCCTGGGAGATTCTGCATCTGGCCAGGTTGAGGGTGAGGACCTACCTTCACAGAGGTGCAGAAGTAAATCTCCGTTTCTTTTCTAGACAACCTACACAGTATAGCACATGAATCCCTAACTCAAGTTCCTGGGACAAGCCTCACCCAGCATACCATGTTACAGGCCTACACAGCATTTTCACTGTCATCTTCTTATTTATTGACTTACTCTATGTTCGGGGAGAAGGAGAGAGAGGGGAACAGAGAGAGACAGAAACAGAAAGACAGAGAGCACATGTGCATATGTGACAGAGAACAACTCGTGGAGTTAGTCTTCTCTTTCTACCATGTGGGTTCCAAGAACTGAGCTCGGATCATGCACACTGGTGACAGATACCCTTACTGGCTGAACCACATAACCTACCCACCCCACCCCCATCCCAATCACTGCCTTTCTTTGATGAAGTCTCACTATGTAACACTTGGTTGGTCTGGAAATCACTATGGAGAATACACGGTCCTCAAACACACAGATATTTGTCTATTTCCGCCTGCTGTGCATTAACAGCTATGGCTTGTCTATATTCAATTTGAAATTTCACACATAAGATTTTGGATTTTAAGCCGTGTGTATTGTTGGTGTGCCATGATGAACTCTTATATTACCCATCTCCATCTCTCTGGAAGTGAAACATCCCTAAGTCTCTGAGTGTACTCATGGGGCAGTAGATGCTACTTGCCCACCAGTCACCCAGTATCTATCTTGGCTATCATGCCAACCATTGGAATCTCACCCTCCTTGTATTCAGGTATTGTCTGTGGTGAGAATAAAGCACCTAATAGCACCACATAAAACGAGCAGTGGAATGGAATCAGGTAGAGTAGAGTGGAGTGGAGTGAAGTAAAGTGAAGTGAAGTAGAGTGGAATAGAATGGATTTTCTGGAATGGCATGGCAGATGAGCTATGGGAATATATGCTACCACTGCAAGAACCATAGGACAAACAGCCCACATAGAGTGTGAACAACCTATGTTCCCAGGTGCCCACTAAGGCTCTTGAGATGTTTCCCCCATGTATAAGGAGGTGCTATTGAAGTCTAACATCCTACCTGGGATGTATCAGTGTCCTCATGACTCAGCTGTTACTATTGCTCTATGAAGCCTCACTGGGTTCCCCCCCCATAGATATCTTAGTCAGCCCATGTCTGTGGTTTTCTGACCGCTTCCATAAAACTCTCATTAACTTTTACCCACCTCACTCTCCTTATAGACTCTGAGATCCTCCAGTGCTAGGACAGCATCTTAGTTATCCTTGCATGTTCTTAGTTCCCCACATTAAGCCCAGGCCCATGTAAGCCCTATGTAGTAAACCTTGGTAAAGTGAATGGAATTCAGTCTGCTTTATGTAAAACTGACAGGCAGGAAGGACTTAAACACATGAATTCTTTTAAACTATGCATGTGGATTGTGCATGGGAGAAAGGAATCTATCTTTGTGACTGGTGACAGCTCATTTCCCAAAGGTCATTCCAAAGCAGCATGGCCCAGCTCTTCCAGCCTTGTCCTTCCTAGAAGAAATTTCGATAGACAGATTCATGGCTCAGTCAGTCACCAACTCATATACTTCTAAGCAGGTATCTAGACTGTTTCTCAGAAGAGTACTATTTGGGACAATGTTCTCAAACAAATGTCACTTCTGTTCAGAAAGCCAGAAATGTGCTGGTCTCAATGCTACCCTTGGGTTCCCAAATGCCTGAGCATAGCTCTATTAGTTGTAACAGAGACCTCGGAGTTGGTTATAAACCGTGTCTGAGTGGTGATCTCTGGTGGATTCCCCATAACAGGTGAAAGGGCTTTCATTGAAAGTAAGTGCAGCTCTCTTCCTATTTTCCATAGTGGCACAAGATCAGGGTAAGAAGGAGAACTCCATGAGGGAACTTCACATCTACAAGCCCTGCCTCATATTTGTGTCAGGGAGAGCAGAGACAGTCTGATCCTGACAGTCAATGTGTTAGAGCAGTTCAATGGTCAGACACCTATATTTTCCAAAGAAAGATACACTATCAGGCCCTTTGGCATCAGAAGAAATGAAAAGATTGCTATTCACTATACAGCCCATGGATCCAAGG
Organism: Mus caroli; assembly: GCF_978045245.1. Classification (NCBI taxonomy): domain Eukaryota; kingdom Metazoa; phylum Chordata; class Mammalia; order Rodentia; family Muridae; genus Mus; species Mus caroli. The sequence continues at coordinate 13,375,315 of NW_028227269.1, forward strand.
CAGAAGAAATCCTGGAGATAGCTCTACAGATATAGAATATGAGTTACAGAAAAATAACTCTTTGGATACCGGAATCTTTGGATCAGGGATTCAAGAACACATTGATCTGGACACCTGAGCATTAGGCTACAGCCTGGACTCTTATATGGTGCTGGGTAGGCCAGGTTTCAGCATCTCAAATAAAAAGCATAGGACAGGCTGCATTGGGGGCAAGCACAGAATCAGCAAAGATGAGACTATGCACTAGTTCCAGCAGACATATAATAGGATTCGTCTTCCCAGGCAAATAAATGTTATCCAAAAAGCTAATAAAATTTTCTCAGAAATGCAAACCAAAGCAAACAAACACAAAGAAAAATAAGTGAGACAAGGAACAACAGAAAGGGAGAAGTGAGCACAGAGGTAGCTTGGGCAGGGTATCTGTGAGGAGAGATGGGAGGTGGCAACAAGTGCAAGAGACCCCCAAGCTAGTCAGCCAATAAGAACAAAACACTTGAGACTAAGGAGCTAGGAGAGGGGACCTGGGAATAATTGAATCCCTGTTTCCACTCTGCCTGGAGCTTGTATCCAAAGACAATGTCATGGGTGCTTCTTGTCTCCTTACCCAGGCTGGAATGAGAGTAGGGGGTGAGGTTCCCTTGTGGGAATGCATTTTAAGCTTTGCCTCAACTGACAGCCCAGGAATGGCAGCGTGATCCCTCTGCTGGACTCAATAGCTTCTTGTTTTGCCTCTATAGAACTAGTGTAAGATTTAAGCTAGATGCCTTATGTAAGAAAAAGGGTCCCCCAAGACTATATAATGCAAATGGGCATTCCATACATAGCTACTTCCTCCCTCCAGGAAGCCAAGAGAAGCTGTGTTCCTGAAGTACAGAAAGAGCTAAACAAAGAAGCCAGCATCCTTCTCTGTGAGATTCCAATTTGAATCAGGCTGCCACAAATGTAAAACGACTTCATTTTCCTTTGCCAGATCCCCTGGGGATGGCAGGCTTGTTTATGCCTCTGTAAAATGAAGCTCAGCCCAGCTCAAGTGCAGGAAAACACTTCTATAGGCAGGAGGCTGCTGAAGCCAGAACATGGCAGGGTCCATTCATCCTCCTCTTGGGCAGCTCATCCTCTCAGAACAAGGGGACCTCAGTCCCCAGTGGCCAGGCTTGGCAGCAGGGAAGAACTGGCTCAGATGCAATATTCAGATATAAAACTTGATGCTATTAACCCACAGAGACCATCTTTCTCTTCTGGAGACTTCTGCTCCTAACATAACTCTGATCTAGTAGGATGGGGTGGAAGATTCTCTGTCTGTCTGTCTGTCTGTCTGTCTGTCTGTCTGTCTGTCTCTCTCTCTCTCTCTCTCTCTCTCTCACACACACACACACACACACACACACACACACACACACACACCAAGCAGGTGAATACCAGTGGTCTTGCATCTTGGCTAGCATCTTGGCTCACTGGCTGTGTTAGTCATTTTCCTAATTGCTATGATCAAATTCCTGCCAAAAGCAACTTAATGAAGGGGAAGTTTATTTGGGTTTATGTTTGAGAGTACAGTGTAATGTGGGGAGTGGGGACAGAGTTACAGAAGCAGGATCTTAAACATTAGTGGGTCACACTGAGCCACAGTCAGGAAGCAAGGAGAGGTGAATATTGGTATTCATTTTACTTTTGTCCTTTTTTATGCAGCCTGGGAACCCAGCCCACGGCACGCTGATGCACAGATACACTCTGGTGGTTCGAGTGAGATGTCCTCCATTAAGTCTCTGGCAACTGAGTACCCAGGCCCCAGTTGGTAGCTGTTTAGAAAGGATTCAAGTCTGTAGCCTTTGGGGAGAAAAGTGTCACTGAAGGAAGACTTTGAGAATTTAAAGACTCATCTCCTCAAACCAACTGTCTCTGTTTGGTGTTTGTAAAGATGTGAGCCTCCATGCCTGCATTCTTCTACCATAGTACCCAACCCCTCTGGAATGGTAAGCCCAGACAAACTATTCTGTAAGTTGCCCTGGCTATAGAGTTTCATCATAGCAATAGAAAAACGTCTAATATTCATACCCAAAGATACATTTCTGTAATGATTCAAAATCCAGTCATGTTTATAATAAAGACTGAGTATCATAGCTCTTTTATTCTTAAAAACACTAAATATATATTTATTAACAACCCACTGTGTTTTAATAAAGAAATGCAAGATGGCTCCTGAGTTTGCATCAAGTATTTGGGAAACTTCATGATATAGGTTTAGAACCAAATCCTGCTTGCTTTGTCTGTTATTTCTTTATCTACACCAGCCATCAGCATTGCTGCCTCTAAGCAGCCTCGCAGGGTTGCCTGAGACAATGACCATCACAAGCAATAAAGTCTTCACCCTTATTTTATTTTATTTTATTTTATTTTATTTTATTTTATTTTATTTTTTGGTCCCAACCACGTTTAGTTAGCTTTGCAAGGTGGGTGCTACAAAACAAATACCTTCCATATAAGCATCCTTAAGGGATGAACTGAAGACAGCAAATCTGAGCTATGGAGATGTGAGCCTGGCAGAGGAAATTAAGTGGTTTACATTCCCTGAAGCTAATTAAGCCAAGTTGACAGGTAGAGCTGTTTGACACAGGGAATGTTCCAAACAGGAAATAAAGATATTGTACATGGGAAAGATGCCTTATTCAGAGAAATAATTGTCTTGACACTCTCAGCTAAGCAATCAAAATAACCCCCTCTAAAACTCTTGTAAATAAACCTGTGTTCATTTTCTACCCAGAAGACGTAATGAAGAAGCTCGGGGAGAGCACGGGGTGATTTTTGGCCCTGTCTTATGGGCTGTGCAGGAGACAGTGCCAGCTGTCCCTGAGCAGAGATTCAATTAGAGGAGAGTTCAGAAGTGACCAAGAGGATTAATTTCATCAGACATGTAACAAAAAGTCAAGGTCCTTCTGTCCGTAGATTTTTGTGCTTCAGCTCGTACTCAGTATAATGAGACTAGGTTAAGGACCTACATTTGATTTGGTAACATGCAGCTGGCGGAGATGGATTGCAAGACATTAAGTGAGAAAGAACACATTCACATAGATAAAATACCTGGTCTATGTGTTCCCAGGCCATGAGTGACTGAATGGGGATGCAGCCGGAAAGACATTTGTGATTGGTGACCCAAACCTGTGCAGAGTGTATTCCAACATGTGTGAGGGGTTAGAGCAATGGAAATCTGGAGAGGCCCAGGAGCTTGGGATCTGGGTATCCCGGACTGCAACTTCACACATAGCATTAATTCACTGGTAGATTTGCCCTGGAACACAGAGGAGTCGGTGCCTGTTGTATCCATATTCTTTGAAAGTTTGTGATTCAGGATGAATGACTTCATTTTGTAAATAAGGACGAGACCACTTCCCAAAGTTCACACACGATGTGTGATTCTAGGTTCCCAGCCAATATCTCTGTGGGTCATATCTCTGAAACATCCTTCTCTGCCAAATGATGAGTGGAGTGAACCCCTTTCTTTTTCAGAATCTTCCTTGTAGGAAGCCAAGTGTGAAAGGGTAATTCTTCAGTAAGACAGAAAGAATGAAATGCTGACCAAGCATTATTGAAGTAAATGAACTTGGATATCAACAATACAAGGTATAAGGTGGTTAATAGAATGTTCACTAATTACTAACTTCCTTAGAGGAAGCCATGTGAAAAGGTTTTCAGCAGCTGGGTAATTCCACAGAAATACATAGAAAGAAAAAAATATTGACCAAGCATTATGCAAATACAAAGAATGTGGATATCAAGAACATGTGGTAAAAGGTGATTAAGAGATCATTTACTAATGACAAGGTTGAATAATAAACTCTGTATCATTCATTTATCCACACATAAACTAAGTATGGGGTGGGAGAAGAAATCTGAAACTAAGACAAATAAAACCTACACTTGGCTCTTAGGCCTATCTTTAAGAATATTTTATTGCCTCAAAGGGAGTGGGGAAACTGATGTAAATATAAGATATTTTATCAGTAACCGAATCTATGTAATGCACATTGACTATAGGACTAGCTATAGAAGGACCTTACTATTGCTTTTGTCTAATCTGGCCCTTAACGTTTACTAGGAAAGTTCACAATCAAACTCCCTAGAGGTGCCTTGGATAGTCCTGCAACCCACCCTTTCAACAGATAAGAGAAGGAAGCTTGCTGAATCTAAGTGACCTCTGCAGGTTTAAATGGCTGCCTGCACCCTAACTTCTATCTCTCTGCTATCTAGTCTTCTCTATGACAATTGGCCCTTATCAAACATTTTAAGGAATGCATAATAAAACCCAGCCTTATAAAGAAGAAATAATTGTTCTTGTCGTTATGCATGGATGAAGGAAGCATCATCCACCGGAAAGCACCGCTGGAAAGCAAGGTCAAGGCTGACCAGGAAAGAGGTGGCTCTTTCCACCACAATTGTGCCATCAATGAGGCCTAATAAACCCTGTCTTCTCAAAGTCTGTGGGAAACAAGATGAGGCTGTCAGTAGATGTGCCCCAGGATGCTGTTAATATTTTGAAAACATCTCCTAATTCATAAAGGCTTGTGCAGCTGCTATACACTAGCCATTGACTGGTGACGAGGATCATTGTGGTAATTGAAAGCCAATTGATTCCTCAGGGGATATTCACAGTTAGGAGGCAAATAACAAAGGTGCATATGCTATGGTAAGGTCAAATCAGGGGAAAGGTCTTAGCTTACACATCTAAGCATGAAACCAGAGCACAAAGAGCCTAAGACAGAGAGGTGTCCAGAACTAGTTCCAAGGCCAATGTTAGAGGGAGCTATAGAGCCTAGATCTTTCTGAATTTGGGTGTGACTTTTAGATCGATATTTATTGAGTCTTATGTAATTAAAAATTTAATAAGATCTTAGGAGGGACGCTAACAGGCACAAGATCACATGAAGACTACCATCAGTGGCAGAGCAAAGAGTATTCAACATTGACACTAACATGAGCTTTCATACCCAGGAGTGGGGAGAAGGAAGGAGAAAGGACAAAGGACAGCAAGGTTGTTTGATGAAGCCACAAGGAGTCATGATATAGTAAATTTACCTAATACACACTCCTTACAAGCGTATGTGTACACACACACACACACACACACACACATCTGTATATATGTACACATGGAAGTTAAGCTACGTGGGCTGACCAGTGCTCCCTACAAGAATCACAAAAATTACAAAAACCCTGGTACCAAGCATGAGAAACCTTCTGTAAAGTGGTCTGAGTGACACCCAATACAACATAGATTATATGATGTAACCTTTAGTTACCTCTCAGGAGTTGATGATGGGTCCCTATTGCTGAAGACACCACACACTTAGGGCACAGAACTCAGATGATTCTGGCTGAACCCAACCTAAGAGCCTCCTTCTGTGGTCCAGTTTCCATGGTGTCTGAACATAGTCTGCAAACTACCACAGAGAGAAGCAATCAAACAGTACTACCCAGAAATAGCCGTGACCCATGACAGTGACCAGCCTAGCAAACTATGCATAAAGGTGCAATAGTGTCCTCACATTTCAGTAGCCGCCAACAGTTGTGGAATTGGACCTAAGGCCACTCAACAGGAGGGAAATCGTGTCGGGTACTAGAGACCTACCCAGCTTCTGGGACTAATGAGGTCACAGACCTCAGAAAAGAATCTATTACCACCACTTTGCCAGACCAGCATAATACGTTATTACAGGGTAGATTTTATCCTTATACCCACCGATAAGTGAAGATGCTATCCCTCATCAAAAACAAAAACAAACATACAAAACTGGCTTCACTTTACTGAAAACAGAGACCATCACAGAAAATCAGAGCTGGACACAGTGCAGAGATCAACAGATTGTGAGGAGATCAGTCCCAGTGGAAATATCTACATCACAGCTCCTGCATCCATAGTTAAGGGAACAACACAGAACACAGGGAAGAAAGATTCATAAGAGGCCACAATACCAGGAAGTCTGTTGTGAAACAGTTTCTAACAATGACTGCATAAACAGGACAGGAACAATGGAAATATCAATGGACATGTTAACATGGAAGGGGCAATACTTCAAGGGATCCAAATCCTAGACAAAGAACTATAGGCAACTAAGATGGCTGGGAGAAGGACAATTTGCCTCTCCCAGGCATGAGCCCCTTTATTCGTTGTTCAATGAAGAATGGTGAGTCTTAAGACCTTATGTACACCATCATCATCAACAACAACAATAACAACAACAACAACAAAAACACTCAGTAGTTTGTATTTATATATATTTGTGTATATATATATAAGTATATATGTATATACATATATATATATACATGTAATGTTACAATTCGACTTCAATTAAAACTATATTCTTTTTTTCTTTTTTAAAAAAGAAGTCTGAGTGAATGATGCCTCCATTTTGCCTGAGATAGACAGACCTGCTCCCACTCCACCCAAGTCCTCCCATCAGCCCTGCAAAGCATGTATTAGCCCTCATGTGTAGGAAAAAGGAAACACACTCCAGATCTTTCTGTCTTCAAGTCTCAGAGGCAGTTGAGCAAGTCCGTTGGTGTACTGATAGAAGCTGGGGCCTGGGTGAAGAACTCCAGCGCTTTACTATATAGCCTTGCTATATTCTTTGCTGTTTTTATGGGTACAAGTCCCACTGTGGACTCAATACAGTGAGCTCAGAGTGTTGGTCTTTTCAGAGAAATGAGGTCATCTGCCATGCACTCACAGCAGACCACACACTTGGATATAATTTGGTCCACTTTATAAGCCACGGGACTTGAAGGACATGGCAATTTGTGAGTCATCCTATGGAGGGCAACAGAAATGATTCCTGTGTGCTGGTCACTTGGAGCTATTAACTGCCCCAGTAAGCGATGATTTCATTATTACTCCTGTCTCAAGGAAGGCGATGGATGAGCTGACCTCTGCTGGCTCCTCCACTTGGGGGCTCTGGGGGTTGTCTCTGTCGAGTTGAGGAGGTAGGAATGGAACCACACAGCTCATCTGGGGTGATTTGTTTTGTGTGTCTTTCAAGAATCGTGAAACAGATTGTTAGAACAGATTTTTTTATTTTCCTTTTTGTTATGTTTTAATACTATAGTGTACGCAATGGCATAGAAAGAACTGTTTGAAATCTGCTATATTCTTTCTTATTTTAACTGCCTCCCATCAACACGACTCTACATATGGTGCTTAAAGACACTGACATAAGAAAGCAGGCAGCGGCAACCTGCAGGAAGGCAGCTTCCCAAATAGTGTGGTCGAGAATCTTTCCCTGGGAACTCCTCTCTTTGGCAAAAGTGGATGGGAGTGCTCTAAGCCTTGTGTACATCACTTAAGGCAGAAACCAAAGTTCCCTTTCAGAAAAGATAGGAAGTCTGAGTAAACCTGTTAGCCCACTGTAGCCAATATTTAGACACTTTAGCCTTGGGTGGTTAAGTAAGCTATAATATGACTACTGATATGTGTGGACTCTTGACCTTGAGTCTCCTAGTCAACTACCATCTTCTATGTCTACCCACTTGGGAAAGGATTCTCTGAAAGAACCATGAACACATCTCTGCCCTAAAGAACAACACAGGCTAAGGAACATCCAGAAGGATGAAGGATGGAACCTACACAGACACCCATTCTCCTTTTGGTTCCTTGTATGCTGCTGTGACAGAACATCTGAGGCTAGATAATTATAACAAGTAGAAATGTATTTACTCACAGTGCTGAAGTCTGGGGAGTCTGAGATCAAAGAACTGGGCCTTGCCCGTGGTCTTCTTGCTGCATCATTCCAGCACAGGACTTGGAACTCACTGTGCTCAGTATAATGAACACCTCCTGGGACACCTCCTAGATGAAAGCAATGACCCACACTGGAGGGAGCCTCTCAGGCACAATCCCCACTTCTCTTGCATTTGAGGTTATGTTTTCAACATATGCTATTCAGCATATGCAGTCATGCCCACAGTGATGCCATGAACCCAGACCCCACAAAGCACTCATTTGGGGACTACCCATCTCAGATGAAAAAGACACAATGAGAGGAAAGATGTGTCTTAAACTTCATGGTAACGATCAGTTCAATCCCAAAGTCCAATGTCCAAGTTTTCCACAAAGATTGAAGCGATCAATCCAGCCTTCCATTCTACTTGGTCCACCCACATCACTCCTGGCTACTAGCCCTCCAGGACACCGCCAGCTCTAGTTAAGGGGAAACTGAGTGAGGAAGCAAAAACAGCATGAAGCTAGTGTAACATATACATCAAAAGATAAACTGAAATTAAAGAGCACAAACTATGAACATACTTTGGGAGTAAAATGATAATTTCTAGAGAGCAGGAATAGTATTTTGATGATGGTTGCTCTCTAATGACAAGAAAATCAAAGCAAATATGCACATCTGGATGATCAGCTCACACTCACAGGATGAAAATAAGTGAAACATGTTGTCATCGGTGAGAAATAAAGCAGCAAGCTGAAAATCAGTGTCACTGTGGAGGTTTGACAAGGACATTAGAAGTCTCAGAAACCAGAGCTGATCTAACACAACAAAAATCTAACCTCAAGTCCAGAGAGGGAAGAACAAGAAAAATTTCATAGCAGTGGTTCTCAAATCTGTGGGATGCAACCTCTTTTTTTTTTGGGGGGGGGGTCACATATCAGATATCCTGCATATCAGATATTTACATTACAATTCACAACAAAAGCAAAATTGCAGTTATGAAGTAGCAACAAATTAATGGTATAGTTGAGGGTCACCATAACATGAGCAGCTGTATTAAAGGGCTTCAGCATTAGGGAGGTTGAGAACCATTGGGCTGTAAAGAATTATAAAAATATCATACTTTTCAAAATGACGCCTATGACAAAAAACACAGCAACTGCTTTTAGATAACTGTTATTTTTTAATTCATATTAAGTGCACGCACACACACACACACACACATACACATCTAATTGTGCAAGATAAAAATACATAGAAAGAGAGGATTATATCCAAAATATTAATTATCTCTGTGTGGACCAGAGATAATTTGTGAAGCGGCACAAGGATGACACAAAGATGCTGTGCTTGGGTAAATGCTACTTAACTAAGTGATAAAGCCTTCCGCAAGCAACCAGAAAGAAACAGCTGATCACAGGAACACAAAATATGGGTGAACTTAGAAATTACCCCAGCAACATTAAATAATAGGAAACACTACGGTGACTGTAGAGTTTTGAATAGAATGATTTATGGGTCTAGAATTTAGCATACAGACATGCTCAGAGATATAAAGAATTAAGGGATGTGTTTAACCTTAACCTTCCTTCATGAAAAGAAAATCTCTTTAAGCTGTATCTCTCTTGATAGAAGCATCCTGTTGTTGATGACGGCCCTAATTTCTAGCATTGCTTTAGTGATTGCAGGACTTGAAGAGTCCAACTTATAAATAATAAGAGATCTCTAGTTATAGTGCAGTGATCAAGGCCCTCAGAGGAAGGCACACATGCACATAGCCAGTGCCGGGGTGGTGGAAAAGTGTCACTTAGGATCCCTGGCAAAGCAAGCATTCCTCTGGCTAAGCTTTTGATGTTCAGTAAGTACAATTTATTCTGCATATTTTATTGTAATGAAAGCAACATCTCAAGGCCAAGTGCAAGGGATGGTGTCTATTTGCATTTGTGTCCTCAGCCCCTAGCACAGGGCTGGGTGGCATAAGCAACTGTCTCTGCTTTGCTCATTGATGTCTTGTGAGCATGTCCTGAGTGGGCCTCTGTGCAGTGTGTGGGTATTTTCCTTCCCCAGCTCCACAAACCACAAAGGCAGCAAGGTGGGAGGGCCTGACTCTGTGGCACAGCAGACACATCCAAAGACCATCGGTCTGTTTGCTTTTGTCCAGCAAAACTTGACAGCAGCTTCAATCTATTTATCTTGAAAACCCTCAAAGAGAATACCAACAGTTCACATAGGGGAGAATTAGTCATAGGCAAACATGTTTTTTCCATATTGCCCCAAGAAAAATACCCCCTTCAAAGTTCTCTGATTCCAGCATTGCCTGATTATGAAACATTAGGTCAGGACCTTGAGGTTCTGATTTCATCAGAAATTCTCTGTGCTAGTGGGGCTTCGGCAGCCTTCCCAGGACCCTAGACAATTTTCCTGCATTTTCACTTCATATACTATGAGGTTGGAAAGGATACAGTTCCCCCCTACATCTCATCCAAATGTTGAAAGAAGTCTTCGAATGAGTGAATTTATGTCAAGTTTTTTTTTTTTTTTCTTTACAGCTCTGTTCGGAATGCCATTTGAATGTAAGTCTTTGGATGCATATGGTCAAATAGTGATTAAATCCTGTGTCCGTTATTGTTGACTTTGCTATGGCAAAACACCTGAAAAAATCAGTTTGCCACACATGTATGGTGCAGTCTGCTGTGGCAGAGAAGGTTTGGTGGTTTGGTGACAAGCGCTTGAAGCAGCTGGTTAGAATGGTAACTAAAGTAGTTAAGAGGCAGAGAGAGAGGACTACTAGTACTTAAAGGTTATCTTTCTTCCTTTTATGCATTGCAGTAGCCCATGCAATGGTGCTGACCACAGGCACGGTGGGTCTTCTTAATTAGCACAACCTAGAAACTCTCTTATAGGCAGCCTTACAGTTGCTTCTCCTAAGTGATTCTAGATCCTGTGCCATGAACATGCAGAATTAGCCATCACAGACCCTGAGTGGCAGTCCTTTCTATCTTGTAACTGCTTGCTAAGCACGTATCATCTGAAGACCCTAGTGTCATGGTAACAAATGAGATACAACCCTGTTTTGCTGGAAGCAGTGTAATTCATGACATATTGGAGATTAACCAGCAAATCACAGCAACTCAAAGTGACTTTCAGGAGACAGGGAGTCTGAAATAGGCCCAAAAGCATAGAACGAGTTAGCTGGGGAAACAGAGGAAGGAAGATTCTTCAGTCTTACGTTTCTAACAGGGATTGCTTAGAGGTGCATAACCAGAGCCCTTTAGAGATGAACTCAAGCAAGTGACCTTTTTGAATCCCGAGTCTCAAAATCATAAATGACCTGCCCAGTGCAGGTGGCAGATCTGTGGCAGGGCGTGGCTTCAGCACAGGCATCTGGTCCTGAGGCTCATGTGCATAGAGCACAGACTATCATCCATGCCCTCCTCCCTTCAGCTGCCTGCTCACAAGCCCATTCTGCTATGGGTGGGCAAAGTGCATGTACAGGAACAATGAGGTCCATTGTGGCTTAGCACTAATCAGCGTCTGCCCAGGTCCCCTCCCCAGTAAGTCCAGCATCTTTGCTGTGTGTGTGCACCATTTTGTAGTAAGTGGACAAACTCATCCTCATACTACTGTGTGTCTGGGGGTGGGGCATGAGCAACAGCTTCTCTAACTTTTAATTTTAAATCATTCCATCCAATTCGTCCATGAACAAAGAGTTGAAAAGTTGCCAAGAAGACTTGAAAAATTCCTTGCGCCCAGCTCACAATGCTACTGGCATTCCACAGTGGGAAAACCCTTTTGAGTGTGAATATAATCAACTAACCATGTTAGTTCTGATAAGTGTTACCTGACAGTGGAGACCCTAGAATAGTAAACATCCAGTGATCTGACCTTTTATTTCTTAGTTCATTTTGTTTAGCCTGCCCCCTAATACACACACACATAGACACACACACACATGCCCATGCTGGTGACAGTATAGTAACATAGCCTCTCCAAAAACAACACCATATTAGGCTAAGGAGATGGCTCTATTGGCAGGGTGTTTGCCTTTCAAATAAAGATCTGAGTTTAATCCCAAAAACTCACATTAAAAAGGTGTGTGTGTGTGTGTGTGTGTGATGTGCTTATAATCCCTGCAATGACGGGATAGGAGACAGATAATCCCTGCAATGATGGGATGGGAGACAGAGACAGGAGAAGCTCTCTGGCCAGTTAGCCTAGCCTCCTTGGCAAACACCCACATACAAAGGAGCAATAGCATGTTATATGATCTCAAAGCAAATTACACAAACTTTTGTGAGACAGGCGTTTGTTTAATAGGCACTAGGAAACTCCTGAAGATTTTAGACACAATCCTCTCTGTTCTTGATAAATGGCTGTGTGGTAGATGCATGTCCATGTTGGTACCAGAGATGAGGAGAAGGAAGGGTATTTAAAATAAAGAGAGAAAGGAGGGGGGAAACATATAAGGATTCCTTCTCTAAAGGATATAAACTTGGAGAGAACAGAATCACATTATTTATTCTCTATTTTTAGCCTGCAGAGCAATGTTTGGCAAACAGTTCTCAACAAATATAAATTTTCTAGACATTGCTATGAAGGACTTGAAAGATCTTTTGAGCGTTTTTAGTAAGTGGTGGGGGTGGTAATCAACAAAGCTACCAATCATTTTGGAAGAACTGCCCTCATTGATTGAATGGAGAGGGGAGACCAAGAACAAAGAGGAGTTCATAATGCAGAGCCCACACCCAGCAGGACCAGCCAGTGAGTCATGCCTGGGGGATGAGGAAAAGACTGGGAAAGAAAACAAAACAAAACGAAGGCGTGCATGCACAGTGAACTCCAGTGGGCATCAGATACTCTGCCACTGCTCCAAGAGCCCATTGTGGCCACTTGGCAACCAGAGCCCAGGAGAGGCAGGTGTGAGCCTGCTGTGAATTGTGCAAGAACCTTCAAGTCATGTGGGTAGGAAACTTCACAATAGCTCTGATCTCCCGCTTCCCCTGTTGACTGACACTTCACCAGCTGCAAGTATCTTCTGATTAAGCATCCTCTCCTCCCCAATTCAGCATCTCCTCGTAGACCTATCTTGCACCCAGGCCATTAATATAACTATCGTATAAGTCACCAACACATTGTTTTCTTGTGTGTATATTTATGTTTATGTGTATTTGTGTGTATGGGATGTACTCTCACAGGAAGGCCAGAGGTCGGCTTCAGGAACTGGTAACTTTGTTTTTTTGAGACAGAGTTTTTCATTGAGACTTTGATGCCACCGGTTAGGCTAGGCTGGCTGGACAGTGAGTTAATCCCAGGGATCCTCCTGTTCCTGTCATCCCAGCAATGGGCTCTCAAGCACAAGCTGCCATGACCAGCTTTACACATGGGTATCAGGGATCCAATTTACGTCTTCACATTTGAGCAGCAGGCTGTCTCCCTGGTCTGATGTTTCTTCCCTGTGATTATAGATACCTCTTGTGAAGAACTGCCCCAGCCCTCTCTTGGCCTAGAGAAGCCCTAGTTATTGACTTTCAGGGCAAAGAATACTTTCTTATGCATTCCCTCTGGCCAGCCAGACTCATTTCCTGCCACCAACTTTACAAACTAGGCTTCTTTCAAACTATCCCTCAATCGATATGATCCTCTCCTACGTCCTTGACCAGGAATGTGATTTGTATTTTGCCCAGAAGCTACTTTTATTCTGAAAATCGGTTGCGCAAGGGAGCCTACTCCAAACCTATTTACAATAATGATCATCTTCTGCCTTGTATAATACTCATCTATACATATATATTACTTTTTCTAGTCGACTCTAAGTCCCGCTCCCCAGATTAGTATTTATATTCATTTTAACCCTCTGAAGGCCTCGTCTTTCATTTGGCCTCATTTGTAATTCAATAAGAGGAAATGAATGAATGAATGACTCTCTGACTTTAATTATTATAGGAAAATAGGTCCAACGCAAACACACATCAGCTCCGAGTCATGGGAGGCAGATTAGACAGTAGGTAAAGGATTAAGAACAGATTTAATCTTCTTGTAGCCTAAGGGTAGCTTTGCACTCTGGGATCACAGTAAACAGGCATCACCCAAGCCTGTAACCTTCCTGATAGTGCTTGCTCCGGCTCTGAGCCTGCTCCTCCATACGCTGTGGGTGGCTGGAGCTAAGTGGGAACTTGCCAGTTTTGTATAAGAGGATGTGGCTGTATGCAGGTATCTCAAAAGTGCTGGCCCATTCTGCTTCATTTTCAACTCACAGCTCCTCGTTGGTCCCTCCAGTTTCACATGCACAGTTGTTCATCTTTAGATGCCATCTTATCTGTAAAGGAACATGCTCCAGCAATCCTAATGACACATTAAGTCCTGAGTGCTTGTCAAGTTGAAGGTGTTTACTATTGCTGCTGCTACTGGTGGTGTTTACTCGCTTTCTTGTTTTGAGAAAGGGTGTCATATACACCAGACTGGTCTTGAACTTGCCGTGTCTGAGAATCCGGTCCTCCTGCCTTTATCTCTGAAGTCGTGGGATTATGAGAATGAACTCTTTTGCTCTGTTTATGTGTTTTTGAAAATTGAACCCAGAACTTTGCCCATACCAAGCAAACATTCTACCAACTGAGGAATGTCCTCTCCTCTCGTTGTGGTATTTTAATGTTTATTTCTTGGAAAAAAAAAAAGATTCTCTTCACTGTGGTTATTTAAAACTTCTCCTGCTTACGTTACTCAGGTCTCCTCCAACATCAACAAATAAAGGCACAGGACTGACAGAGATACTGTGTCTTTTAGGACAGATTCCAGGACCATCCTGCCATCCAAGGTTTCCCCGTGTCACAAAGATAGAGTTCAACTTCTCTTGTGTAAGCAAAGTAGAATTCTAGTCTGTGATAGGCTACATCTATACTGAAACCAGTGGTTCATAGAGTCTGTAAGTCTGTAAGTACTGTGTACCATCCCATTCCTCAGATCCACAGAGGCAACACTAAGAAAAATTTGTTTCCTTAATACCACTAAACATCTTTCGTCCACATGATGTCACATCCTGTTCTATATTACATCACATCCTGTATGTATATGCATGTTTCCCACACTAACTTCACTCCTGCTCTTGAATGAATAATAGCTTGATTTGACTTGTGTGTCTAATTGCTTCCTTTAAATCACTAAGGAAACCGAAGCACAGAGATGTCATAAGACCAACACGAAACCACAAAGGTCAGACTGCTTGTCACTAACCAACCCCAACCAGCTCTATTGCAAAGGCTTAAGAGTTACTCTACACTGATCTCGGGAAGGTAGAAGGGCAGGGCTCATGCCTAGTAACCAGCTCCTGCAGCCTGGGAGGGATTTTGGTTCCATCTTTATCAATAAATCAGGCAGGATCTGAGGTGATGTTTATATATCCTTACAAGTCAGACCGATTTGGCGGAGACAGGAGGAGTATGGGAAAACTATCATTGCATGGGAAATTCAGTAAAGGGGTAGATATGTCTCTCTATTGTTTTCTGAGGCTCATGTCCAACTCCAGTGTTCCAGCTAAGTGCCTATCTATGTTTATTCGGCTCAATTCTTTTTTTTTTTTCCATCTGCAAAAGGTGAATAAAGATTCTTACTCAATTTTCAAACTTGTTGGAGAAATTCTGAATAAGGTGAGGAAAATGAACAGTGTTCTCCAGACCCAAACAAAAAACAGTACAGACCACAGGGTTTTGCTCCACCCACTCACTGATGACTTTGTAACAAATCTGCAAACTGTGTATGCATCACCACCCCCAATTTATGAACACATAAACTGACTTTCTCAGAGCTTGTATGATCTAAGCATGGTGTCATGGTCAGTGCCTAATGCAAGAATTAAAATTCAGGGTATGGGTGCATAGCTTAGAATCCCCATGTTAGAACCATGCTTATATCAATAGGTCTTCTCCTAATGGCATCTAGGAATCATTGTGGTTTCAAACGAAGAAAGGACACTACAGAAAGGCTCTAGAATTAAAGAAAAGTGTTCAGGGGTCCCTACTCTTGTTCTCTACTGATGGGTCACCAGCAAGGCTTGCCACCTCCCTACACTCACTCCTGATCCCTCTGCCACCAGAGCCACCTAGAACAACACACAAATGAAAGGTGTGAATTCCTGTTGCTAAGCCAATGGGCACTGCTGGAGTCATCCTAACAAATGTGTTCTCCTCTGTCTGGGAATCCTTCCTGGCTTGTGTCTTCCCACCTTCCTCATACTTCTTGACTATAGCTCAGGCATCTCTGCTTCTTCACAGTTTTCCCAAGGGCCACTTCTCTTTTGTAATTTCTCCCACACTCTTTATGTGTTCCCACTCTGCTAGATTTCAAAACTGGAAGCTTCATCTATTTCCATAGCTAGAACTCTTTATTATCATCATTACCATCATCATCACCATCACCATCACCATCACCATCTAAAATTACTCTTACATCTTGGGTTAATTCGGCTCACTTTTTGAGTTCCAGTTACTTACAGGACACCTCTACTTTGATGACTCAATGTTACTTCAAACTCAACTTAATAAAAGTCTGCTCAATATCTCAACGAATTCCTCTTACATCCCATAATGAAGTTGCCACATCAGTAGAGGACCTGGGTGTTGTTCTAAAAGTCACCAGTTCTTTCAGATTCTACTTCTGATCGAACTCTGTTCCCACCTAACTCCATTGTCACTGTCATCAGCCCTTGTGAGTTCCATGACAGCTTTCTCCACCCTGTTCCTACCTTACTTCAATATGACTTATGTCAGTGGCTTGCACCCTTCCTAATGCTGAGACCCTTTAATACATACAGTTCCTTATATAGTGGTGACCCCCCAGCCATAAGATTATTTTTGTTGGTACTTTGTAACTATAATTTTGCCACTGTTATAAATCATAATTTAAATATCTGTATTTTCTCATAGTCTTAGGTGACCCCTATTAAAGGATCATTCAACCCCTGAAGGGGTTGTAAACCATGGGTTGAGAACCACTGATCTATATGCTGTGATATACGTCCCTCTCTTCTGATTTGCCAGGGCCTCCTGAAGGAAGAAATGAGACACTTCCTATAGTCATGACTCTTTGTGATCTAGCTCTGGTCTTCCAGTTTTATCTTTGCTGATCCCTCATCTATAATCATTTTTAGAAGTTCCTGACCCTGCCATTCCTGAGTCTGTCAGGTTGCAGGCACAGTCCTGTTTCTACACTTGAGCCTCCATCTCTGTCTCTGGGATGATACCCACAGATCCTTGTCTCAGTTTAGATATCACTTTACCTGAGATGTCCTCTTGGGACGCCTCAATCCTACCCCAGTGGTTTATAGACTCTACATATGATTCTTGTACCACCTATGTTTCCACTTAGCACAGCACTCTCCTGTTACAAGCCATTTACCTTTGATTTTTTTCCCCCCTCTATAGAGACTGCTTCACACTCCTAATTACATGCACAGTGCCCATGTAAAAACAAGGCCCAACCCAATCTTTTTCTGGAATAGGTTACAGGTGTGTAAACTTATATACCCTGCACAACCTCATGATTTCACAGCCATTCCATCCCTGGGTCTTTTTATCACATCAGAGTTCAACGGGTCAAGATGTTTTGTAACTTCTAGATCCCAAAAGCTGTGGGAACTGCCTGAGTTCATATCGCCCAGTGACTCATGTTTACCCTAAGTTTCACTTTGAATTTCAGGTTCAAAGAAAAAAAACAGTGTTTCCTGGATACCTTAGACCTCAATGAAGATTCAATTACGCACATTGGGTCATTCCCTCTTTTTTCTAAAGCTTTTCTCAATCCACCTGCCTTTCTCAAGCCCAACATCTACAGTGGCGTCTCATGGGCTGTAGTCAGTTCTGCAGATAGCAAAACAACCTCCCAGCTCCCTGAAAACTTCTCACTCTCCGTTCCCACTGATGATGCTTTGCAAAGCTCATTTTAAACTATTTCAGAAAGACATAGGCAAACAAGGAGAAATCCATTAAGGTTTCCCTCTTCTTTTTTTTTTTTAAAGCTATTTCATCAATTGTACATTTTCTACCAAAAGATCTTGGTATAATGGCAGCTTCTCATTTATTCAACAGATATCCACAGATTGTCAAAATACTATGGGCATTGTTATGAGGACTGAAGTCAAAAATAAAGGAAATTCAGACCTTGCCTTTGGTGAATAAACTGCAACAAAGAGGTTTAACAGACACATCACATTAACTTGAGATGAACACAGCTTCTCCAGATGGCCTCACACATGCCTCTGTTATTTCACTCCAGGGCTGTGTTTGCTTTGTATGGAACATACTCTCCAGTGCTGAGCGTATACATAATAACTAAAGAGGAAGTTTGCATGTGAAGAACTCAAGTCCCTGTCTTCCAAGTATTAGTAGTCATCAGGACTTTATTATTCTTATTTATTATAGAAAAGACAAAAATATCACCTCACCCCAAACTTACATTGCATTCTTTATTCTTTTGTTTCTCTTCATTCCCCGTGTCTGGGTCACGGGAGGAACTGATTTTTCTGCTTGGATAGCATTAGATTTCTATGATGCAGGAAGTCAAAGAAAGACAGGGGGAAATTCTAGAAAGGGCCCCAATGTCTAAGACTGGCTCCAGGTCAATTTGAGAACTGGGAGAATTGGGGAAAAAATGATATCTAAGCCATCATCTCTCCTGGGCTCTACTTTTACAAAGGAGGAAGATGTCTAGTGACCCAGCAGTGCAGGAAGTCAAGTCTCAGACTGGAAAGTGATGCTGCAGGGAAAATTATGAAGGGAAACTCATTGTCTGAAGAAGATGATGAAATCAATATTCTGAAAACTTCATGTAAAAGTCAAAATGGGAGCCGGGCGTGGTGGCGCACGCCTTTAATCCCAGCACTTGGGAGGCAGAGGCAGGCGGATTTCTGAGTTCAAGGCCAGCCTGGTCTACAAAGTGAGTTCCAGGACAGCCAGAGCTATACAGAGAAACCCTGTCTCGAAAAACCAAAAAAAAAAAAAAAAAAAAAAAAAAAAAAAAAAAAAGTCAAAATGGTGAAAAGAAGCATGAAGAAAACAAATTAGGCAGACTCACACATATCCAGCCTATTCTTTCTTTATATGTCCTGACCAGGGCATCAACTACACAGTAAGCATTTCAACCTATAGGTCTAACAAATGAATCTCCCAGTCCCAGCCATTATCACCACATGGCATCAGTCAACTTGACTTCACTTCAGCGGACAAGTCCCTAAGGTGACCAATGCCAAATAGGGAATCTACCCATTACATTAAGTTCTTTATCCAGAATCTCTTAGTCAAAGCCTGTCACCACACGTTGGTTAGTCTGACTTCAGAGTGAGAAGGACAGTTGGACAGTGAGATGGAAAGGGGGAGAAATGAAAACTTCAGTTCCCCCATTTCAGAACAGAACACATTTTCTACCATTTTATGCTCCCCTTTTAACTTACTTTCTCTCTAATAAGCATTTTTATCAAGAAGTTCAGCTCTATACCTAGCTCAGGTCTGTCTTGGATTTCAGAAAACACTAAGTAGATCATAAAACCAAACCCAAAAGGTCAATGTGTGGGCATCATGGCAAGTCAATTAAAAAAGCAAAGAATAAACAAACCGTACCAAGAACTAAGTTTTAGGACTCATGGGAATCTGTCTTTATTCAAATGCTTATATGCAGGCTACAGTATAATAAAGAATCTAAACTATGATTAAGAGATTATAAAAAAATGATGGGGCATATTTGAAAAATAATCAAATATATTTTATAGAAATTAGCACTCTAATCACTCAAAGTAAACTGATCATTGAATTTAAACAAGTTGGAGACTGATCTAAAGTAATTACCTATAATGTGATAATCAGAAAAATATGCGTAAATTACAAAATAGATGCTGAGAGACAAAAGGGCAGAACTACAATATAAGCAAAGAAAGTTCGGGTGGGGGCATAATTGACAAGGATGGAAAGGCAAAATTTAAAGCAACAGTGACTGAAATTTCCCAGAACTGATGAAAAGGCAAAGTTTCAGATTCAGAAAACCCAATCTGATATGTAGGCTTAGAGGAAAACTAATTGACCTGGATCCATTTTAGGTGTATGTCTCAGTCAGGGTTTCTATTCCTGCACCAACATCATGACTGAGAAGCAAGTTGGGGAGGAAAGGGTTTATTCAGCTTACAATTCCATACTGCTGTTTATCACCAAGGAAGTCAGGACTGGAACTCAAACAGGTCAGGAAGCAGGAGCTGATGCAGAGGCCATGGAGGGATGTTCTTTACTGGCTTGCTCAGCCTGCTCTTTTATAGAACCAAGACTACCAGCCCAGAGATGGTCCCACCCACAAGGGGCCCTTCCCCCTTGATCACTAATTGAGAAAATGCCTTACAGTTGTATCTCATGGAGGCATTTCCTCAACTGAAGCTCCTTTCTCTGTGATAACTCCAGCTGTGTCAAGTTGACACAAAACTAACCAGTACAGTGTATTAAAACCACTGTGAGCAGAAAAAAAAAAAAATCAGAGTATCAGGAAGAAGAAAAAAGGATAAATTTTGTATTAAAAACAATAAAAAGAATGAGTGTACTAATGCAAATGTGACAAAGGGCAAGAAGTGCCTTTACTTCTTGTCCTCACAACATGAAGAATATTTTAAAAGTGTATTCATGTAGCCAGCTGTGGCGTGTGGTGGCTCACACCTGTAATCGCACCACCCCTGCCTGCTCGGGAGGTAAAGGAAGGAGTTCAACTTCACCCTCAGCTGCACAGCCACTTCCAGGCTAACCTGTGCTGTGGGAAATGCTGTCTGAAACTAAGACTTTCCCAAAGTATATTCTGTAGATAAAAGAGAAATGATGTCAGATATCTGCTTAGAAGGCATTGTGACCCAAACCAATAAACTGTAGGAGTAAATCTGAACTGACATTTATGATAAAAATAATACTCATAATAAAATATATAATTTATGAAATATAAAATAAATAAGAGGAATGGAGCTGGAGAGGTGGCTAAACAGCTCAGAGGACTTACTGCTCCTATAGGGAGTATGTTCCTGTGATGGTTTGAATGAGGTGTTCCCCTTAAGTTTTAATTATTCAAGTACTTTGTCTCCCCATTGGTGGCTATTTGAGGAAGGTTAGGAGTTGTGGCCTTGCTGGAGGAAATCTGTCGCTGGTGACAGGCTTGAGGTTTCAGAAGACTGACACCATACTTGGCCAGCTCTCTCTGCTTCCTGTTTGTCATCTGAGATGCTACCTCTCAGCTTCTTCCCTAAATACCTCCAGCCTGCTTCCTCTGCTCCTCCATTACGGACTCTAACTCTCTGGAACTGTAAGCCCTAAACAAACTCTTTCTTCTATGAGTTGTCTTTATCATAGTGTTTTTACTACAGCAATAGAAAAGGAGCTCCAGAGGTTCAGATTTCCGCTTCAAAGTGACCCAATGCCCTCTGGCTTCCATGGGTGCCTACGTGCATGTGATATATTTCAACCCAAATAGAAACACACACACACACACACACACAGAGAGAGAGAGAGAGAGAGAGAGAGAGTTTGACTGCTAAACTGTCTTCCCATTGGAAAGCTTCATTACTGAATGCTAAAAAAAAATGAAAAAAAAATATCAAAAAAGAATGCAAAATGAAAAGACATGGCACAGGGCCATGTGGAGTCAGAGTATAGTTTAATCTTGTTTCACATACAACACCTTTAATTGGGCCTGCAAACAAGCCAACCTCCAGGTGCAGCTGAACGTTGGACTGAGACCATCCTGAAAGGTCTTTCCCATACACTGTGCAAGGACTGAGACCCCACTTAACCCCTTCTTACCCACAGCACTGCTTCTGTCTGCATAAAAGTATGCAATGCAATTTCCCGTTCCCCTGCGCTTTCAACACTGCACATTGTAAACCTCAGAGTGCTTAGTTCAAGCAACTTGAAGGCCCCTATCCTAGGTGAAAATTCCCAATTGGGCTCCAAGAAAAATCTTAGGGCCTCACTTTTCTCAGCACCTCAACTTGAACTTGACATGATGATCAAGTCAGTTGATATGAAAGAAAATAGTAAATTGATCTGCATGTCAGCAAAGCACTCCACTCCACACACAGGAACAGTAACATTTACCAGGGAGGAGCCTAAGCCCCAGGAAATGAGCATTTAGTCATCCTTTTCTTTAGTCTTTGCAGTGACCTGTGCTAGGAACATAGTATCATTTCATACATCTGGTAGACAAGGAAATAAAAACCCAGTATCGTTATGAACCTCTTGATCAAAATTCAAATGCAAGTTGTTAATCTAGAACTCTTTATGATTTTGATCTTCATGTATGAGATCAAGTGTCAGTCAGTGGTTCCCCTGAAGCAGTGGGATAATGGCTTGCCAGGGTCCCAGGGCTCCTCTACCATCATTGAAGACAGAGAGAGCATGGTTGCTAGATAGCACACAGGACTTGTTAGATGTTATACTTCTCAAAAGGGTTCACTGAGATTTATTTCCATAGTTAAGTTGCTTTTTGTTTTGTTTTGTCTTGTTTGTTTTATACAAGGAGGATACAGGCAATTCATCACAACGAAAACTCATAAAAGTTGGCTGGAGAGATGGCTCAGCATTTAAGAGTGCTTACTACTCTTGCAAAGGAACAAGGTTCAGTTCCCAGGACCAGTTCCATACCAAGCATCTGTGCCCAGCAGTTCACAATTATTACCACTCCAGCTCCAGGGGATCCAAAGGATTTTCTGGCCTCCTTGGGTACTCCACTCAGAAGCAAGTGTATACACACACACACACACACACACACACACACACAGAGAGAGAGAGAGAGAGAGAGAGAGACTCAACATCTGACCGTTTGGTTTGATTCTTTCATATGGAAAATGTTTTCAACTTTTCAGTCAAGTTGAAGCAGACATTAATACTTTACTCCTTTTAGGGTAGATTAATTGTATTTATGTATATAAATGGGCCAGCAAGATGCCTCAGGACTTACCTGCACATGCCTGGTGACCCAAGTTTGAGTCCAGGAACTCATGATGGAAGGAAAGGAAAGACTCTAGAGAAGCTGTCCTCTGAACTCAACACATGTCCTTTGATGTGTGAACATGCACAACACACCAATAGTAAAGAAATATTTTAAGAATTATATACAGGACCATATGGGTTTAATGCAGAATTCTGTCAGATCTTCAAGGAAGACCTAAGACCAATATTCTTCAAACTATTCCACCAAATAGAAACAGAAGGAAAACTACCCAATTCATTCTATGAAGCCACAGTTACCCTAATACCAAAACCACACAAAGACCCAACAAAGAAAGAGAACTTCAGACCAATTTCCCTTATGAATATCAATGCAAAAATACTCAATAAAATTCTTACAAACTGAATCAAAGACCACATCAAAACAATCATCCACCACGATCAAGTAGGTTTCATCCCAGTAGGCTGCATGGTATTGGTACATAACAGGCAGGTAGATCAATGGAATAGAATTGAAGACCCAGAAATGAGTCAACACACCTATGGTCACTTGATCTTTGACAAAGGAGCTAAAACCATCCAGTGGGGGGAAAAGAGCATTTTCAACAAATGGTGCTGGTTCAACTGGCAGTTAGCATGTTGAAGAATGCAAATCAATCCATTCTTATCTCCTTGTACAAAGCTCAAGTCCAAGTGGATCAAGAACCTCAACATAAAACCATATACACTGAATCTAATAGAAGAGAAAGTGGGGGAAATCCTCACATAGGCACAGGGAAAATTTTTCTGAACAGAACACCAATGGCTTATGCTATAAGATCAAGAATCGACAAATGGGACCTCATAAAATTTCAAAGCTTTTGTAAGGCAATGGACACTGTCAAAACAGCAACCAACAGATTGGGAAAAGATCTTTACCAATCCTACATACTATAGAGGGCTAAAATCCAATATATACAAAGAACTCAAGAAGTTAGACTCCAGAGAACCAAATAACGCTATTAAAAATGGGGTACAGAGCTAAACAAAGAATTCTCAACTTAAGTATATGGAATGGCTCAGAAGCACCTAAAGAAATGTTCAACATTTTTATTCATCGGGGAAATGCAAATCAAAACAACCCTGAGATTCCACTTCACACCAATCAGAATGGCTAAGATCAAAAATTCAGGTGACAGCAGATGCTGGCGAGGATGTGGAGAAAAAGGAACACTCCTTCCATTGCTGGTGGGATTGCAAGCTGGTACAACCACTCTGGAAATCAGTTTTGCAGTTCCTCAGAAAATTGGACATAGTGCTACCTGGGGACGAAACTATACCACCCCAGGCATATACCCAGAAGATGCTCCAACAGGTAGTAAGGACTCATACTCCACTATGTTCATAGCAGCCTTATTTATAATAGCCAGAAGCTGGAAACAACCTAGATGTCCCTCAACCAAGGAATGGATAGAGAAAATGTGTTACATTTACACAATGGAATACTACTCAGCTATTAAAAACAATGACTTCATGAAATTTGCAGGCAAATGGGTGGATATAGAAAATATCATCTTGAGTGAGGTAACTCAATCACAAAAGAATACACATGGTATGTACTCTAGGCAAAGAGCATGGAATACCCACGATAAAACTCACGGACCACACGAAGTTCAAGAGGAAGGAAGACCAAAGAATAGATCTTCAGTCTACTTAGAAGGGAGAACAAAATAATCAAGGGTAGTAGAGGGTGGGTGGGGGGACTTAGGATGAAGAGAAGAGGGGGAAGAGAAAATGAATGGAAGAATAAGGTATAGGAGGAGATGGAGGAGATGTACAGAGGGTCAGAAAATTGAACATAGGTATATAGCAATGGGGGTTGAGGAGCAGAGGGTAGCAGCCAGAAAGTTCCAGATGCCAGGAAAGAAAGAGACTCCCAGGAGCCCATGGGAATGATAATAGCTGAAATACCCCACAAAGGGGAGGAAGAATCGGTTGAGACCATATCCAAAGGTTAGGCATGCCCCTGCCCCCCCTCCCCAGATTAAGAGATGGGACCACCTACCCATCTCCAAAATTTTAATCCAGAATTGTTCCTGTTTAAAGGAAATACAGGGATAAAGAGTGGAGCAGAGGCTGAAGGAAAGGCCATCCAGAGACTGCCCCACCTGGGGACCCAGCCCACATGCAGACACCAAACCCAGACACTATTGTGGATGCCAAGAAGTGCTTTCTGACAGGAGCTTGATACAGCTGTCTCCTGAGAGACTTTGCCAGATCCTGACCAATACAGATGAGATGCTCGCAGCCAACCATCGGACTGAACATTGGGATCCCAATGCATGAGTTAGGGGAAGGACTGAAGAACCTGAAGGGGCCTTATTTGGCATCAGTGAGAGGAGAGGCCCTTGTTCCTGTGAAGGCTTTATGCCCCAGTGTAGAGGAATGCTAGGATGGTGAGGCAGGAGTGGGTAGGTGGGTGGGGGAGTACCCTCATAGAAGCAGGATAAGGGGGGATGGGATGGGGGTTTGCAGAGGGGAAACCAGGAAAGGGTTAACATTTGAAATATAAATAAATAAAATATTGAATTAAAAAAACAAAAAAAGAATTATATAAGTATGTATACTGTACCTTGTTTATTTTTTATCCACTGATGGATATCAGTGTTGCTAGTACCCTATTATAAATCATAAATGTGCTTTGAATATTTATGAGAAAGTATCTGGGCGCCTGTTTTCAATAGTTTTGGTCCACATCTGAGGTAGAATTTTCTGAGCCATACAATGATTCTATTTCAACTCTATACTTTTTTTTTTTGAGACAGGAAGTCACAGGGAGGAGGGACAGAAGGAGGGAGTAAACATGGGCAGGTAAAATGATATATGAATATGAAGATGTCATAAGGAAACCTATGTGTTATTTTCCATGTTAACTAAAAATCACGTTTTAAAAATGAAGATAGTCAAAATTGGGACAGAAGAAATAAAAACAGATTTACTTGTAGATGACATAATTCTCTAATAGAAACAACAAATAAAACAAGACAAAAACAAACAAAAATATCTATGAGAATAATTAAGCATAATTTTAGAGTACCACTTCCTGATACAGTTCATGTTTTTAAAAAATCACAATATTTTAAATAAGTTTGTGATTTTGTGTTGGGTTGTCCTCACAGCTCTCCTGGGCCACATGCCGCCTTCAGGTCACAGGCAACATGTCTGTGGATTTGGGAGTGGCACATCACTCAGTGGATGCAGTTTCTCTATGCATCCCCATCCACACTGTGCCTACATTCTGACACTGAGCAATCGTCCTAATGTCTTTTGTTGGCCTTCAGACTCATCTTTTAGGGTATATAACACATGCCACATCTTCCTGTGAATTTGCAGTAATAATTGATGTCACACGAGCTGACACTTATGAAGAAAATCTCAAAATCAAAAAACTAGAAAAAGAAAACTTAATGCAGGTGATAACTGGGACTAAAATATAACTGGTAGTATTCAAATTAAATCTCAGGATGCATTTCCTATGCCCTTTTAACTTACATGTCCTTTTCCATGTTTTAATATTTGAGTTTGAGCCTCCTCACTGAATCTAAAGTTTGAGGTTGGGTTAGACTGGCTGGCCAGCAAGTCTTCAGGGTCCACCCACTTCTCACCACTCAGCACTGCGGTTACAGGTGCTCAACACCACGTCCAGCTAGTGTGTGGGTATTGAGGATCTAAATACAGGTCCTCGTGCTTACATGGCAAGCTATCCCTCCTGTGCTTCTTCTCTAACTCCTCAGGAAATGACATGCTAATTTGCATATAGCAAATGATCTGTACTTACTAAATGAAAAGCTTTTCACATGAATGTGCCCTCACCAGTAAGCGACAGTCGACTTGCCAACTCTCTCTAAAGCATCCATCCTTTCGCTTGCCCAACAGTTTCACTGTGTATCAACTGGAGTCAGAGACTTGCATATGTCACTTCCTGCTCCTTTTTCCCCAAGCCTAACTAATATGTCTGCAGTATCCCCTCTCCTCTCACTAGCAGGTGCTTATTCAATATGCTAATTTGATCCAGAGATCTATCCATAATCATGAGATATAATTTAAATATGTCACAGGAGACACAAACAAAAATTGAATGCGTATGCCAAGAAAATAAGAGAAACGGGTTTTTAGAACAGTGTAACGGAGATATTATTTTCTCCCCTTTGGTTATAAAAACCTTTTCAATGTAGGCCTTTTGAGGCTGTGACTATTGGAGACTCCTCTGACCCAGCAGCCCCTGATCTGCACCTGCTGGCATGCACATGGGCATGCACACAGGACGTGCTAAGCAGAAGGGGGTTAACTGCAGTGGACTTTGTCAGGCTCCAGTTGGATGCAAGAAGAGATTTCACTTTTATTTCCAAAACAGATTATATGGAAGCCAGGCCACTTCTCCCATGTTTCTATTCACTGTCCACCGTTGTTTGTGACATGTCTGTGAGTTGACTATGAATTCACTCTGCAGACCGCAAAAGCTGGCATTACAAGCATGATCTGCCACACCCAGCCTTAAATGAAATGAAACAGCAAAGGCTCTTGACATAACCCTGGAGAAACAGCAGGGGGATGGGCTTCTGTACTCAGTCACCATAGAGGATGGGGACCAACTCTTCCACCCAAGACAACCTAACTCTTAAAACAAAAAGGCTTTCCAATGTGATAGCAGCCACCATACACTCAGCAGAAATACCAAGACACTGATGACCGTGTAGTCCCAGAACTTTAAGATTCATTCCATTTAAAAAAAAAAAAATAGAAAAAAAGAAAAACATGAACTTCTTGTTTGAAATTCAGAATCTGGCTCCTACATTATTTTTCAAATAACATCTTCTAATACATAAATCCATGCAAGTCCTTCCTCTGTAGGATGATTTCCAAGATGTTCTGTCCTCCTCAATTTAACAAACAAACTCCTTAAAATCATCATCCTAGCCTGGCTTCTGTTCCTTCAGAACTGTCACCAGGAAGGTGTACCTCCAGGCTCTCTCACCAAAATCCCTCTCTCCCTCCCTCCCTCCCTCCCTCCCTCCCTCCCTCCCTCCCTCCTTCCCTCCCTCCCATATACTTTCCTTCCTTCTCTGGCCACCTCTCCAAAGAGGCAGCGAGCAGCCTTTCTTCCTTCCATGCCCCACCCTGTCCCTGCTCTCCAGCTGACCACAATGGCCATGCTTCTGTCCCATTATGGCTAATTTCAGCCAAATTGACTTGATTTAGAACCTCTGAGGAAACCTATTGGCCTATGTGGGTGTTTAGAGAAAGGTTTAACTGAGGTGGGAAGAGCCACAGCTCATATAGGCATCATGTTCTCCTGGGCTGGATAGAAAGGAAAAAGAGGGTCTCTGCCAGCGTCCACCACACCCTGCTTCCTGCCTGAGCATGTAACATGACCAGATGTTTCTCACATCTGCTGTTGTGCCTTCCCCACCAGTCTGAACTAAACCCTTCCTTCTTTGAACTACTTCAGTCACAGCAAGGAAAGCAGCTACCTCACCCCACCCCACCCCTAACTCTCTCCCACACACAACATGCTATAGGGGAATTGTCTTTGTCCACATGTTACAGGGGTATCACAAAATTTGTAGTAAATGATTACTAAAATGTCAGTGATTGTACAAGTGAAGGAATTCTAGCAGCAAGTAGGCTGGTTTCTATATCACATACAGGTGCCAGTTTGGCACAGAAGTGGGGAGAAACGTGGGTTATTTTATCCACCAGACTGATCGCTTTACCCTCTTAAAATGTTAATCAGTTAAATGTGTACTGTCTATCCAACAACTGTGTGTCTACCTGCCAAATCCCAAGCATGTTCTGAAATTGAAACTTATGAAACTGCTAGCATTAGACCATTTTAATGATATTCAGGTGCCTCAGCTTCCTACACCCACTATGGTGGAGCAAAATTTCTCCGCTACTATCCTTGTGGGAAACTGAAGTATGTGTGGAGACAATGCTGTTATGTGGTGACTACTCCTGAGATGATCTCTTTGTAAGACTACAGCAAATAAATACTAAGAGCTTCATTGGCTAGGAGTGCATAGGACACTTATGAAGGAGCTGGTTTTATTCAGGGCACACGGTAGAAAACCAGGAGTTGCAGAAAGCCATGCAAAAAGGGCCCCATTTGAACTTGTCTGGCAGAAGAGAGAATAAGGGTGTACTTTACACTGAGACTACTGCACTGTGGTGTTTCAGGGATGCCATAGTGAGCGGAGTGTTGACAGATAGTTTACATGGTCAAGGGCAGACCCTGTCCTCATTGATAAATCTGCATTCCCAATTCTACAGACATTAGAGAGAAAAGGAAAAAACACACAGAGGAAAAGTGGTCCTGACAACGAGAAGAATAATAAATATATAGTTGTGGTAAAGAATAAGAATTGGAAATCAGGCTCCCACTCTCTTGCTGCACTGAGCCGATCTCATGGCGCTTCAGTTTCTGTAGTGTTGGGAGAAGGTTAAGGGTCAGAAGTGGCTGTGATATCTCTGAGGCGTGGAACTCCATGCCTGCGGTGTGGTATTCAGCAAATATCCACCTGTGTGCTGAATTCAAACTTGTGATATACGTATGTTCCCCTCAGAGCTGTCATTGGTCTTTTCAGAAGAGTCCCTGTGCTCACTCCCTGAGGCTCAGGGAGGTGCGTTGGGAGTGTCAACCATAGTTTGAAAACTTCACTCATATTGAATGTGTATCCTTTCATAACTGAGAAACATCGTGAGCTGCAACCTCCTATGGTCTATTGACAAAATGATTGATTGGCTCAAGCTCAGAGTGTTCTTAGAATTGTTCCTTGCCTTCTTCACCATCATGATTTCAGTCTTATTATGCAACTGTGAAGATCAAACATGTTACTGGGGATGCGATCTCACAGCACTCAGATGATGGGTAACAGTAAGGACATTTAACTCTTATTAGATTTGTATGTTTTCTTCATCACAAAATCCTATACTTGGACTGGGGATTTGACTCACTTGGTAGAATGCTTGCCCCACCTGCCCCAAGCCCTTGGTTCTATTGCCAGCAGCACACAAACCAGGCATGCAATCCTAGCACTTAGAAGGTTCAAACAGGAGGATCAGAAATTCAAGGTCATCCTTAGCCACTTAGTGGATTCAGGCCAGAGAGATAAACAAAAATCCCAGGACTGCTATTCATGAACAAGTAACAAAACTTCTCCAGCCCCAGGTTTTGAACTTTAGGATAGGTTCAACAATGGAAGCATCAACCATGAGGTGGATTAAGCATATAAAATCCTTACTGTGTGTCTGAGGCTTGGTGTCTAGCCATTCTGGCCACTGCCATGAAAATGAACCTAAGTACAAATTCTGTTTTTGTGATTACTGTCCCCAAGATCCAGATACATAAAAGGTTTTGGACTCCTCTTTCTCATCTGTAGAAGAGAAAATGATACTCCTTCTATAGATTATAAAGAGTAGAAAAGACTGAAAAACACAGGAATAGCTCCTTTGTTTCAAGAGGATTCTTACAAAACATATTCTGTAGACCCCGAGTTACTCACCCTCAGGACTCTGCCCCATGTAACTGTCTTAGCCAACCAATGAGACCTGTAAGCCCCGCACTCAGAAGGAAGAGGCAACTTGAATCTGAGTTCCACGACAACCCGAGCAGCGCAGTGAGACCCTATCTCTGGAACCCAACCAACCAAGTGGCCCCTCCAGCAGGAAGTGAGTTCAGATGAGGCTAAGCCGTTTTCCCCAACACCAGCAGAGCCCTGGGTTCCCTTATCTTGACAGCCATGTGTGTGTGAAGGAGGTCAGTTCGCACTTGCGCCTGCCTCTCAGCTATTCTTCAAGCTTCCAAAGTTTGGCTGCAGGTTGTAAAATCATATTAAGTTCTGGCAGTTTGAGAAGCGTGCCCGGAAAAATAACCAGAGCAGGAAGGAGAAGAGAAGTATTTGAAGGGCGCAGATGGATTTTGCAGCTGGGGAAGGGAACATTAGCATTAGCGAAATGTCTGCGGTGGAGCCCAGGTTTCCTTCACACAAAGGTCACATCCCTTCACTGTGAAGAGAATCAAGTTGAAGGTATGATGTTGCCGTTGCACTTTATCGTTCCCCATCCTGAAAGGTTTTCATCTTGGCAGCCTTTTCCCCTCTACTAATCCAATTCTCCTTGGAAAATGTCACTCCGCTTGAATTTTCATAGCTCTTCCCCTCACTTGGGCACCTGGGAGTTCCGGATCAGAGCTGCGGAGCCCACGAGAGGAGGAGACGCATTTCATTATTGTGGGCGCCGGATGAGTTGAGCTATAAAGAAATGCCAGGCAGTTTCTTTTCTGACTTTTTCCCCTTGGTCTGTTTTTCTACATCAGGCTGTCTCTATTGTATAGGCTAGATGGTCAGCTGGAAGTGCAGCTGCCCTCTCATGGGGAGTGACAAGATGAGACACAGGTAGGGACTGTCAGGTGATCCTGAACACCATTCTAAGGAAAGAACAGGATTGGCCATGGAAGAAGAAACCGCTTCCGGAGCTTCACACCACACCAAGCATCTGCACAAAAGGGGGAGTTAGACAAACTGCTTAAAGTCAGTGGGCAGTGAAAAGAAGCTGGAAGGGAGCAGACCCAGACCTCATTGTCTCTCACATGTAGCCAGTACCACAACCCCACAGAACATTTCTGTGGGCATGGCACCCTGGAAGAAGAAACTTGACTTAAAATGTAGTCGATTTGGTTATTTTGTGGCATTAGGGATCTGGAGTTCCATCCCACAAAATCTCCACATAAGCAGACACCACACACAGCCCAGTGGATGTGGTTCAGAAGGAAAGTATTTTAAAAAATACTCATTCTGAGATTCACACAGAGCAGTTCATTCCCCGTGACTGGGTGTAGCTCATGTAAGACACTGATGAAGCTGGATGGACACTGAGACAGAAAGCAAACCCAAGCCAACTCCAAAGATCCAAAAGCATGCATGGTAAATTCGCTGACCACTGTATCAGCCCAGACGTAGCAAACCCCGAAGGATCCAAGCCTCTGTGTATTTACAGAGTCAGCAACTTGGTAAATAATCTGGAAGTCAAAATGGGAGATCACAGCAGAGCTCAGGAGCTGCTTTCAAATGAGTGACAGGTAATTCACAGCATGCTGATAACTGTGAGATCAGATAGATGAAAGTGTGTGGTCTTAGGGAAATGCATTCTGAAACTGGACAGAAAGGTCAAAAAAACAAGATACCAAATATAGTAGAAAACCAGAGAAGGGGAGGAAATAATGAAAACACTTGAAAAGTTGGGTCCAGAAAATTGCAATAAAATCATAAATCCTAGCTCAGGGAAAGGTTTCTTGTCAGTGGCTAATCTCCCAGTTTTCTCTGGATACAGAAAGGGGCCTACAGATAGACAAACACAGAGACATACAGTTTGGAGAAGGAATTAGGTATATCAGAGATCACAATTATCAACAATTTTAAATCAACCAATAATAAGGAATATCAGTAACTATGGCAGATTCCAACAATAGGCCATAACACATCAATTAAGATTATCTAATATTCTGCCACATGCTTCCACAGAGACAAATATCACAAACTTAATGTTGAACTGAAGGAGGCTGTTTAAAGTAGGACTTACTTTAACACTAATGCTGAATTGAAAACTAGGGAAACAGGTCTCCTATATAAAAGAGAATCAAAATTATGATTCCCTGGGGGAAGAAAGTGGTAGCTAAAAATGAAGACTGCTCACAGAGTTTGGAAATACTGTCTTTCTGAGTTCTACAGGGGCTTTTGTGGAAGTGTTTCTACACTTCAGGTTTTTTTCCAAGCTATATACATTCCAATGTAGGGATTTTCTATATGTGTCTCAGAACTTAAGTTTTTATTTTTCAAAATCAATAGGGGGATTACTACTTTGTATTGTCAGCTTGTGTGCATTAGACTCCCTAGAGCGGAAACCTCTGAGTGTGTCTCTGAAGGCTTTGCCAGGGAGATGTAACTGAGGAGGGAAGGTCCGCCTTAATAAGAACAGCATCATCCTGTGGGTTGCTATGTTTGTAGTGGGCCTGCAAGGGGGGATCCCAGGGGCTTGCAACAAAGCTCCCAAGAGCTTCTGAGTTCAGTCCATGTGAGGCAGAAGCAAATTCCCTGCAAAGAGGCTGTGAGAGGTCATTGCATGAATCTCTCTGTCTCTGTATCTCTCTCTGTCTCTGTCTGTCTGTCTGTCTCTGTCTCCATCTCTCTCTGTCTCTATCTCTGTGTTTCTCCCTGTCGTCTGCCTTGCTGTCTGTCTGTGTATGTGTGTGTCCCCTTTAGTTTTGTCTGCACTATGCATGGAAAAAGAAATACACTCATCACACTACCCTTGGCTCCTTGGTAACAGAAGCCATACATGAATCCCAGAGCTAGGGCTCTTCAGTAAGGTAAGTAGAACTCTATGTTAACACCCTAAAGTTGCATGACCAAGGTTTTACCCACTGGTGGATTTTACTTTACTGATTTAATTGAGGAATCAGTAACTCCCAACTTAGAAGGGCCTGAGAATCCATGGTGTTTAAGGGAAATCATGCGACACAAGATCTAACACATAATGAGCAATTAGTTATCATTCTGTGAGCCTAATAAGCTGCCATTTTTACACATCCCCAAAGTGATGACTAAAATGCAAAACTGAGAGGTAAGCTAAGCATGACAGTGCACACCTGATATCCCAGGCCCTGGGAGATATTCACAGGAGGAGCACATGAGCCCAGGACTCAGAGACTGGTCTGGTCAATGCATCAAGCCCCCACCGAAAACAACCCCAAAACCGCAGAAGTGAGAGGCCACGGTCACCAAAGGAAAGGAGAAAATGTCCCCTTACTCTGTAGTTTTCTGGGATCAAGGAGATTATTAATTCATACTTTCTGCTAAGATCTTTGTTTGCCAGTGCATTTGTACTTCAGAAACACTGGACCACTAGTTAAAAGAGGATTTCCTCCCACCAAAGTAAAAGTTCTAGAGTTTCCTCAAGATCATGGGAGAAAAAAAAGTGTAGCTCAAAAAGTGTGGCTCTCAAAGCATATAGCAGCCCCTTGGCCTTTTGAGAGGATCCATAAATCAGACAAGATCAGGTGTGTTCATGGTGGCATGGTGTAGAACAGGCCTATAAATTAAGATTCAGGTCATGATTAGATGAGAGGTCCTATATTCATCTCTCCCTTACGATCTGTAATGAGCATTCCCAAACAGTCAGTGACCTGCAACCAGTTCGCTGTCACCCCACAGGCTATGTGTTTCATGCATTCTTGCATTTAAAAATAGACGGACAGACAGATGGCAGCTTTACCTTGGAGCATGGTAGATATCCATACCTTCAGACCACATGAGCAAATAAATTTTGAATCACAGTATTTTTGAACATTTATTTATTTGTTTGTTTGTGTATATAATGAGGCTATGTGTGCCAGAGGCCACACTTGGAGTTCAGAGGACAACTTGCAAGAGTGAGCTCTCTCCTACTACTTAAGAGCCAGTGCACTAACTTCATGGCCTTCGCTACACACTTATGTAATGAAGACACGTGATCAGGAATGTTTACTGTCCTCAGATGATTCTGTGTTGCAATAAAATGTGAGAACCAAGGGTCTAAGATAGGTGACCTTCTGATCATACTCTGGATGGAAGATGTGATTCACAGCCCAGTGGAATACCAGGCAGAGTGGAAGTGCAGATTGGCTACTCAGAGTGACATGAGGTGGCGATCCAGCTCTGCCCTCTTTGGGCAACATCTCAGAACCTGTGCCCTTGAACAAGAATGACTGCTACTGGAAACCTAGCCAGCTCCCTAGGGCTAGTGAGGTCATGGGCCTAAGAAAAGAATCTACCACCAACACTTCATTAGATGAGCATGTCTTACTACATCCTAAAGCACAGACAAGGGTCGTTATCACCTCTCGTCAAAGAAGCCTCTCTCTACAGCAGAGAGAGCTTCCCAGAAAAGTCACCCTGGACATGGTGTGGAGATCAACAGAGCATGGGAAGCCCAGCCCCAGTGAATACAGCTACACACAGCTCTATATGTGTGGCTCAGGGAACTACAGAAGGGGGAGAGCAAAGACTGTAAGAGTCAGAATATCAGGGTGTCTACTACAACACTGTCTCTCCTAGATACGGCTGCACAAACAAGACTGGGACAATAGCAGTATCAATGGATATGTTAACATGGAAGAGGTAATATCCCAAGGGATCCCACCCCTTGACAAGAACATATAGGCAACTAATGATCTTTGGAAGAAGAATTAGTCTCCCCAGGAGTGAGCTCCATTAATGGTTATCAAATGCAGAGTGGTCAGCCTTGAAATCAGACATACACCAGCACCCAAAACCAACTCAGCAGACTGTATTGATATAGATTTGTGCATGAACATTTTAATATAATGTGTATCACATGTATATGTTTGAAGACTAACTGTGTGAGTGTATGTGTGTGTGTGTGTGTGTGTGTGTGTGTAGTATGTATGTATTTGTGTATGTATATGAATATATGGAGAGAGAGAGAGAGAGAAGGAGGCTATCAACTTGAGAGTTGTGGAGGACATGCAAGACCTTCCAGAGATGGTAGGGGTACCACTGAAGGAAAGAAAGGTAAGGAAGTGAGTAATATGATTCTATTTCAATTTAAAACATTAAAAAAAAAAAAAAGAACAAGAGCCCAGCCCAGCACACTGAAAATCAGTCAAGTCTGCCTCACAGGATCTGACACGTCTTGGATGACACCCCTCCCTCACTCTTCTGCAGCATCTCTTCCCTGGGCCATCACAGGGAAGTCTGGCCTATTAGCAACCCCAGCCATGCTCTCCACGCCTTTCCCCATCCAAATCACAGGGAACTGGAACTTTCCACAGCCAGTCAGGTCAGACACCCTGCAGAGGAGATTAGGCTGAATCATACAGGGTACTGCCTAAGTGCCACTCCTCAGACACAGCCCAGCCTACAAACTTGCTGTCTGTATGTCAGGAGATAGAAGACACCTGGGCCAAATCCCACGGTTGTCATGACAGCCAAGTCTGAAATAGACTGTAGACACAAGAGCTGTTTGTCTGACTCTGACCTGCATGTAAGCAGAAATATTATTCATGTTGGAGAGAGAGCAATCTTCTATTGTGTTCAGAGACATTTGGAGACACGGGACTTGCTCCTTAGAGATATTAGAAGCTTTGAAAAGAGCTCCTAAATTCTGAAGGTGTTAAGCATTTGCATGCCTTATACTAATGTCATCACTCAAGAAGACACCGTGTATGTTTAACCACATCCTAAGGACAAATGATGTGCTTCAGCATACAGAGACCTGAAGTTGGATGGCTTGAGGTACTCAGGGAGACAGTGTTTAAGAATAGTACTAGCCACCTACCATTTATCACGTTTATCCTTTCTCTAGGAAAAGAAGAAGAGGAAAAGAGAGAGATGGAGTATCTGCGGTGAGAAGGGTAAGAGCCTAGAAATAGCTATCAATTGAGTTCAACCTCTTTTCTCTCTTCAACCTGTCTCCATTCTTTGGAGTTTCTGCTACAGTCTAGTGAGCTTTTGTAATATTTTTTATAAGCAACAGTCCTAGCCTCCAGACATTCCCATTCACTACTGGATAGGTGAGAAGGGCAGATGTTGCCCCCATGCTGGACAGAGTGACAGCCACAAAGCCCTCATCATCCTGAATGTGAAAAATATGGCTGGTGAGCTCAGATGTACTCTGAGTGCTGGCTTCACTCTAGACATTGAAGATCTCATATGAGAATAACCTAAAATGTTGATCTTGCTGTAACTTAAAACGTTTTTCTTATCAATTACATGTTGAAAACATTTTCAATGTATTCAGATAGAGCCTTAGATTAATTCCTGCCCCAGGGCACCTCACTGTGTAGATAAGGCTTGTTGTAGTAAAAATTAAAAGGGAGCTTTCTACCTTACCTTTGATCATTCAGTTCTCAAAGAAGAGACACAAAATCTTTATTTTTATAATAAGCCTTAAAGCACTAGAGCTGGGCAGATATCAACCCTCTAAGCTAGTTGTCTACTTCCTGTCAACAACTCTGTGTTATAACTTGCCGTGTTCTGCCTGGGCTGCTCTTACTAAAGCTGGCCCTCGTGACCATATTCTCAGCTTCGCTTACCCCTTGGCATCTTCTCCTCTCTTCACCTTTCTGCTCTCTCTTGTTCGTCTCTCCTTCAGAACTCAAGCCTGAGAACTGAAGCTCTACCCATCTCTCTTTTGCCTAGTTACAGGCTACAGGCATCTTTATTCAAAGCATCATTTAGTGTCTATGAGGATGTCCTCGTCCTGAGGCAACCAGGGCCAATATTTAGCTTTACAGTACATAGCCACAGACCAAACCTTAACAAAGGCTGGCCTCAGGATCTAGCTCAGCCTCTATAGTCCTTTGTCATTACACTTTGTGTCACCAGTCCCCACTACTTTTCACTCCTTAAATGTGGTTGTTTAATTACATATGTGGCTTATGTTACAGACATACGGATGCAAGATAGATCAATTATAATGGCAGATGGTGAAATGGACAAGGAAGGGAGGAAGAAAGAACTAGAAAGAGAAAGCATGAGTAATGTGTACCATATGGCTTAGGTCATGAGGCCCTGGACCATATTAAGAAATTCACTGTGCCTCATTCCTTTATCTATAAGAACAAAAACATAAATGTCATTTCAGAATCGCAATGAAGATTAAGCACCCAAAGCAAATGTTTATTATGTTTTATTACAAAGCAAAGGTCAAATTTCTTTCTTTTTCTGTTTCGTTTGTTTGTTTTATTATTGCCACAATTATATACTCTTTCCCCATTCTTTTATTTATTCTTTTATTTATTCTCCATTCAGATAAATTTTAATCCCATGGAGTTAATCAAAGATTAACATAATGATCCAGCCTCTTGCCTTTGTCCCAAACCACTTTCTAAACTCTTTCCCACCGCAGAAGATACTCGATACCCAGTTGCTAAACAAGAACCTAAGTGAGAGCTATCTAGGTTCCCCATGGTCCAGCCAAGGCCTGCAGATTCTAATCCTGAAGTTTGTTCTTTTCTCCATCCTTGTTATACCTGGGTAACCTATCACCACCAATTACTTGGTCACTGAAGAGTTTCTTTAGTGCACCCCTGTTCCAAGCCCTGTTCTACCAGCCACTTGCATGGCAGATAGTCCAAAATAACAAATCAGATCCCATCTTCCCTCTCTTTTCAATGGTTTTTCATGACCCTGAAAACCAAGCTCAAGCCCCTTACCATTGTACTATTGTCTATTTATAATTTGTCTATTATATCTGCTCCTTTTCTCGTGGTTGAGGCAGAACACATACGAGAATGACTTGAGGGGAAGGATGTATTTTGGGTAATGTTCCACTGTGGGGTGGAAGTTATGGTGACTCCAATAGCTCAGTTTGTACTCATGAGAGCACGAGGCAGCTGGTTACATGACAGCAGTTTGCCACAATGCAGACAGTTGGTGACTGGAAGGCAAGATCAGGCTATGAACCTTATGGTCCACCTCTAACAATCTACTTCTTCCATCTATATACCACTTCCTGAAGGTTTCACAGCCTCCAAGACCTTCATCTTGTGAACAACATAGGGGACAATTCACAGTCATACCATGATACTACTTTAAAAAGTCTCACCTGAGAAAAATGTTCCTAATCCCTTGAAAATAAGCTAGTGTCTCCTACCTACCCTTGAATTAATCAGATTTAAGCCCACTTTTGCTCTTTCTGATTTATTGCTACCCTCTCTGGTAGTTCAAATGGTATGCTCCTAAATACTCTAGCATTTGAATACTTGATCTCCCAGTGGTGGAACCATTTCAGAAGGATTAGAATGTGTGGCCTTGCTGGAGGATGTATGTTAATGGAGAGGGGAGGGGTGTGCTTTTAGGTTTCAAATGCCATGTGTTACTTCCAATTTGCTCTATGTGTTTATGCTTGTAGTGTACAATGTGAACCCCATGCTTGCAATTCAGCCAAATGCTTGCCACCTGCTGCCTTTCCCATCATAGATTCTAATGCTCTGGAACAATAACCCAAATAAACTCTTCCTTCTCTATATTGTTTTGATCATGATGTTTTATCACAGCAACAGAAAAGTAACGAACTCTCCTTGTCTGAGCTTTGAAGATATCAGTGATGAAAGCTATGTGGACTGTGGAGGCCCAGCTGAAGAAGCTTTAGAAGAGAACAATAATAACATCTGGAGTAGGAGCCATTCTTGTGATATTTTTGCAAAGAATGTGACTGTTTTCTTCCTGTGTCTTGTGTCTTAAGAACTCGCCTGGGGCTAAATTAGAAAGTAATGAACTAATTTCTTTGATAAAGGAGATTTTAAGACAGCGTAATGTCAGATTTACCACATGGTTATTAGAAATCATTTTATAATAAAAATTAACAAATGAGATAAAAATAAGTATAAAGTCTACAGTTCAAAGAAAAAAAAACACTAGGAAACTTAATGTTTCAACCAATGCTTCTGAAGGAGATAGAGGGTAATGTAGAGGTCTAATCCAGATAATAAAGGGAAGGGTATTCTCAGAGCTCTAGCTAAGTTTCTAACTTATAAAAGAAAAAAGTCCCCCAAACCGTCTGTTCACAGGAAGGAAGAGCAAACAAAAGATGCTGCTGATGTGACTCAAGATGGGAAGGCTCCATCTCTAGCTGGCACGAGAGCTCAGCAATGTTACCTGTGTGCTGCTAGGTGTAGAGTTCTGAAGGATACATGAGTAATGCAGGAATGGAATCTTCCTCTGGGCTTGCAGAGAGCCACTGAGGCCAGGAATACGGCAGCGGAGTCCTCGTGTGGAGACCCTGAGAGGCCTTTACATGAAGTTTTGGAAATGAAGCCAGAGCTGTAGTGGAGACCTGAGGTGCTTAAGATGCCAGAGCCCTGGGGTATCTACCAATGAGATACACACAGACAGTGCAGAGAGAAGCATGTATACTGGAGGGAGCAAAGCTGGGGGTGGGGGTGGGGTAGACTCATTTAAGTCCTTGTCATGAGATAGGGATCTTCAGGGTTTAGCCTATGCCTTGCTGAATCTCAGGTCTTACTTTAGTTCAGTATCTCTTCCCTGTGCTCAATTCCTCCCATTTGGAACAGTAATGCATTTTAGGTTCCATCATGTGTTGAGTTTTGAATTTGCTCTTTGGATTAAAGTGGAGGCTCCAGTAAAGAAATTGTCTCACATCTCAAAAGAGACATTGGATGTCAAACTTTAAACTACTGTGACTGAAAGACTTCTGAGTTAGACTAAATGTGGTTTGCATTATGATATGGCCAAGAGAAGATGGGAACCAGGAAATGCAATGTGGTAACTTAAGTGAGATACCCTCTATATTACTGGACATTTGAATACTTGGTTGGTGGCTCTGTTTGAGGAAGTTTTAAAAAAAAATGTGGTCCTGCCAGTGGAAGTATGTCACTGGAGGAACAGCTTCGAGCTTTCAAAAGCCATGCTTACTCCTTGTTTACAAACCCTGTGCTTGAGGCTCAAAGTGTGAGCCCTCAACTTCTAATTGCACCACATACCACTCTGCCATTGCAGGCTCCAACCTGTTGGAGCCCTAAGCCCCCAAATCATCAACTGCAAGTTGCCTTGGGATTGATGTTTTATCACAGCAGAAGGAGAGTAGCTCATACGCCCTCCCACTCAGTCTTTATGGACAGAGTCTTTCAGATCCGAGCCCTAACCAAATGCCCTCTCCTCAGAGAATCATGCACTGGCTGATACGGTTGAACTGTGACCATTTGCTCTCCGTTCAGTGACACAGCCCTCTTTCTTACTTTTTCCTATAACAGCTTGGCACTTGCTAACATGAATTGGTCTGATCCTCTCTCCCAGGACAAAGTGGCAGACCTTGTCTGTCACGCACATCACTATGGCCTCAAAGGACAGTGCTACCTGTGTATGTGGTCATTCGCTTGTTCATTCTGAGCCATTTGCCACCCCGATTCTTCTCTCAAGAGCATATCTTCATCTTCTCTTCATAATGACAGATTCCTGCCTTCTTCTACCATACAACTAAAGCACCAGTCTCTGTACCCTTTCCAGAATTCTGACTCATGGGTAATCCTCCAGATCCCTGACTTTAGACCTGTCATTCTGCTTCCCTGTACCTGTAAGTTTCTGTCCTTCTTCGTCAGCTGTGAGTTCATCCAGGGTGAGGAGCACACCTAACTTGTGAATTCCCATCACTCATTTAAAAGCCTGGCTTCCTTGGTTTGAGGAGAAGTTACTGTCAGTTAACTTGGATGTGAAATTCTCTCTCCATTAATGGTTAAATTTGACGAGACTTCAGAACATTTTTGATCTTCCACTTCCTTTCCCCTTAAGTGGAGGGTCTCAGTAGGACTTTCTTTTGAATCATTTTTTTTTTCTTTCTGTATGTGTGATGATTAGTCTTAATTGTCAACATTTAATTATACTGGATTTATAATCACCATGGAAACATGCCTTTGGGCGTGTCTAGGTAGATGTTTTCTGAAAGGTTTACTTGAGTAAAAAAGAGCCACCTTAAAAGTGAGTGGTACCCTCCCAGGAGTGAGGACCCTTGATGGATAAGACAAAGTGCTCTGAACACAAGCATTTATCTCATGCTGTTTTCTGACTGTGGATGCAACAGGACCAGGCCTGGCATGCTCCTGCCTCTGCAGCTGCAGCCACTTTGTTGCCATGATTTCCCCATCATGATATACTGTATCCTCACCCGTGAAGCAAGAGGAACTTTTCTTCCTTATGTGGCATTTGTCAGGGATTGTCCCATACTCATGAGAAATGATCTAGTCCAGCATGAATTTATATGTTCTCTTGGGTTTGCTCAAACGAGACAAGGAAACCTGTTAGCCTCCTCCAGGCTTCTCTCTCTCAAAAATTACTCATAATTTAACTTAACGATGTTTCCAAAACTGTCATGTGAAGGGCTTATTATTTATTGCATTTGCATATTAACGATGTTTGGCTGGTGGTTAGTACTAACTCATTCTCTGTTGATGGGCATTTAACTTATTTTTAATCTTTTATAGTTCCAAAATAACAATGCTGCAATTAAGAGCCATGCATGAGACTGTGTTCTGCGGAAATCTCTTAGTAAGATAAAATCCCTAAGAAAAACGGATATCAAGTTGAAAGATAAAACCACTTTCTGCTTTGATATTATGATTTTCCTTTGATTTTGCTTCCACGCTCATTAGCATGGCCCATCATCCAATGTTTTGATCTTCGCCATATTAGATCTTAACCTGGATGATGCCATAGCCTGGTCTCGACTTCTGGTCCCATATCAAAATGTGCGTTTGCATTTCTC
Source organism: Mus caroli (assembly GCF_978045245.1). Classification (NCBI taxonomy): domain Eukaryota; kingdom Metazoa; phylum Chordata; class Mammalia; order Rodentia; family Muridae; genus Mus; species Mus caroli. Next base: position 13,417,289 of record NW_028227269.1, read on the forward strand.
CTCGAGAGATATAAGCATGTTTCTATTTTGAGAGCCATTCACACATATATTTATTCTATAAATCAATCTCTCATTTAAGCTTCTCAATAATCTATAGGCTTTGTAACTTTTACCAAGGTGTAGAATTAGTTCTATTAAGGACACCTTGTATATGATGCCCATGAAATACGTTTTCACTGTTTTTGCCTTTTATGGAGAAAAATTAGTGATGTATATAATCTTTTTACTTGTGAAGCCCTTTTCAATTCAATATTCAGTTCTAATTCTGTTTTTCCTAGTGTATGCTTTTCTCTTTCTGTGTACTATATCAGATCCACCTGCAGCCTATTTTGTTGTAAACTGTAAAGTGCCATTACTTTTGTAGGTGGTTATCCACTTGTTTCTCCACTATGCAGATCTGTGGTCACCAGTCTCATGGTCACTACAGTTAACTTGGAATTCAATTCTCTATGTCTTTGGTTGCTTTTCTTCCCACTGTTGGCAGAATTGTTTTGAGGGTCGAGGTTAGCCTTGCCTGGTGTCTTACTTAGTGTTGCTGTGAAGACACACCATGACCATGGGAACCTTATTTTTATTGGTTATTTTATTTATTTACATTTCAAATGTTGTCCACCTCCCCAGTGTTCCTTCCACAACCCCCCATACCAATCACCCCTCCTCTTTGCCTCTATGAGGGTGCTCTCCCACCCACCCATCCATTCCTGCCTCACCACTCTAGCAACCCCTTACACTGGAGTATTGAGCATGGCAACTTTTAGACTGGAAAACATTTCATTGGGACCTGCTTACAGTTTCAGAGGTTTAGTTCATTACCATAATGGCAGGAAGCATCATAGCATATAGGAAGACATATGCTGGAGAAGTTGATGAGAGTTCTACATCTGGATCTGCCAGTAGCAGGAAGGGAAAAGGACACTGGGCATAGACTTTTAAAACCTTAAAGCCCACTTCCACTGACATACTTCCTCCAAGGCTGCACCTACTCCAACAAGGCCACATCTCTTAATCTCTCTCAAGTAGTGTCACTCCCTGGTGGCCAAACATTCAAATATTTGACCCTACGGGGGTCATTTCTATTCAAACTACCACATATGGGCAAAGTTTTGGTTGAATTTTATCTCTATTGCTATGGGAATTCTCATTGAATTATTTTAGTTATTCCAATGTATACTTATGTTCTTCTGTTTATTTAATAATGAACTATTACAACAGTGGAAGGGAATAATTGTTTTAGCATTTACTGGGCAGGTCTTTAATTGCACATGCTTTGGAGGATTTACTTCGGTCATTATCCATGCTAGGCATGTGGGAGATCTTAAAACAGATAGGGCAGAAACTCCCCTGTATAAAGATCATACCAGGCTCTTTCAGCATCATTCATTCCAGATGGAACTTCTGTGTACTGAGAATCGAAAGGGATGGAGAAACAGAAAGCTGTGAGCAGGAGAAGAGGACTTGTTTGCATTGCATGAGTGGCTTCAGGACCGATGTGGGCGATGGTCTGCTCTTTTAGTGTGATCTTTAAGCATAATGGGTGCTGCAGTCTATGGACTCCTAGAGAATGAGCATGTCAGAAAAAGCCAGGGACTGAGCTCTCCAGAGCTGTGAGGAGGCAGAATAGAAAGGAATACAGATTCATTAAAATCTTAGGCCTACACACATGATCTTGCAAGGGATCTCATGCCAGGGTGACCTTGGCATGGAATATGTGTTCAGAGTAAAGCCAACAGCCCCTTTGAACTGATTCCTTGGAATCTGCTGACATAGAATGCAGGGCCCACTGGAATTCTTCATCTGTGTGAAGTTAAAGGCTTTAGTACCTTTGTCTGCATCCATTTCCCATAGTCTGGAACAACATACCCTAAGCAAACACCTTATAAATGGTGAAAGATTTGTTTTGGCTCCTAGTGTGAGTTTCAGCCATGGTCAGTTGACTTCACTGCTGGAGAACCTGTCGGGGGTCAGCACATGAAGGTGGGCACATGGAGCATGGGAAAGCCTCAGTCATGGGAGCCAGGAGCAAAAAGGGCAGTGGCTGGGCTAGGGTCAATATCCCCTTCAAGGGCTTACGTCCAGTTGTCTAACTGCCTTCCAGGAGTCCCCACATTGTAAAGGTCCCACCACCTCCCATCAGTACCACTGCTGGACAGTAAGCCTTCATTCAATACATGGGCCCTTAGGGATACAGACTGTGGCAACATTTCCAGTCTTCTCATTTGTTTCAAGGCAATGATAAGAAAATATGCAAATAGGCATTATAATGTGGTAAAGATGAAAAATATTTTATAATACGTTATGCTAATGAGTTTGTGAGCAACACACACTGTTAAAGATTGTTGGTGGCAGTTTAAGCATATTACTCATTAAGGGAAATTTCAAAACCAGATCTCAAAAGAACCAAAATGAAATCATTATATCAAAGAGAAAAATCAGATATAACTTTTCATTCAATAATCCAGGGTTTTTTTTTTTTTAAATGTAATGTTACTGCGAGGTTTCCACTAAACGGTTCCACTGTGATGAGGATCATAAGGGAGGACAGACTCAGAGGGAAGAGAAATTGTCTTAAAAGTGTCCAGTTCTAAATTCAAATGTGATGGTAATGAAAATGGAGGTTGCAGACAGGTGATCTATTGGGAACTATTCATGGAATAGTTCCAGGTCGTTTATCCTGGGCCAGTCAGCAGAGCTACACATGATGTATTTGGCCCATAACTGCCTAGTGAGCAATTACATGCTCTTCATCAAATTCTCCTTCTAATAAGCCAATATTTCTCTTATGGTTTCTTGTATCTTGGTTCATTCCTGTTCCTGGATCATTTCCTAAATAGAGGTTTACCTACAGCTGAGTGTTTCATCTGCCACCCATATCTGACTCTTCATAGAACTTTCCTGTTTAAGCTAAAGGGATCTGCAACCCTATAGGTGGAACAACAATATGAACTAACCAGTACCCCCCTGGAGCTCGTGTCTCTAGCTGCATATGTATCAGAAGATGGCCTAGTCGGCCACCAGTGGAAAGAGAGGCCCATTGGTCGGCCAAACTTTATATGCCTCAATACAGGGGAATGCCAGGGCCAAGAAGTGGGAGTGGGTGGGTAGGGGAGTGTGTGTGGGGGGGTATGGGGGACTTTTGGGATAGCACTGGAAATGTAAATGAAGAAAATACCTAACTAAAAAAAAATTTCCTTTTTATTAAAATAGAGGGTGTTTACATTTTAAGTAGTTTTATTTAGAGGTATGTGTGAAAGGTAGGGTTTTCATGTAAACATAGTACCCATGGGGGCAAATAGAGTGCTTTGGAGCCTCTGAACCAGGAATGGTGGGTAGGCATGAGCTGCCCCATGTAGGTGCTAAGGACAAAACCTAGGTTCTAGCAAGTACTCTTAACCACTGAGTCATTTCTCCAGCCCTTTGAAATCATCCTTATACATGTGGAAATATGTAGTTGGAATCAATTCTGAGCTCCATCCCAACTCCAGAACTCACTAGATAAGCAGATACCTTTGGACTACTCATTTAGAACCCATGAGTTCAAAATAATCATCATATGTAAAACAAGAGCAAGAGTTAATTTCTATTTTATAGGCTTTTCCAAGATCTAAACAAGACTGTGAATTTGGAAAATGAGTTTGTGTGAACTGTATAATAGAGTTCCTATAGTTTTGTGACCTCATTGCTCACCCTAGCTGGCAAGGAAAATTTATATTCCATTGTGTTGGTGGAGTTACTCAAATTAGTTTGAGCTTTACTAACTGAAAGTTGCTGCAACTGAATTGCTGAATTCCTAGTGGTTCAGAGTCATATCATGCTCACAATTTTCCTATTTCCAAAGATATAAATTCTTCTGCTTCTATTTTGGTGTGGAGTTCTTGACAATTAGTTACTTATGAAAAATGTCTAAGATTAGCCCTCCAGTTACAACAAAGGTCAAATGTTCAGAGAATATTTCCTTTATCAGCATACCAGTTTTCCACTATATAGATGTCTAATAATCTTTTGAGTCTCTGTTGGACACTCCACACAAAGCAGGGCCCATACAGCACAAATTCTCCTCTTCTTAAATGATCTCCATTGTGGGAATGGTAATTAGCACAGAAAACTCTCTGTCTGGGAGAAATGCGTTCTTAGGGATGTGTTTTTGCACTTGGGGTAGATGATCAGATGTGAACCCCTCCATGACTTAGTCATCACCTGCTAAACTTTTTCACCTCCTATTTTTATGTCAAACTAACAAACCAGATACCTCAGGTTCATGCTCAGGGTGTGATTTCTCAGGGCCACACAACAGGTAGATGGCTATGTATGTGGATATGATTTCCAGTGACGGCAAGACTAGACTGACCAAGATCAGCAATGCACGGAAAAGTATCCGAACCTTTACAGGTTTCATTTAAATAGTTGCGGACACAGTTTTTTTTAAAATAAAAGATGTGTTAAAGCACAGTATATATCATTGACTGATACTTGAAAGCTAGAAAATTTATTCAGCCACCACAGACCTGCATCCTTTTGCTACATAAGAGCAATGCAAGGCCTGACAGCTTTTTGATCTGAAACCCCCACAATTCTGTGTTTCTTTGGGCCATGTTGAATTTTCAGCACCAGGAAAAATATCAGTAGTGGATGCAAACAGTTATTAGAACCCGGAGCATCACTGTAATTTATTCATATTTGAGGATAAATAAAATGCAAAGCAGCTAGGTCGCTTCTGGTACAACAAACAACTGGCCTGCAGTTTTTTGTTTTCAAGTGTGTTGCAGCCCAATGGACTCTGTGCAGGATCTTAAGTCTTAAACAAGCCTTAACCCTACATGAAATTAGTCACTAGGAAACTGACAGCTACTGTAGCAAATCCCACATTTCAGCCACCAACCACAATATCCCTTTATTTTTCTTCCAAATTACAATTCAAAGTGCTAGGGATTTAGCTTAGTGGGAGAGGGCTTACCTAGAATGTTCTAGGCTCTGGCTCAGTTTTCAATTTTGGAAAGAGGATGTGGGGTGAGTATGAATGAGAATTAGTAAAATCATAACTCAAAACTTGAGGCCAGAGAAAGATGGCTGTGTGGTAAAGAGCATCTGCTGTTCTTCAAAGAACCTGTGTTTGTGTCTAGGACTTGATCCTGCCCCCACCTCATGCCCCTGCAAGTCTCACATGCTGGGGTGGGGGTGGGGGAACCCAAACCATGAGAAGTAAAGAATGAAACTTGAGACAGTACATCTTTACAAGCCCTGGATCATAAGGTTCCAGAGACTGGGCTCCTGGCTTACTTTTCTTACACATTTCAACATGGTAGAACTTGTGACCTCTGACCTTTACAATAAGAATGAATTCTATTGGCTGATAAACAGAGCTCAGGGCTAAGGCCATGTGTACTTTGTGGTTTCTATCCTTACACTTAGCTTAGATCCTTCTCTAGGCCTGTCCCATTATCAATGACAGTCACAGGAGTGTTGAGGGTTAGAGGGCTTTCCTTATTTTCCTTGAATATTAATATCCAAGAGTTGTTTTATAATATTAAATGGACTTTTTTCCTACTTCTTAAATATCTATGGGGTGATTGTTTCTTTGACAATATAATTTCCCCTAAAAGTTCTCTTTATGGATTGAATTCTGCCACTCAAAATTAATATATTGACATCCTACCTACCAGAACATGACCTTATTTGGAGACAAGATCTTTATAAAGTTAAAATAGAGGTTATTAGGTAAGTTCTATCACAATGTGGTTAGGTGTCCTTATAAAAAGGAAGAATTTGAAGACAAACCTATATAAGGGGAGCTGCCACCAGGCATCTAGCCTGATGAAGATCTCCTAGCTAAGAGGAAAGACTGAAAACAAATCTTGTTGCACTCAGCAGGAGTCAAGCCTGCCACTCCCTTGATGCTACACTGGCAGCCTCCAGCAGTGTGAGAAGACTCCTGTCTTTGCTATGTCTCCTGCTTTGTTATGAAAGCCTAAGAAGATGCAGAGGATTCCTTCCAAGTTTCTCATCTGTCTCTACTGGCCAGTGGAATATACATGCTGGTCTTAAAGTTCTTTCCCTGACAATCTGATCACTTGTTCTCCTTCCCTGATTCCTAAGCCCCAGTTCCCCTAAACCTAGTAGCTGATATCAGGGAGATGTATGAAGCAGCAGGCCCAATGGAAGGTTTACCTTTACTCTCGTATCAGCCTTTGGTTAATTGGCTTTAGCCTTTCTTTCTGTGTTATAATAGAGTAGAAGTTAAGTGGTTATCTTCACGTATAGAAAACATAAGGTGCCCTGGGGTTTGTGTGCCTTGTTTTCATTTGTTTTATGTGGTAATACAAAGGTCAGGACCTCTTCTATGCTCGGGCTCCACAAGTCTGAGACCTCGTGACTCTTAGCAGCCAGCTGGCCTAAAGAAATAGATGTGGAAAATACACCATTGCCTCCTTAGGATTTTTATGCAAATGCCAGTGTGGTGGTTTAAATGTGAACGCCACCCATAGACTCAGGTACTTGAACACTTGGTCACCAGTTTGTAGTGCTCTTTGGAGAGGTGATACAGACTTGGGGAAGGAAGTGTGCCAGTGGGGTTGGGCTTTGAGAGTACATAGTTTCTCTCTCCTTCTAGCTCACTCTCTCTGCTTGTGTTCACAATTGAAGAGATGGATGCTCAGATTTCCACTGGAGCAAATGCCTACTGTCTGCTGCCATGTCTCCCCACCATAGTGTACTCGTATCCCTCTAGAAGCATGACTCACAATACATTCTTTCTTTCCCAGGCTGCTTTTGGTAATGGTGCTTTATCACAGCAGCAGAAAAATAATGAATTCAGCCACATGTCACTTCTCATCACATTTATTCTCTGAGAGTGAGCCCTATGGCCAGTGCTAGTCACCAGAAATGCCAAGGGTCGGAGCCAAGCTAAGGGCTAAGCAGGAAGGATGCAGGCACTGTGGTGAAAAGATGTTGTCTTGAGGTATTTTGTTTGTTTGATGATGAGAAAGCAGACACTGGGAGATGACATGCTTCATTCAAGACCAGGTAATTTATAGCTGATAAAGAAAAACATTCTTTTTAACACATGTTCATCTGTCTCAAATGAAAAGGATAAATAAAGAGGCCGGCTGGATGTTAATGTCCTAGAGACTACTAATATGCCAAGTTCAGCAAATAATATAATCATTCATTTCTATTTGAACTTCAGGGGAGCAACATTGAAGAGAATATAACAGACATATGACCAGGGAAGCTTGGAAATCTTGCCATGGTGGGTTGTTTTAAGGTTTAAAAGTAGTTAACCACACAACGAGGCCATGGAGATAGATGTTCAAACCCTGTTACAGTACGTTCCATGGAAGACTTGGGAAACTGCAGTGCCTGAAGACGGCGAACCTGCTGTCATTGGCTCAAGTCAATACAATAAGAGGACACCAGAGATTTAACCCAGAACTGCAAATCAGGCTCCTGGCCATCACAAATGCAAGGACAATATTTTCTGCAGAGCTAGCAAGGGCATCTCATGCTCCTGAGGGATTTGTCTACAGAATGACCTGTGTATATCGACATTCTGAGATAGTTTTGAGTATCGGAGATGGCATTGATGAAATGCAAGCAACTATTTCAAGATATGTTTAAATGAATAAGAAGTCACCCGTGGTAGTTGTAATATAAATAGAAGATTTGTATCCTCTGAAATATGAGTTTATCACAAAAGAACCAAGTAAAATTCATGGGTATTTGCCTTGCAGTCCTTTCTTAGATTACCCCAAACTGCCTTGGTCTGTGCCAGCTGAGAGGATAAACTCCCTCTGAATGTATTGATTACAGTTCTAGATCAAGGCATTGCAAAGTCTAAGGTCCTTTGTCAGTAGGTTTGGTATCTGGAAAGGACTTTCTTATTGTCAGGGCAGCACAACCAAAGGAATTTCATAAAGCATTCCAACAAAGGCACTAACCCAGTCAGAGAACCCTGTCTCCATATGTCTTTATCTCTCAGCCCTACTGCATGAAAGACTAATTTCCAGAAGTTGGTTCTTGCCTCCTCCCTTTCTTCCTCTTCCTATACCTTCTCCCTCTCCTCCTTCCTTCCTCTCTCCCTCTACTCTTCCCTCCTCCCCTTCTGTCTTTCTATTGATGAAAAATACCATGAACAAAATCAACAGGAAGAGAAAAAGGGTTTATTTCAGCACTTATGGTTCTATTCTATCTTCCATGAAAGTCAGGCCAGGAGTTTAAGGCAGAAACTAGAAGGATTCTAGAGGCAGAAAGTGAAGCAGAGGCCACAGAGAAATGCTGCTTCATGGCTTGCTTCTCATGGCTTGCTTAGCCTTTCTTATACCACCCAGGACTAACCAACCCAGGGTGCCACTACACACAGTGAAGCAGAATCCAGCCACATGAATCAATAAAATGTCCCACAAACTTGCCAATCTGGTAGCAGCATTTTTTTTCAATTGAGGTTCTTTCTTCCAAATGATTCTAGATCATGTCAAGTTGACATAAAACTAGGTTCCTTAGTCTTTCTCTTTTTCTTTCTGTCTCAGTTTTGTGAGACAGGATGTTGTTGTGCAACAGGCTGACCCTAAACTCACTGAGTCATAGGATTGCTTCTACATGATGGTCTTGCCAGCATGTACCATCTGCCGTACTCTACAGGAATCATTTCAGCTTTCAGTGTCCTACATACATGATTTAATACCCAGGAAAAAACAGCAGGGTTTGTCTGCCACACCACGGATCAGATAAATGAAATTCAGAGCTGTACAGAGGATATAGTCTCATTAGATAGGATGTTCATATGGCTCTAAGTTGTGGTTTCTTGAGCCGTAATTAACCCACTTCTCCATTAAAGTAATTAAAATCCTTTCCCACTCTCCTGCTCACCATTTTCATATTCCCCTAGCCCAAGAAACTCATAAAAATAATAGCAAGAAATCATGCAATTTGCAAGTAGGGTCATTAGATAAGAGAGATGCTAGGCCTGGCTACCATCTGCAGAAGGCTTTGTGTCCATGGAGACTGAGGGCAGCTCACTCTTCCTCACCCTGACCCACATATAACAGCTCCTCGGATGTAATATGCAAGCGTGAGTTAGAGGTGGTTGGTAAGCATTTTGTTTTGGGGTTTCTGTTTTTGAATAAAGATAAGTTGAGAATGGGAAGCAAGCGGTGTGTCATCAAATCCCCAGCAGATGCAATCATTGGCAGTGGCGTAGAGCAGAGCCTTCATCTTTCCATTAGAGATGATTAAGCAAGGCCTCCAACTCATCAAAAAGCATTCCATTAAGCCCCACCGTGTGCTGACCATTTACTTAGCTTTTTTTTTTTTTAATACTTGGAAAATCCACATGAGTTTTCCATTCTGGCACCATGAGGATGATTCATCCTTTTATTTTAGCAACAGTGTGGACACAAGAGGAGAGAAGGTGAGTGTCACGGGGATGGAAGAGGTAGGGAGGGACACGGAGCAGCACTGCCAAATGCAGGAAAATGAACGTTTGAGCAGAAAACCGTTATTTCATAGCATCAATCTGTATGATTAATTTCATATATTGATACTGTATAAAAAATTAAGCTGTTCTTTGAATCAGAAAGTAATGTCTACTGTTTTTATCCATCTGATCAGATCGGTCCAACTGAGACATTACATATCTGGTCTCCTCAACTGATCTTTCCAAGTAGCTGTTAATAAAAGCAGCATTTCTCCCTTTGACCTCTTCCTTATTTTTGGTTCTACACTGGCTTATCAAATTAGCTTGCACAAGAGGATAATGCAGGATAAATTAATTTGAGTTTCATTTTTCCCAGCTTTATTATAGCATAATTGAAAATCATATATTTATGGTACAATGTTTTGATATATGTATGTATTATGAGGTGATTACTATAATCAAACTAATTAGCATATTCATTCCTTTGCATACTTATTTTAGGTGTTTGTATGAAAAACACCTAGGATTTCTTCTCCTGGTAGTTTTCAAGTATTAACCACCTCAGTGTTAGCTTTAGTCACCAGGATATGTATAATACTTGTGGTAATTAACCTTTATTTTTAAAAAGTAATTAATGTGTCTATTTATGTATCTATATGTTTAAGTGTGTCTGTGGGTGCATATGTATGCCACAGTGCACATGTGGAGGTCAAAAGACAACTTGTAGAACCCAGTTCTCTCCTTCTACCATGTTGGACCTGGGAATTGCCCTCAGACCATCAAGCTTGGCAGCAAGCAAGCTTCACCCACCAAGAAGTCTCGCCAGTCCACTGCTTCTCTCATTATTATTATTATTATTATTGTTATTATTTTACAAACAGAAAGTTGTTTCTTTTTGGAAACATTGCAGAAGCGCCTCAGGCTTCTCTAGGTATGACCAGCAAAACCTGTCTGTCATCATAAAAGTCACCGAAGTAGGTGTCATTGTTAATCTTTGACACACATATTTTTTTTTATTTATTTTTTTTTAATATTTTTATTACATATTTTCCTCAATTACATTTCCAATACTATCCCAAAAGTCCCCCATAGCGCCCCCCACTTCCCTACCCACCCATTCCCATTCTTTTGGCCCTGGCATTCCCCTATATTGGGGCATATAAAGTTTGCAAGTCCAATGGGCCTCTCTTTCCATTGATGGCCGACTAGGCCATCTTTCGATACATATGCAGCTAGAGACAAGAGCTCCAGGGTTCTGGTTAGTACATCATGTTGTTCCAACAATAGGGTTGCAGATCCCTTTAGCTCCTTGGGTACTTTCTCTAGCTTCTCCATTGGGAGCCCTGTGATACATCCAATAGCTGACTGTGAACATCCACTCCTGTGTTTGCTAGGCCCCGGCATCGTCTCACAAGAGACAGCTATATTTGGGTCCTTTCAGCAAGATCTTGCTAGTGTATGCAATGGTGTCAGCGTTTAGAAGCTGATTATGAGAAGGATCCCTGGATACAGCAGTCTCTAAATGGTCCATCCTTTCATCACAGCTACGAACTTTGTCTCTGTAACTCCTTCCCTGGGTGTTTTGTTCCCAATTCTAAGAAGGTGCACAGTGTCCACACTTTGGTCTTCATTCTTCTTGAGTTTCATGCGTTTATCAAATTGTATCTTATATCTTGGGTATCCTAAGTTTTGGGCTAATATCCACTTATCAATGAATACATATTGTGTGAGTTCTTTTGTGATTGACACACATATTTTAAATTTTCTCTCCGTTTTCAAATTATTTGTTCATGTGTGGGCTAGGTGTCTACTATATAAAAGTTGAAATGCATGGCTCTGAATTCTACAAATGCCTCCCACATATCATTAGCAGGTGGTTAAGTCTAGTGCATTAAATGTAAGACTAAACAAAAACAGGAAATAATTACCTGCCCAAAAACTTGTGGCCACTTTGATTCCTATGTCTGTCTCCCTGACACTCAGACAGGGTTGTCCTTCAGTGGAGCGCATGTCGGGGAACTGTGTTTGGACTGATAGAGCATCCTTCCCAGAGGTCCCAGATCTTTGGGAGATGGGTACTCTGAGGAAAGAGCATGATTTGGAGTCAGGAGGATTTGCATTCACTCCCAGGTCCAAGAGGTCATGCAGTGGTGGGAACACCCACCTCTCTCCTCCTCCCTGCTACATATAGTACTGAAGGACTGACATGTAACAGGTAAAGGCAACATAGGCAAAGAATGCAGCAAGGTGTATGACAGGCTGGGAATGCTGGGTAAATGAGCTGAAAGTTTCATGTGGCATTTCAGGATGTAGAAGGCAGGGCTTGAATTGCTTCTCCTGCGCACCATTAGCTTGCATAAATTATCACCCTGGCAGACACTGCTCGCAGGCTTTCATAATGAAGTGATGGGGAAACGGAACAGAAGTCAAAAGAATCAAATGTGAATACAAGACTTCATTCCTGGCAATATGAGGGGGAAAAAATTCATGGAGGGGAAAAAAATCTCTCAATTAAAATACTAAGAATGAAAAATGTTTTAAATGATATATTTTTTAAAAGAGAGCAAATTTTGTGAAAGATTCTCAAAAGACCAAAGCTTAAAAGGAAAGTGGAAAGTACAGTGCTAAGATGTCTGCTGGACTCAACAGGACTGTAGGAGCAGCTAGTTAAACTCTCTACAGAGAGCACCACGAAAGTCCCAGTGACAAAATGAGAAGATTCATTGACTACCCAAAGAGAAAGCAGGAAAAAAAATTCGGTTAGCAACAAGTGGACAGTGTGAGGAGAGAGCGAAGCTTACTATGCAGCAGGAATGAGTGACACTTGACAGCAATGCACTCAATTAGATCCACTCCAGGAAAGACAGACAGTCCAGTGACTTTAAAGATCAAGGGAGGGAGGGAGGAAGGGAGATAGCATGGGAAAATTGGGAAGGAAAAGCAGGAGACTGGTTTCCACCTCACATATGCAGAGAAACTGGTTTGAGTTCATTTCAGGTCTAAAAGAGAAAGGCAAAGCATTTTCATTACTAACCGTGTCAGAGAAGAAACCCGTGCCTAAACGGTTTAGAAAAGACCTCTAAATGGCTGTAAATTATCCAAAAGAACACATGTAAGAATTTGGAGGTAGTGAGGGATATCAAACTTCTTTAGAACTCAGAGAACTCCAATGGATTACAAACACCTAGAAAGATATCCCCAAAGAATGCAGCTGAGGAACACAGAGAGCCCTCAATTAGTGGCATCTTACCCAGCTCCTCTCAGCCACACAGGGCCCTTGCAGACAACACTGAAACTACAGTGTCTGGGGAAGCCAGACACGCAGCAGGTAACTCAGCAGGTCCTGGAGGACCAGGATGACTTTGGAGGTTTCTATGTGAATCGTTTACAGAGAATTGGCCTTTCTAAAAGGCCTTGTTCTTAGGACTTGCCTTTCTTGCCCCATCAGCAAGTTTTAGCTCTGTAAACAGTCATGTTTTATTTTAAAAATCAATAGCAATTGTTTTTCAAAATATAGTTGTCCAAGGAAGAGCTTTAATTGTAGCTAATAAAAAGAAAAAAAAAAAAACAACTTTGAAAGAAAGCCTAGAGAATGGGATTTTGCAATGGGCTTCCCCACATGTTTCGGAATCCCCGGAACAGAGTTAACGATCATGCTGTGTAATGGGAACCCAGGAGAGAAAATGAGAAGAGCTGTTTTTTTACATTGGGTGGGCCCTGAGGTCTTGTACAAGCAGGAAGTGATGACTCACTGTGATCTAAACTAGCTGCTGACATGCTGGAGGCAACTGCAACACGTGAGAGAGCTGGGACTGTAACTCAGTGGAAGGCATTTAACACAATCCTCGTATAATCATTAGCTGACCATGAAGCTAACCTAGAGAGATTTCAGTGATCACACATAATGCTGGAGACTTTGTAGAATTAGTTCAGGAAAATCACAGAGTAACCACAACAGCAGTATTAACAAATCCTGGGAGGGAGACATTTGATTTTCAGATATATACAGATACAAATACACATAAGCATATGCATGCATGATCATGTGTGTGTGCATGCTCATGTATGTGTGCATGTATGTGTGGGAGGGTACGCATGTGTATGAGCATGTGTGTATGCGTGTGTATATGTATATGTATGAGTATGCATGTGTGTATTTGTATACATGTGCATATCCATGTCTGTACATGTGTGTATGTGTATGTACATGTATGTATATGTATACATGTGTGCACATGTTTATATATGTATATGTGTACATGTGCATATTTGTGTATGCATGTGTGTGCATGTTTGTGTACATGTGTGTGCATGTGTGTATGTGCATGCGTGTATGTACATATGTGTATATGTGTGTGCATATGTGGATGCATGTGCATGTATGTGTGCATGTGTTTATGTGTATGTGTGTGTGCATGTGAGTTTATGTGTAATTTAAATATTCTATTTTTAACAAGAATTACAATATATGCAAAGAAACAGAAATATATGACCCATGTATATTCTCCTTTTTAAAGTCAGATAGATATTGTCCTTGAGGATGTTGAAATGGATGGTTGAACATGCAAGCACTTTACATTCCCTTTTGTCAATAGGGTCAGAGAACTAATCAAAACCCGGAGAATTAAAGAAAAGCATGAGAATGGCTCACAAAACATAGACCAACAACAGAAAGACAGAAATTATAAAAATAATCAAATACAAATTCTGACATTAAAAATGAATTATCATGAAGCTAGCATAAAGTCATCATAACAACTCGACCACAGATCCAAAATAGGAATCAACAGAATGTAGTCAGGTTAATTATTCTGTCCAAATAGTAAAGACCAGACAGAATACAGAAAAATGCATAGTCTCAGAGACTTGCACCTCACCATCAAAGTTCCTCACACACACAAGGAGTTAACATGGAAAGTTTCTGAGCATAGTAGCCAGAAACTTCCAAACTTCATGCACAGAATCATGAGTCTACATTTCCAAAGGAGCTCAATGATATCCAGATAAAGAAATTCAAAACAGCCACTCCCAAGCACACTGTAGTCAAACTAAAAACACACAAACAGAGAAGTTCTAGAGTATCAATGACGTTTGTGATGAATAACATTATCAGATTCCCGGGTGAGATCCCCAGCTGATTTCTCATCAGAAATTTGGGAAGTCACATTTAAATGCTATTTAAAGATTATCAGTGGAAATGCTTGAAAGATTATCCTTCAGAACCAAAGAGAAACTAAAAGAGTAATATACGAACAAAACTAATGTATGAATGAACAGGCATGTGAAGCACTTTGACTTTCAGTGAAGATTAAAAAAAGAAAGAAAGGAGGAGGAGAAAGGGAGGAAGGAAGGAAGGAAGGAAGGAAGGAAGGAAGGAAGGAAGGAAGGAAGGAAGGAAGAAAGAAAGAGAAAGGAAAGAAAAAGGAAACAGAAAAAGAAAAGAGAAAAGAAAAAGCCTACTGGTAAAGATATCCATGCATGTGTAGCCCCAAAAGTTAATGAAATTCACCAAAAATAAGTAGGATCTACCCCAGGAAAGAGATTTTGGTCAGCCTGGGTTGAAAAAGCAAAAGTCACAGAGATTTTAATTAAATTATTTCTTGAGTTG
Source organism: Mus caroli (assembly GCF_978045245.1). NCBI lineage: Eukaryota > Metazoa > Chordata > Mammalia > Rodentia > Muridae > Mus > Mus caroli. The sequence goes on from NW_028227269.1 coordinate 13,432,303, forward strand.
GTACCTGAACATGTTCTTTGCATATTTTCATATGATAGGAATCATCACTGTAATGAAATTAAAATGTGAATATCCCAATAGTTGAATTAATCAGTCCCTTTCTTTGGAAATGAGTCACTCAACATTGCAGATAATGAGAATATCTGAGACCTAAGAAAACTGGGGAAGATATTAATCATGATTTGCTAGAAGACAGCAGAAGACTCCTAGAGGAGATCCAATGTCAATGTCTGGACAGAGGAAAGGGCAAGAAGACAGAGACAGTAAACAGTGATGAGTGTCTGACCCATGAGTCTTAAAATGGAGAGTCAGAGAGACTGATAAGCTCTGTGGGCCTTATTTTGAGTTCTAGGAGTTGGTAACCTTGATTCTGATGTCCCCTACAAAACACAGTAGTGTGATGAGGCCCTTGAAGCAAAGCCCATTCAGAGAGAACAGTACTATCATATGAAACGTTGCTTGCCAAGAAAACCATTTTTTAAAAAAAGTAGATTTAAAATGTTGCTCAAAGGATCGTCCAAGAAAAATGGTACAAGTGTTTGCTATCTTCAGCATCACGCCTGTGGGAGGCTATTTTAGAATATAAGAACAAGAATCCTAAGCTACCTTTGGGGATGACTCAGTTGTCAGAAGGAAGGACAAAGAGGAGCCAGGTTAGAAGTATGCACAAATACAGGAGAGGATGCTCTCAGCCAACCATTGGACTGAGCACAGAGTTCCCAATGGAGGAGCTAGAGAAAGTACCCAAGGAGTTGAAGGGGTTTGCAGACCTATAGGAGGAACAACAATATGAACCAACGAGTACCCCCAAGAGCTCCTTGGGACTAAACCACCAACCAAAAAGTACACATGGAGGGACCCATGGCTCCAGCTGCATATGTAGCAGAGGATGACCTAGTTGGTCATCATTGGGAGGAGAGGCCTTACTCCTGTGAAGGCTCGATGCCTCGGTGTAGGGGAATGCCAGGGCCAGAAAGCAGGAGTGGATGGGTTGGTAAGCAGTGGGAGGGAGGAGGGGATAGGGGGTTTTCAGAGGGGGAACCAGGAAAAGGGATAACATTTGAAATGTAAATAAAGAAAATATCTATTAAAAAAAAAAGTGTGCACCTCAGCTGCTGTACATTCCCCCAGATTCAGAGGCCTGAGGGGTGACGTGGCAGAATCTCTTCTTCTTGGAGACTGTTAGTGTCAGTCAATGCTCCGGTATTTCTGTAAGTCTGTCAGCCACCACACACCCATGCAGGCAGTTCCTTGTGGACAAACAAGGCAAAGAAAGAGTGTTTGATTGATGGTGGCCCTAAGAAGTGCCTGAATACTGTCAGTCTTTCTCTTCTACTTTACACTGTCATGTTTCAAATGTCTGGGAATGGCACTCACTACCACGGAGACTTGCCTTTATGTGCCTTCTAGTGAATAAAAGACTTTTTAAAAACTATCTTCCTTTTAAAAAAAACTCACTTAATCATTCCTGTATAAAAGACACTAATTGAATACATTATAATTATTTTTAATTTTAACCTATTTTAAATAAATTATAATTTGATCTATCATATAGCATGAAGCAAAGTTTGTTTTCTTATAAGTTTTTGAGCACGAAAATTGACATTAATATTAGTTTCTGAGTCGGTAAGTTAGTCCACAGGTTAAATAGTTTTTAATTAACTCTATTATTTTTATCACTATTTTTATTGGTTAGTTCATTTATTTACATATCAAATATTATCCCCCTCCCTGGTTTCCCCTCTGCAAACTCCCTATCCCATCCTCCCTCACCCTGCTTCTATGACCATGCTAACCCCAACTCCCACCTCACTGCCCTAGCATTCCCCTATACTGGGGCATCAAGTCTCCATAGAACCAAGGGCCTCCCCTCCCATTGAAGCCAGATAAGGCCATCCCCTGCTACATATGCATCTCAAGCTATGGATCCCTCCATGTATACTCTTTGCTTGGTGGTTTAGTTCCTGGGAGCTCGGAGGGGTCTCATAGAGGCATTCCAAATTTTAACTTGTAAATTATTTTGGCTTAGAAAAAGAAAAATGTGAATGTTAACTTTTAAATGCAAATTCAATTTTTTTTTTAAAAAAAAAAAAGCACTCAAAACAATCTCCATTTTTTATTAAACTAGAATCCAGCCATTCATTTTGCTTCATTTTATTTTCCTATTTGGTCACATTGAGTTAGAAAGATTGCTTACTGTTCAGTGTATCTTGTTATAGTTTAAAATAACTGTTTTAGTCATTTCTTATTGATCATGGCACTCTTTACTATTTTCTAACAATGGGTGATAGATACATTGAGCCCTTGTGTCTCTTTCTTATAACCATCCTTACTGTTTTAAGGTATGCCCAGGTATGCAGGAAGACTGAAAGATTTTTCTCTCTGACTTCCTGCATTTGAGCAGATCACAAATCTACATTGTCATGTTTCATAAGATGTCCTAAATTTAGTCCCATTGTGAACTGAGACCCAGAGAATGCAATCTGTATAATAATCATAAAATATCCCATTCTAGATGCTTCCTTTCATGTAGAGGGCCTGCATTATCTTTACAGAGGAACAAAAGTGCCCAACACCTTTTAAGGATGGTCAGGAAGGCTTTTAAGGAGAAGTCTGTCAAGAAGTATACAGGTAAAATTGCACCAGCATCTTGCAATGGGAAGAAAGTAAACCAGAATTGCAAAAACACTAGCGTGGGTGAGATTTGTAGTCAAGGAACTAAGTGAAGGCTAGTGATCAGAAATTTAAAAGGAACTATCGGGGCCAATAACTACTGTATAAATTGATCTGATAGGGAAAGAACAAAGAGAATTGGTATGTGTGTGTGTGTGTGTGTTCTAATGCCAGTTACTTTGCATGCTAACTATAAAAATAAAAATAATAATAATAATAATAATAATAAACAATTTTGTCTGGGGAGATGGTTCAGTAGCTAAAGCTCCAGTCCCATCAATGTGGGAACTTGAGTTTGAACCCCAACACAAGAAAGGCTAAACATGGTATTCCCTACCTATAATCTTAGTCCATAGGAGCGTGTGCTCAGAAAGAATTTTAGAGCTTGTTGGCTAGATATTCCTGTTGAATGGGTGAACTCTGGGTTCAGTGAAAGACCCTGTCTCAAAAAATAAGTTAGATATACTGAATGTACACACACACACACACACACACACACTCATGCACATACACATGAACATGCATACACACTATTGATAATGTAAAAGGTCATAATATCCATGGTCTCTGTGATCTAGGACAATGGCAATCCAATACACAGGCACAATGAGGGTCTCAGGGTTGTGAGGATTAAAAGATATGGTTCCTAAGACTAAGAGTTCATGTCTCAGGTCAAAGCATATTTGATTATGTCAGCTATATGCTGGATTTCCAAAGGCATCAAATGAATTCTGAGCCTCAAATAGATATTTAGGAACCTCACATCTTTCAGTTAATGGAGGTCATCAATTTATAACATAAGCAAACCAGGATGAGGATGGAGTAGAAAAATAGAATTTGCTACAACCTACCTTGCATTACATGAGGAATAGTTTACTCAGAAGATGACATCATGGTCAAATCACAGCAGGTCTGTCTGCAAAGAGGAAATGGCCTCAAAAACTCTCATGACTGTTTCCATTGCTACATATTAAGTTCAACTGTAATCAACAAGGCGGTATGAAGGGGAGGATTCTCTTCAGCAATGTAGCACCAAGGCAGTCTATTCCTGGTGCCTTAATTCATAGACCACCAAAACAAAGGTAAAACCCATGTGAACCATAGAAGGGGAGAAATAGTAAGATAACTTGGGAATTCTGGTAAATCAAATACCAGGAAGTTGAACACATTGTAAGCTTGGATGGAAACCAAAGTAAGAACAGGAAGCTAGCAGGCTCCAAGGAGAATGTCTTCAAGATGGAGTGAAATAGAATCCAAGGGATAAATAGAGTGACTCAGAGACTGGATGAGACCACTGATTGGGCCTCACAAAGTGAAAGCACATATTTATTCTTCCATCAAGAGAAAGACAAGCTAATCAAATAGTCTAGGAAAAACAAAGCATCCACTAAAACAACAACATAGCTCAGATAGGAAGTAAGCTAAAACTTGGCATCATTCAAAGCCACTGGTTCACTGCAGAAAGAACTCCTTCCATTAGAAAAAAAAATGCCTTTCTTGGCCTCGCATTTTCTTTTCTTTTCTTTTCTTTTCTTTTCTTTTCTTTTCTTTTCTTTTCTTTTCTTTTCTTTTCTTTTCTTTTCTTTTCTTCTCTTCTCTTCTCTTCTCTTTTCTTTTCTTTTTTTCTTTTCCTTTCTTTTCTTTCTTTTCTTTTCCTTTCTTTTCTTTCTTTTCTTTTCTTTTTTCCCTTTTCAAGACTATATATATACGTGTGTGTGTGTGTGTGTGTGTGTGTGTGTGTGTGTGCATTGTAGAGGTTTATAGGCACACCAGAAGAGGGCATCGGATCCCTTTACAGATGGTTGTGAGCCACCATGTGGTTACTGGGAATTGAACTCAGGACCTCTGGAAGAGCAATCAGTTCCAACTTGGCTTGGGCTGAAGAGAAGAAGGGAAATATGTTTCTGGGCTCATTATCTCTTCATATCCTAAGTATAGCTTATCACTCTTATTGCTCCATGTTCCCTTCAGCTCTTCTGCTTACGAATATCCAAATATCTACATGTAAGTAAACTTTGCAGTGTGTCCACGGGGAATGAAAAAGACTGTCTTAACCTACTCTAACACTCTCCTTGGGACTCGAATTCACTCTGTCATGCTCACTCTGATCAGATGCCCACACTCACATAAACATGGGTATTGAAGTCACATGGGTACCAGTTGCCTAGTCTATCAAACATAATTGCAAAAATGTACTGACTTAGTGCTCAGCTTCCCATTCATGTGTCCATCTCTCAGGCTAGGGTTATTGAAACTGTTTTGTGTGTTTAATTTTAGTAGATAACACTAATTTTTAAACAGGTTGAATAGCGTGTATTCTCATTGATGTAACTACTCCTGACCCTGTACACATATTTTCAACACTTTCTTCAGTTCAGAGGATAAAGAACACATTGTTTCCTTAATCTGTACTACTACAAAGAATGGATGCCACTACATTTGTTTACTGTCTTTTGAGAGTTCTCTTACATGCTTACAAAGTAATGTGCATTTCCTATCTATCTACCTCCATGTCAGGTTACAGAATCTCCAGGAATGGCCTGTTCACTGATCTTACAAGTCATTTATGTTTTTTTTTTAGTTTTCACAAAGTCAATATATAATTTTTATTCCCATTTCAAGATTTATTTATGTTGTTTTGTTTTTCGAGACAGGGTTTCTCTGTTTCTCCCTGGCTGTCCTGAACTCACTTTGTAGACCAGGCTGGCCTCAAGCTCAGAAATCCACCTGCCTCTGCCTCCCGAGTGCTGGGATTAAAGGCGTGCACCATCAGGCCCGGCTAAGACTTATTTTTATTGTTTTTAAATTGTAATGATATGTGTGGGTTGTACACATGAGTTCAGGTGCCCTTGGAAGCCAGAGGAGACTATCAAACCCCATATAGCTGGAGTTACAGTAGTCATGAACTAGCTGATTTAGGTGCTGGAAACCAAACCCAAGTACTCTGCAAGAGCCCTATATGCTCTTAACCTCTCTTGAGCCAACTCCTTTATTTTTTTCCTCTTTTTTTGTTACTTTTCTGGCAGTTCTATACAATGCATTTTGATTACATACATCTCCTAGTCCCACTCCTCCCACATTTATCCCAGCTCCCCCTCCCTACCAACCCAACCTCCTGTCTTCCTTTTTTTTTTTTTTAACCAATCAAGTATAGTATGTGCTGACCATATACTCTTGAATGAAAAGCCTTCAGTGGAGAATGTTCAACCCACCAGCGTCTGCACCCTTAGAGAAACCTGGCTCTCCCTTTCCCATTAGCTATCAACTGTCAATAGGTCCAGTAATGTGTAGGTAGGGGTAGGATGTCATGCCTGCCTCCTCTCTCCATGCTGGGATTTTGTCTGGTCTGAGCCTGCAGAGGTCTTGTGTCATAATGGCTATGACCATATATGTGCAACTGCCCTACCTCATCCAGAAAACAGTTTTGTAGAGTCATTCAGCAAGATACATAGAAGATGGATGACTGCAAGAGATTTTTTCCTAACTTTTAAGAAGTGTCTTTATCACTTGCACAAAGTGGAGAGGTGTGGGGTATCCCGAGCTTTTGTCCCCGCCGGCAAGAACACACTCAGGACAACCGGAATCTTCTGCAGCAAAGCTTTATTGCTTACTTCTCAGGAAGATCTCGACCCCAGAAAATGGAGTCCCTTATATAGCACTCAGCCATGACGTTTCAGCACCTGATGTGGCGTGACAGCTCTTGATTCGTTGCTCGCTCATCACACCACTATTACACCCCGAGAATGGGCAGTGACTAGGAGTGAGTTCACTCTCGCACTTGCGCACAAGGCTTGTTTACTAGTTTGTCACAGCGGAGGCCAGCGCCATCTTATAATGGTGATTGCTCGCAGCACGCGCACGGCTCTCCACAGTGATTGCTCGCTGCACGCTGCACGCTGCACGGCTTTCCACATCTCCCCCTTTTTATTTTATTAAATTGAGGCTGGACTAGGTCTGTGTAATTATGCCCATCCGCTGTGGCTCCTGTCTTAGGTCGTTCCTCCAATGTCACAGCCTTTTCCTGTCATAGGGTAACCCTATCGCCACTGGGCCCCGTGTCTTAGGATGATCTGTGCATGAGGAAAGTTGCCCGTCCCTGGATACCGCAGTGCTATGTGACAGTAACTACTAAATGACCTAGGGCGAACTCTACAAAAGAGGCCAGCCACCAATGTCAACTAATTTTTGAGCATAGATAGCCAGATTTCGGGGGAGGCGCCTTGCTCAATGGCAGCAAGTGCTTGAGCTATCACAACCTTGTCACGTGTTTGTTGGGTTCTGAGCTTGCAAACCAACCAGAGCATGAACACAAGTCCACAGCAGGTGGCAACGCCAAATAAACCCACCCCCACCCATTCCTTAAAATAAGAAAATGCAGATGAAATCCAGGAGGAGAGGCCCTCTGTCAATGACAGGTCCACTCGCGTTGAGTTGATCTTTAAAACTGCCACCCTCAGGGCCTCAAGAGTCTCATCGAATCCCTCAGACCAATTTCCTGCAAGATACAAGGAAAGCTGTCTAGACAGATTAGCTGCATAAGTAAAATTTTCATATTGGACACTGGTAATACACAGGGCTTCCAGTTTTCTTTCACAACCCAACTGGGCCATCTGGTATAGAACTCCTATCTGTTCTTCTGCCAAGTCAAGGCGCTGATTCAATATCATCAGCCCTCCCTTTAACTTGGTACTAGCAGAAGTTTGGACAGTGATGGCATCAGCCAGATCTGCTGAAAGCTGATTTAATTTTGTGCCTGATTGAACCGTACTAACCATAGCATACCCTGCAGCTGTAGCAGCAGCTGCACTGGCTGAAATTGCTATGATCACGGCAGCAGTAATTCCAAAATCTCTTTTTTGTCGAAACAGGGATAAGGTGGAGGGTGTTTCCACCGGAACCGGGATCCAACGTGGGATCCGTGCTACCATGGCACGGGTGTTCTTTGTTATGTCCCAACATTGAGAAATCCAACAAGAATCATTGGAACAGACTTCAAATGAATCATTTGAAAGAATAAACAAGAAAGGGGGGTAAACACAGACTGGGGTAGATGGATAATTAATCTGGTTTACCAAAGTTTTATTGAACCCAGTGATCTCTACACTGGTATTAGTATATCCATAAGAATCCTGGGAGGCAGCATGTATTCCCCAATACTGAGCAAATCTTGAGATGCCATTAAAAGAAGCCTTTCCAACTGCTCCTCCCTGGATAAAGATCAAAGGATTGAGTTCTGTACAACTGCCATTGACTCCACAAAGCACCCACTTGTGAAAGGGATGCATTCTAAAGTCCTGTATGAAAAGTCCCTTTTTCATAACAAATTCCTTCTCTGGATCATCTATCATGTTGGGAGAAAAGAAAAAGGTTTTACTCTGATCTGCCCAACGAGTGATGGAGGATTGACAATCAGACCAAGGCAATATCAGCCCTTCATCTTCCAAGCTACAATGAGGGGCTATTTTTGGTTGGTGGGGACGTTCTTTGTCTGAAAAGTTAGGTGGTAGAAATGTACCATTAACCCAAATTGCCTCCTGCCAAAAGGTCCGATTTGTAAATGTTATATCTGCATTGGAAGTATCTTGGGTTGTGCTTACCCAACCTCCTCGGTGCTCATTAAACTTCCCCAAAGCTCGAGCTGTGAGGTTGATACATTTTCCTGGTCCATTCATTTGAAAACATAAAGAACCCTGTTCTAATAAAGAGCGATTTTCCCCTAATGGTGCTCGGGTGGGATCATAGGGTAGATATGGCAAATCTAATGTTTTATTAGTAGTAAAGAATTTTGGAAAAACTATAGCATTATGGCGAACTGGCATTGGTTTAGGGAAAGTCGAGAGAATGGCCCATCTCTGTTCGCCCCTCATACTAGGAACCTGAGACAAGTTCAGCATTGTCAGGATCAGGAGCAGTCCTCGGGAGGTCTGCATCTTCTGCACCATCCTTGATGAATATCTTGCGGGTGAGTCGTTCCGGCAGCCAAAATGGGTTGTCTTCACTCTGTGGAAAAACACAAACAGCTCCCCTGGATCTTATCAAAATAGGATCCGGGCCTTTCCACAGACCAGTTAAGACATCCTTCCATTTGACCATTTCTTTTGGTCTATCAGGGTCTGAGCTATGTCGATCAGATGCAGAGCGACCTTGCTCGTCAAGATTCAAAAAATTGAGTGTAAAGAGTGCCATAGATACAGCTACTCTTGGCACTGAGGGCAGAGTCTCATCAACTCCCCTTTTTTGTTTTATGAGATAAGACTTAAGTGTACGGTGAGCACGTTCCACAATGCCTTGTCCTTGAGGATTATAAGGAAGGCCAGTCAAGTGAGTGACATCCATTTGATGACAAAATTGCTGAAATTTAGTAGAGGTATATGCTGGCCCATTATCAGTTTTAAGAATTGTGGGCTTGCCCCAAGCACTCCATGCTTCTAAACAGTGCTGTATAACATGAGAGGCTTTCTCACCTGTTAAAGGTGTAGCAAACATAACACCAGAGCAGGTGTCAATGGAAACATGTAAATATTGATTTCTTCCAAAGGAGGAAATATGAGTGACATCCATTTGCCAGACCTGTAATGGTCTGATGCCTCGGGGGTTTACCCCTACATGAGGAGTAGGCAGAAATTGACAACAGTTTTGACATTGGGTGACAATGTCACGAGCTTCTTTCCTAGTTAAAGTGAAACGGCGGCGTAATGTTTCAGCCGTCACGTGGAAGCGTTTATGAAACTCCCTTGCAGCCTCTGACTGCGAGGACAGAGCAGCAGCCACTATTCTAGTAGCTTTGTCTGCCAAGTCATTTCCATGAGACATGGGGCCAGGAAGGCCAGAATGAGCCCTAACATGAGTAATATACACAAGATGTCTTCTATGTAACAAGGCTGACTGAATTTGCTGAAAAATGTGAGCAAGCTTGCTAGAGGGTCTAATTAAGCCAGCAACTTCAAGCATATTAACTGCATTGACCACATATGAAGAGTCAGATACAATATTGAGCGGTCCCGGAAAAGTTTCAAGGACTTCTAGAACTATCAAACACTCTACAATCTGGGGTGATGTCTCATTATATTGTTTAGATGTTACTTGGCCATTTACTACATATGCACCTATGCCAGATTTGGATCCATCTGTATACACTACTACCCCATCCGGAAGTGGGTGTTTGGCTGTTATTACTGGAAACACTATGGCTTGGCTTAAGGCAAATTGTAAAATTGGATGTTTTGGATAATGATTATCAATTTGTCCTGAATAAGAGGCAACCAAGACTGCCCAATCGTTTGTTGTTGCTGCCAGGGTTTGAACTTGAGCAGAAGTATAAGGTACGATTAGCATATGAGGTTCTTTCCCAAAATAAGTAATAGCTGCTTTTATCCCCCTAAGTGCAAGTTGAGCAATTGCATTAGGATACCACTCAATGATTTTTGCAGGGGAAGCATTAGGATGGACCCACAATAAGGGTCCTTTTTGCCATAAGACTGCTGTTGGTAACTGTGCAGTTTTTAATATGCACAATTCAAATGATTTTGACTCCTCAATGCGTTGTAATTGAGCATCTTGTAAGGCCTTTTCTATCGTTTGTAAAGCTTGACATGCAGCTGGGGTAAGTGCTCTGTGGGAGGAGATGTGGGTATCTCCCTCTAATATGTCAAATAAGGGCTTTAATTCTGCTGATGGAATTTTCAAAAATGGTCTTAGCCAATTAATATCTCCTAGCAATTTTTGGAAATCATTCAAGGTATGTAGTTGATCTTTGCGAATCTCTAATTTTTGAGGAACAATTTTGTCAGGATAAATGAGTGACCCTAGGAAGGCTCCCATTCGAGCAACTTGCACCTTTTCAGTGGCCACCTGCAATCCCCATTGCCCTAACGTTTTTATTAATATAGGGTATGCATCTTGCAATAACTGTGAATTTTTATGGCAAATCAAAATGTCATCCATATAAATTATCACCTGTAATGATGGAAAATGCTCTCTAACTGACTTAAGTGCCAATTGCACATACAGTTGACACATGGTGGGGCTATTCGCCATCCCCTGAGGTAGGACCTTCCATTGGTATCTTTGATCCGGTTCTAAATGATTAATGGCTGGGATGGTAAATGCAAATCTTTGCCTATCTTGAGGGCATAAAGGTATAGAGAAAAAGCAATCTTTAATATCTATAATTATAATTTCCCAATTTTTGGGTAAGGCAGAAAGCAATGGTAGCCCTCGCTGAACTGGTCCAAATAGACGCATTTGTGCATTAATGGCTCTAAGATCATGTAATAAGCGCCATTTGCCAGATTTTTTCTTAATTACGAAAATAGGTGTATTCCAGGGTGAGGTAGAGGGCTCTAAATGTCCCAAGCGTAGCTGTTCAGAAATTAGTTTTGTAGCTGCTTCTAACTTTTCAGAGGAGAGAGGCCATTGAGGAACCCATACAACTTCCTCTGTAAGCCATGGTATGGGCATGGAGCCCTCAACGGCCCCTAGAAAAAACCCAAACCTTGTCTCCCATTATTACCTTTTTGAGGGATAGGTTCAAGTTTACCCTGCTCTCCTTTCCCTAATCCCCTTCCTTCTTTATAGCCCATTTTCTTCATTATTTGAACAGCTTGTGGCGAGTATTCATTAGTCAAGGTCAGTCCTAGTGCCTGTAAAATGTCTCTCCCCCAGAGATTTACTGGGAGTGGTAAAACATAGGGAGTGAATCGTCCTGTTTGACCTTCAGGAGCTGTCCAGCTCAAAGAACGGGAACTAATAGTGGGACAGGACTGATAACCTAAACCTTGCAAAGAACGTGATGACTGAGTAACGGGCCAAGTTTTTGGCCACCATTGGGAAGACAGGATACTTTTATCTGCTCCTGTGTCTAAAATCCCTTTAAATTGTTTTCCTTCTATAACTAATTCTAAGAATGGCCTGGAGTCAAGAGGCATCACTAAGTAAGCAGAATCATTTCCAGTAGAACCAATCCCTCTGGTAGCTCGAGGGACACCAGAGGAAGGAAAACAGCCATGTAGGCTTGGCAAAATTATTAACTGAGCTATTCTATCCCCTTGTGAAATAGAAAAGACACCCTGAGGACAGGAACAGAGAACTTGAAGTTCCCCTTCATAGTCTTGATCTACGACTCCAGGGTGAACAATAAGACCTTGTAAGGTAAGGGAGGCCCGGCCCAATATTAGGCCAACACTCCCGGATGGCAGAGGTCCTTTATAATCAGTAGGAATAGGCTGTACCCCCATTTGGGGCATTAGCATGAATCGGGTGGTGGTACGGAGGTCCAACCCAGCTGATCCTTCTGTTGCCCTGCGGACTGTGGGGTCCACCTTTTGCCTGTCGAGGTCCCATATGTTTTCGGGCCCTGAGACCTGAGGGCCCTGTACTGGTTTTTTGGAATGGTCTCATTATCTACTGCTTGAGGGAATCCTGGCTGCAGGGGCCTGCCTCGAATGTCCCTGACTGAACGACAATCTCTAGCCCAATGATATCCTTTTCCACACTTAGTACACAGTCCTGGTGCTCTCCTTTTGACAAGGGCTCTACAGTCCTTTTTTAAGTGTCCTGGTTTGCCACAATTATAGCAGAGTTTGAGCTCAGCCATGTCAGGGCGTTTTTGCCCTTGTAGAATGGCAGCTGCTAAACCTGCATTAGTGAGTGGCCCTCCAAGCTCACGGCAAACCTTCAACCAATCCTGCAGTCCCTTGCTCTTTCTAGGTGTAATAGCCGCCCTGCATTCCTGGGTAGCCTGTTCATAGATCAACTGTTCAATTAAAGGCATAGCTGTTTCTGGATCCCCAAAAATTCTCCCTGCCGCTTCTGTCATTCTAGCCACAAAATCTGAGAATGACTCCTGTGCGCCCTGGGTGATCTTGGTCAAATGCCCACTTGCCTCTCCCTTCTTAGAGAGTGCCTTCCATGCCTTAACTGCAGCAGCTGAGATCTGAGCATAAGCTCCCCAATGGTAATTTGTCTGGTTATTAGCGTGTTGTCCCTGACCTGTAAGCAACTCAAAAGTCCATGTTCCTTGGTCCCCTTCAACATTGGCATTGGCCCTTGCCTGTGCTTGGCAGGAGTCTTGCCACAAAGCTTTCCATTCTAAATACATTCCCATGTTAGGAGATGCGGCTTTTACTACGGTCATCCAATCGCCGGGGGTCATTGCCAGAGTAGCAAGCCTTTCGACTTGGGCTACAGTAAAGTTGGCATTGACTCCATAGTTACGAACTGACTCTGCTAATTCTTTAATCTGTATATACTCCACTGGGGCATGAACGCGTCCACCCTCTGCGCCTTCGAAGACTGGGAACGCTTGCTGCACTTTTCTCTGTTCCTCTTTTGAAATGAATGAGTCTGATTGATACCTCTGCACGTAGGGCGGAGGTGTACTAGGACCCAGAGGTTGCGGATCTGAAGATCGCATAGTGATTTGACATTTGTCTCTAGCTACTTTTGCTTTCTTTATGTTATTCTGTAACTGATTAGCTCGTCTTTCATCTGGCTGGTATCTTTCTTCCTCTAAGTCTATCTCCTCAGAGGAGCTAAGTTCCTTATCCAATTCTGAGCTACTGACAGCTAGTGCCTTAAACTCATCTAATGGCGGGTAGAGGCTCCTTTCCTTATGTGCCTCTCCAGTTCTTTCTCTCTTCTTCTCTCCCTTTACATCCCTTTTTCTAATCTCTCCCAAGGCATTCTTTCCTTTGTATCTCTTTTCCTCGGGCTCAAGGCCCGTGGAAAGGCCTAAATTCTTCGGTGCACCTTGTTTCGTCCCAACTTTCAATCTCTCTCCCCACTCTGCCTCTGATAGACTGTCTTGAATTTCGTCCAAAATCTTCTGCCCTGCTTCTACCATCTGCTCACAATCCTCATCTGTTAAGCACGATCTCACCAATTTCCATAACGGCATGACCCCTGCTTTAAGTTTGCCGTTCTTCTGTTCCCTAACTATATCTCCTTTCAGTTTATCCCAAGAAGTGACAGTTAACGAACCTGAGCAAGCATACCATGGTGCCACACGGTCTACCTCCCTGACAAATGCCTCTATACTCTTAGTGGCGATTTTTAGGCCACACTGCTTCAGGACTGACCTTAACGCCACTACTACAGAGTGAGAAATTCCCATTCTGCCGCTATCCAGTCCTGACCGTGACTGAAACTAATCACTGTCCAGGCACTGTCCAGGTGCTGTCCGAGCCTGACTGCGACTGGGAACCAGTCAGCAGTTCCAGCGGTGGAAACAAAACGAAACTGAAAGGGAAAGTGCGATCGCCGTGCAAACAATCATAAGGGCATCTAACTCTGGAGAAATTTCAAGACAATACTTACCTTGCAGAGCTGTAGTGTCCCGCAGTTCTGATTCCGCCCCGCGAACGAGGGATCTTCCTTGCGCCGGTGTGATGGTAGTTCCCGGGTCTTCGGCACCACTTATCCCGAGCTTTTGTCCCCGCCGGCAAGAACACACTCAGGACAACCGGAATCTTCTGCAGCAAAGCTTTATTGCTTACTTCTCAGGAAGATCTCGACCCCAGAAAATGGAGTCCCTTATATAGCACTCAGCCATGACGTTTCAGCACCTGATGTGGCGTGACAGCTCTTGATTCGTTGCTCGCTCATCACACCACTATTACACCCCGAGAATGGGCAGTGACTAGGAGTGAGTTCACTCTCGCACTTGCGCACAAGGCTTGTTTACTAGTTTGTCACAGCGGAGGCCAGCGCCATCTTATAATGGTGATTGCTCGCGGCACGCGCACGGCTCTCCACAGTGATTGCTCGCTGCACGCTGCACGCTGCACGCTGCACGGCTTTCCACAGTGGGGCACCGTATGTGGGGAAATAAAAGGGGTGGGAGAGATGACCTGCATCCAGCCAGAGCTCCTGGGTAGGCAGGCACGAGAGACTGCCGCGCGCTCTCTACACTGTCCACCCAGGTGTCTGGCTATGGGAAACCATTGAACCCCAGCCCGAAGGGGTAGAGAGTGAGCAGTCTGGGGTCTCTGGGCCTCAAGGAGGCCAGAGATGACAGATTCTCAGTCTCTCAGTCTCGGACATCTCAGATGTATGTCACAGAAGAGCTGAGAACAAAGTGGGGGTCTAGGGGGCAGAATGGTATGCCCCGGGGCCAAAGTGAAAAGAGGCAGGGGGAGAAAGCACTGGGTGGTCCCCACACAGGCGAGAGTCTGGCTATCCCAGGCAGCAAGCTCGGTGGATGGCTTGAGTTGGCTGGCAGCCCTAGCTGGAGCACAGGAAGGCCTCCTGGCGGGAGGCTAGACACTCAGCTCATTAGAGGAACGCCTGCTCTTGCTCCAGTACAGCGGATCTCGATGAGCAGAGATAATACATTTATTATAGAAAGGCAGAGAGAGAGAGAGAAGGTAGAGAAGTAGAGGTTGGCCATGGCTAAGTGGAGAGAAAGGAGAAGGGAGGTGGAGAAAGAGGATGAGGGTAAGAGAGAGAGAAGGGACCAAGCAGCCCCCTTTATAATGAGCTGGGCTACCTTGTTGTTGCCAGGTAACTGTGGAGAGGAGCATACCTGGCTATTGCCAGGTTAACTGTGGGGGTGGAGTCTAGCCAGAATACCAGGAGCTTGGGACATTGTCTACATGACTGATAGTCACAGGATTATGAGCTTGAGGACTCCTGGTGTCAGGCACTTGTTTCTGGGAATGTGGCTCACTGTTCCGTCCCTTGTAGAGTTTTCTACTGGGTCTCAGGAGTAAGCCTCACTTGACCAGAACACAGACTGCCTTTCCAGGTCCCACAGAGAGGTAGTGTTACCAAAGGTATAAAGATACCCTTGGATCTGACTCATAGGAACAAGTTCAAAATAGCAGTACAGGTCTATATCACTCTTGGCTGCAGAATCCAAATCTCTCTGATCTGCTGACTTCCAAAACTTGAAGAAGTCCACAGTGGGCCAGCAAAGGCCTTATTCAAAGACACCAAATCCCTCCCAACTAAGTGAGAGTCACCCTCACAGTGGCTCCACAAGCCAGACCATCTTTTGCATTCAGAGCAACTGTGACTGCCGGAATGAGCAGGCCCTTGTCTTGAAATGGCCCCTTACAAAATGAACTAGTTTACAATGGTTATAAGAAAAACACTTCTGAATACAGGCATGCATTTGTATTGTGCCTGTAAATTGCTCCCATGATGAGGTCATGCCATCGGTCTCCCAGACATACAGTATGCATGATTGTATTCAGAATTCAAGATTTACAGGGGTGAGAAGGGACATTGTTCAATGAAAGCAAAACAGGTAAGTTATCAAGCCAGACTGGATCCAGCCCCAGGCTTCCTCTAGACAATAGAATCCTACTATGCAGTTCTATAGAGTAAACCAAAAAGATTAATTAAATACATTGTACTTACCTCAAAGTAGTTTGACAATGTAGTTTTTAAAGCAGGGTGAAGAGATGTGGCTTCCACTTTGTCTCTTCTTAAACCAATCCTATCTGAAGCCACACTACCAAGATGCCTATTCACTGTTAGGAGCAGTTATCTGGGTGTCAGGATACCTGAGTAACAAGTGCCTTTAACTTTGAATGGCTTTAGTTTCCAGAATACACTGGCAACCTCCCCCACACCAAGTTGTGTATTTTATTTTTAGTGTCTTTCAACTGGGATCTCAAAACAGTAAGCACTGATTTGGGGGTGGGGGAAGTACCATGAAAAAAAAATAGATTCATTCATCCTTAAACTGTCCATCTGAGTTGATTCCACTGGTGATTACAGGGGGATGAAACATGAAGCCAAGGAAAGCTTTGCTCAGGTCAGATGTGCAGGGGCTGACCACAGGACTGATGCCCTTGATTGGCATTCTATTACATTCCAGGGTCTGCTTTTAGACAGATTATTTGAATGGGATATTCAAGCAAGCATATTAGGCTCCACAGGCCTCTTACCAGAGACCTGTGAGAACAAAGGATGCCAGACAAACAGCAACCATCTCAAGGCAGTCTGTGTTGCTGGGCCTTTTCACATACTTAAACTCTGGTGACTATGGCCTTGATATGGACACCTTGGCAGAAACTTACTCACTACAGAGTAATGTTAGAGGAAAGATCAAAAGACAAAGGACTCTGCCATAAGAATGTGATCTCTTTTGGCTGTCCATAGTCGAAATGTGACAGTTGTAGCAGAAGACAATTTTTTTTAACAAAAAGAAAAAAAAATTGAGGTAAGAAACTCATTATACAAGCTATACAATCCTCTTGGAAAGGAAAGTATTATTTAACACATTTCCCCATGTGACACGGCTCCAGATTGTAAAATGACTTTTCTATGTTGGAGTTCACTCAAATCTCATCTTGGGTACAATGTGCTTTACAGATCTGATGCTAAAAATACTCCTTTGTGTTTGGAGCTTTTAACTAGTCTACTAAGTAGGGGTGAGGAGTGGTGAAAGTCTCTTCATCTACTTCTTCTAGGTGAGTAGTTACAAGTCCACCAGTGATCTTTGCTGCTCTGTTAGAGACAACTTCTTGACAACCCAGGGCAATCACTGGAGCATGATCTTGCCCGGAGGCTACATTCAAAGGACCCATACTTTGCCCTCATTGGTTAAGCCTGAATGGCTCCATTTCTGAGAAAGCATTTCTCTACTCTAGAAGATTCTACTGGGGTGATGTACCCCAAATATGACCCTGAATCTACCAGCAAATTACAGAAAACTACACTAGAATCAAAGGATTACCATGATTCTAATAAACAGCCTTTTCATGGAGCAAAACAATGTGAAGGATTTGTGAAACTATGGTTTTATTGGGAGGTCTTTTCTCTTCTCAGAATCTTATTTCACAGTAACTTAAATGCAAGGGCTTGCAGACTTTCTCTGTGACCCTTTGGATTCTTTCTCATCACGAAGTATGAGTAGACATGATGTGCATCCCATTTCTATCAGAGCTCATTAAATCCCTCCCCTTGAGAACCTATCTCTACCTCCATCCATCTTCATCCTCTCTTACCTCTCTCTCCACTGTTCAGTTTAAGATCTCATGTCCCAGTGCCTTTTGCCTTTTGCTGTTGTGGCATGGGAAACACAGAGACTTTGACAATGCTAAATGTTAGATAGTGAGGGCTATTTTTTACAGCAGTTAGCCTGCTGTGACTAATGTGCCAAGAATTGCTGCCTCAGGTCCAACTAAACATATGACTTTTCTACTACGCAAGCAGTTGGCATGAACCATTTGACGATGTAGGCAGAAAGGAGGGCATTTCCCCTCACAGCTTCAGGGACGAAGTTGTTGGAAAGGAGAAAGAAAAGAAAATTATTGTTTGTCTTTTTACTAGTGAATTCATTCAGGGATGAAACCAATATATGTTTGAACTCTTTGTAACTGTAAAACCTTTTTGAAGACTAGAACCAACTGGACATGTGGAAGGGATATGCGGTGAGGACTGTTGATAATAATGTCCATCAGAGTGTCTCAAAGTGGGGCTTCTTGACCCATATTCATGGACCTGGAGCAGGTTTTATTGAGAACAATTATCATAGTTTATTAGCCCTAACGTTTCAAGTGCTCATTTCATAAATGATAGCTCCACTCTCATGACCTATTCCATCCCAAACACCATATCTCTGAATATTATCACATTGGGTTCCTTACAAGTCAGGGTGGGAGGCATCCACATTAAGTTTGGAGAATTTGTTGCTTGATACAAGGAAGAATGTCAGTGGATAAAGATTCAGAGACACACAATAATATTAGATCAGGGACCAAATGGGACAGAGATCACAAGCCAGATAGGACTTTTTGAAAAGAAAGTTATTGAAAAAATATAAAGGTAGATATGCAGTTTTTGTACAAGTTATTTTGCCATGCATATTTAGTTAAGCATAAATGCCAATAGCTAACATACAGTTTTTGTCGTTATGATTAAATGAGGTCATGACCTTACAAGTAAGGTTCAAAGAATAAGATTCTCTACATCTTTAGTACCTATAGAGGGCAAAATCTGCATATGACCAAGACCCTTACATAAATCTACATAGTATTTGCATAGGACTCATATACACCCTCCAATAAACCTTAAATCATGTCACAATACCAGAGATCCCAAATGCAGTGTAAATGAAGGTAGTGTGTATGCTGTACTGTTTGGGGAATAGTGACTAAGAACATGTCTATATGTACCCACTATGGCTGTGTTTTTCTTTTCCAGATAGTGTTCATGTGCAGCTGATTGAGTCTGTCGGCAGAGGGGCCATGGATGTGGAGGCTGACTGTGTGTGTAGAGGAGGGGCAGTGTGTACTCTGATTATTTGAAATTCAAATATCCTGGTTGGGGAGATTAAAAGGCAAAGGCACCGCAGAATTTTCTAGACCTGTACAACCAGCAGCACACCGAGGCTTAGTTTTGGAAACATAGAAGAATATAAAGTGTGTTTTCTAAGAGTGGCTTGGGCTCCTCACAGCACTGCCTGGCCCCATCCCTATTTGTGTTTTGCCTCAAACATAGCAAAGGTTTTGGCCACACAGCTGTGACCTCCAACAGACACTGTTTCTGTTCCTTCCCTGAGCTTTATACCAAGTGAAAGAAGTTCGCCCATTTAGAAATGTGTCAAGAAGTAACTAACATACTCAAAGAGTTAACCTCGACTCCAGAGAATCTTTTCCGGCAAAAGATGAAGACTCAAACTGGCACACTGGTCATTATCAAAAGTAAATTCTTAGAAAATACCACCCATCTAACAAAATAGACATCAGGAAAACCTGCAAAGCTCTGTCCAAGGCTCTGGCAGTCATTACTCTTTTCATTAATCATCAGGGGTAAGCGCATCATGGCTGTAGAGTATGCTAGTGAGATTCTCCCTGTGGAACACTGTTCTAGCATCTTTACAGCTCAAGTGAAAG
The DNA here is from genome assembly GCF_978045245.1 of Mus caroli. Lineage (NCBI taxonomy): Eukaryota > Metazoa > Chordata > Mammalia > Rodentia > Muridae > Mus > Mus caroli. Next base: position 13,451,823 of record NW_028227269.1, read on the forward strand.
CCACTTTTTACTTTCTTTCTTAATTACTTCTTAGAATCCATCCACAGTTTCTGAGTGAGCGGATGTTTTGGCTCCACCAGTTTCAACTCTGAATACATTCTGACCTGCTGTGCTTGTTAAGAGCCGGCAGTCATCGTGCCAGATGGCCTTGACTAATCTTATGTTGTTCCAAATCTACCTATTTATAACTCCTGTGGAATCTTGGAACTAGTCCGTGTGTGAAAGATCAACCTAAAGTAATTGAATAAAAAACTTGTCAAAGCTGCAGGTTATTAATGCAAATGGCACCTAAAGTGGGATTTTCTACATGCTGGAAATCAATTAGTGAAAAAAATCCAGAAACTGTCCGGGAAGACTCTAGGATGGGCAGCATCTCCTAAAGAGAAAACAATGCAAGGATGAGCCTGCGAGATAAAGACGGCATCCTGCTTCAGACAGGGAGATTTGCAATGCTGCAATCCCAAATTACTCTCTATTGTTTTCCATAGAGTAAGTGTAACAGGAATATAAATTATCAGTCTTTCATTCAGCATATAATAACTTAGCAGCAATACATACATACATACATACATACATACATACATACATACATACATGTGAAAATGTCCTAAAAAAAAGCCCAAATGATAAGAATCCATGAGTCATTTCTACAGAGAACAAACCATTGGCAGAGTTCAGCTTTTGTTACCAGAAATACTGAACTTAATAGAAATATCAGCCCATACATAAAGACACATGTAGGAAAAGTTGTAACCCAGCAGGACTTTTTAGAAACCAAAGCAATCAATAAATAAAATATTTATTGCAAAAAATCTTACAAGAAGCATAATGGATTCTAATGAAAATTAAAGTGGAAAATATTGAGAACGGGTCAGATAGTGTGCAGAGAGCACAAATTAAGAATTAAAGTGGCTTAATGGAATTTGTTCTGGAATATGCCATTTTAATGAAAAGTGAATGATTTTGTTGTAGAGTTGGGTAAGTTTAGCCCAAATGTTTACCTTTGTAGCATCCTAGGTGTTTAGTCATGCTCACAATGATGTGCCCAGAGGGAAGAGGGAAGAGAGATAGAGAGGGAGTCTAGAGTAGCTTCCAGGGTTTTCCCTGGCTAGATCCCCTCTACACACACACACACACACACACACACACACACACACACACACACGCACGCACGCACGCACGCACACGAGCGCGCGAACGTCCCAAAGAGATGCCACTCTCCCATCATTAATTCTAGCCATCGCGGCAGACATCTTTCCAGGAAGTCCTCTACTCTTTCTTTCTCTTCCATATGAACATTACTACTTCTTTTTCAAATATAACTGTTATCATTCCATCATTCTACTCAGAAACATTTGACATCAGCTTCTGACCTTGGCAGGTTGACTGGAGCCAGACTAGACCCCTCAGCAGAAAAGTGATACACTGCTTCTGAGGTGCGTCCAAACATCTGTCACTGCGCAGCTCTAGTCTGTGAAGGAGTGGATGTTCATGAAGGCAGTTGCACTTCATCCCCATGAGGGACAGGTTGTCCCTGTCCCCAAGAGGCAGAGCTAAGTGTGCATCTCAGTCATGGTAACCATAGGGAGTCAGAGAGCAGAGTGGGAAACTGCCGACCCTGGGAAAAACTGCTGGGCCGGTCCTGGGGAGGTGGCAGATTGTCAAATGGAGGTCCCTGCCTTCTGTCGCAAGCTTCCCTGAAGATCTATGTCCAAAGGCTGAGATTCAAACACTCTGGATGAGACCTGCTGAGGTCTGGCATGGTGACCCTCTGAGAAGGTTGAAGCTCCAGCCTAGTGTAAGTAACTGAACAGGCTTGCAGATGAACCACAAAGGAACTCTCATCGTCAAAGTCAGGACCAGGGGAGGAAGAGATGTTTGAGGTTAGGAGCACTCTGCGCTCTTGCAGAGGACCCAGGTTTGATTCCCAGGATCCACATGGTGGTTGACAACCACCTGTAACTGCAGTTCTAAGAGCTCTGAAGCCCTCTTTCTGGCCTTTGCTGGCAGAAAGCACACATGCGCATGGTACACAGACGTACACGAAGGCAAAACACTCATACAAATAAAATAAAAATAAGGCTTCTTTTAAGTCAAGACTGTACACACTCTAGATTAGAGGAACCACCAGACACAACCTGACAAAACCTAAATTAAACTTTAACAAAAATAGGAGGGTGATTCTTAAGTTAATACCTGACAGAGCAAACCTCAGGTATCTTTTCTCTTACTTATTTGGTTAGTTGGTGTGTGTGTGTGTGTGTGTACATATATGTGTGTATGAAGGCGTGTGTGTGTGTGTGTGCGCGCATGCGTGCATGCCTGTGTGCATGCGTGCACACAATGGAGATCAGAAGACATGACAACCTGAAGAGGTCAATTCTTTCCTTCTACCTTATAGGTTCCATGGGAACCAAACTCAGGTCTTTGGGCTTGAAGACCAGTGACTTTATCCTCTGAGCCATCTTGACCATCCTGATGCTCTATTTTTTAAGCTTTGCTTCAGACACTTTCCTGTGCACACACTCACACTTATAACCACACAGTAACCACTGCCACCACAACTTCCATTTTCTACAAGTGCTTCCAAAGTTCTTTGAGCACTTTCTGTTTCTCTGATGTTTCCTCCTGCACATTTTGTCTCAATAAGGAGTCTCTGCTTCGTAGACCCCATCCTCTAGGTCCTCTTTTTGTTTTCAGGACTGCATACTCTAGTTGTTTCTATTTTACTGGCCCTTTAACAAATTAACACATAATTAAGGTAGTGTCAGTGTGGCATGCCCAATTCTGTAGAAGTCCAGATAATGGATACTGATTCCTCTTCCCTTATCTCACAAGGCTAAACCCAAGGTCCCACTAGCTGGTTCTTATCTACAAGTTCCTGGGGAGAATTCTGTGCTGGTCAGATGTTGCAAGAATTAAGTCTTTGTATGTGCAGGGTTGAGGGTCCCTTCTCTTCCTGGCTCTCAGCTGGGATCCTCTCTTGACACCAGGCAGTCCCCACCTATGTACTCCCACACCCTGTGTCCCCCTTCAGGTGGTCTTCAAACCCACAGCAGGAGATGGAGTTCTCCTCATGTTTGGAATTTCCAATTTCTCCTTCCAGCTTATCTTCTCTGCTGAGAATGTCTAGCTGTTAAGGGTCTATGCGATTAGAGGCCCACCCCAGTAATCCAGGGAAATCCTCCTATCATCAGGTCTATAAACTTCTCCCATCTGTCAGCTTCCCCCTTCCATGCAATGAAACATGTTTACAGTTCCAAAGACTAAGCATGGGTGCCTCCTTAGGGAGCCATTCTGTCTGCCACACATAATATCCACGACTTTCTGACACCATTAAACAGAGCTGCCTGCTGGTCCTCTCCATCTGCAGCATGGCTTTGCAGGCTGGGCCCACAGGAGGTGCTAGACACCCACTGGCTCCCTGGTATTGGGAGAGGAGGGTATTTTTGCCTAAGAAAAGCATGAAACAAATTGACCTTCTATTTTCACTTGAAAGGAAACGTTACTTCCAATCACATTCAGCCTGGGACCTAGATTTTTTTTTCAGCAATTAATATTAGTCTCTTCTTCTTGTGGTGGTGGGAGAAAGAAACACGACAGTTTCTCAAGGATCCGATGACTGAAATGTAATGAAAAAGCAAAGGAGTTCAGCAATCGCTGACCAAGTACACACGTAATTTCTCCTTTTAACCAAGACAGTTCACCTAATATTTACTAGATAACTTCTTTTAGGGGACCCTGAGCCTGGCATGAGCTCCCAAGATAATCTGGTTATATAGAATTTACACATCTATAGTCTTCATCATTCAGAAGTCAGCCTTCTTGAGCTCTGGAGTTAAAACTACTCAGTGTCTTGGCATATAAAGCAAGGACTCTGTTGTGTTTGTAGAGCCTACAAGGAGGCTGATACAGTTTCCCAGTAAAGTGAGGAATAAAAGCTTTAACTAATTGAATCCTGACCAGCATAGAATTTAGTCTACCCTTATGGACGCCCAGAGTTATTCTTGAGTTACAATATCATACCTGAAAATACAGATTGGCCATATTTAATGTCTTGATGAATATCAGGAAACATAATTTTGGATACTTTCATAAGTATTCAGAGGCAAGTGCAACGGGAAGATGCAGCCATGCATCGGTTTATTTCAGTCTTTCTTTGGTTCTTTATAAGCTGGCTTGTGTAAAGTCAATGCGAACATGTGGTTTACTGTCCACTTTTCCTGCTTTGTCTCTGTGTTTTGCTTTGTTTTGTTCCTTTAGAATTGAAATGGTGTGGGAAAACGCCAGCTGTGTTCTGCTCTAAAGTACAGCTGTGGCTCAGTTTATGCACATGTGAGATTTAATCTTGTGTTGTTGATAAGTAGCATCTATTTATCTTTAAGCAAGTATGAGTTCAGTAGTGTGTACACAAACCTGGGATTATTAAATGTTTCTGTGTGTGTGAGAATAGCTCAGGGTTTGTTTGTTTGTTTGTTTGTTTGTTTGTTTGTTTTTTCCTTTGCCTCAGCTGCCTGTCTCATCTGACCAACGTTGGGGGGATATAATTGCTATTTACCTTCTGTGGAAGCCAAAGGTACTTGAGCCACATTCCTGTTCCTTCTCCCCTGCTCCACCTCCCCAGCTGATGTGCCTCATAGGGTCATAGCCTGCTTGCAAAGTCTCCACAACATCTTCTGGGTTCTTCCTATCTAAACATCCACAGCCTCACCCAGTATCAGAAGTCAGCATGCCTCAAAGCTGAGGAATTGCAAAGCCAGAGGCACACTTGCCCAGTTGATGCCTGTTCTGTGCATTAGATCGCCTCCCCAGGGGACAATTCCATGATCTCCTTCCCACTTCTGAAACGCCCTGCTCTTCCTTTGCTTCTCAATCCAAATCCAAGTCCTTTACCTTGGAGCACCAAGCTAGGACCTCAGACTGCTTCCTGGGCCATGCTCACAACCTACCAGAAGCTGACATAAGCTTGAACAAACACTTACTTTCTGATCTCATTCCCTTACAAAGGCAGAAGGCAGATGCCTGTGCAATCTTCTATCAGTTGGATTTCTCTTAGGAACCAGCAGCTAAACTAGGTTAGACTACAGACACAATTCTCGATGTCACCATCAGTGCTGTGTTTACACTAACTTTATGAAAACAGAAAAATTTAAACACATGTCCTAGTAGAAAGGACAGTTAATGAACCTAATTCTAATACCCCTTATTGGTTATTTGGAAGGAAAATCTGACACATCAGGGCATGTCACCTAAGTGTAATACTCTGTCTGTCTAATGCCAAAGATCTAAAAATCATAACTATAGTACCACCATCAAATCTAAATAAATCCCTTGATGTTGTCAGTGATGTATTATACAGATGTAAATACAGACGCACACAGGAGAGAATCTGAGTGTAATGTTCGAATCGAGCATCAGACTTTTTATGCAGAGGACAATAAGGAAGTAGGGTGACAAATTCGCAAGGTACAGTTGAGGTAACCAGAATCTTACATAAAACAGAGGAATGCAAACACAAAAGTTCTAACGGGAACCACCTGGGATAGAATTCATTGATAACAGCTGGGATCAACAAGGGCTCCACCTAAGATTCACTAATCTTAGAAGCCAGGGCCAAGGGCTTCACATCCTTGCCATAGTTCCTATTTTAGACTATTGTATAGTCCACCTTCCCCTTAGGCCATTGTAAATACATGTGTATGGGTGTAACTCTGCTATAGTTCTAAGTATCTATTCTGGTTTCTCCTTTGGTCTGAAACTTCCTTCTTCCTTAGTGATGGTAAATTCCTGTGTAAGGGAGTGACTTAGCTTTTACAATCTTACTGAATTCCAAGCCCTTGATCTTGGTCAAGGACATTCTAGGACTGTTGGAACACTGGCGGAAGGCTTTAGCTATGTCAGAATTCAATCTTAAAAGGCCCTTATAATAGGAAAATACTGAAAGAGAGCACGTGGATCCATACACTAGACTAACGCAAGAATGAAATGCGGGAATGAAAACTTAATGTATGGGTAGAGAACGCTAGACTCCAGGAGGAGAGCTTCCTTGAAACTCTTTTGCCTCATGAGTGACTTTTAAGCCTTTCACTTGTCCAGCTGACTCATGGAGAGCATAGCAGTTGATTACTTTTCAGGACCAATAGGAAGAAGTCATACTCTTTAGGACAGGATAGTTTCGTGATGTTAATGGAGTTAGGAAAGGCCAGAAAAAGAAGTTCAAGTTGGGGGAAAAGGAATTAGTAATGCTTTCTAAAATACTGGCTGTAAATGGCTCTTCGAGAAGATGAATTAAACCCATGGAAGTGTTTTATTTGACTATTTCAATAATTCATGCAAGAAGCAAGAGGCATTTAGTGTATGTTTTTGGCTGATGTAGTTCTAAATGCCAGGGATACATCAGTGAATGACACAAACAGAAAGGCTGCTCCCAGGGAGTTAACATCCTTCTTTCTGTGTCATCTGAATTGAGAAGGTGGACCACCCACCCTTAGGAGTTTTCCATTCTTCCTTCTCAATGCTTAGCTCTACACTTTAGGCAAGTGTTCCACCATGGGGCTGTGTCCCAGCCTCTTCACTCCTTTTTGTTAGTTGCTGAAAAACTGTTTTGCAGAAGGTATGTCTTCCCCAGCAGAGCCACAAGCTCACACCTTGTTTTTCAGTCTGACACCCACCTCCACCCCCACCCCAAGATTCACAACCCCCACAGCATCTGAGTTTGAGGCACTTCCTTATAGAGCTAGCTGTCATATTTTGGCCTCTATTGATCCAATGACTAAATACTGACGATGTTCATTATTGATCATCCACATTTGGGGTGGGGGTAAATTATTTTTATATTCAGAATATGATATTTAAATACTAATTTACACAAGGTAAAGCACAAGGTAGTAATTTAGCAAGGGTCAATAGGATATGTAGTACCCCTGAGTTTGGGATCTTTTATCGAGAAAGACCTATGAGCCTCCCCAGAGCCATGCAATAACAACTGTATTCACTACAATGATGAGGGAGGGAACACAGATAGAAAACATTATAGAAACATACAGGAAGTAGACACATTCTTGATGGCCACAAAGAGATGGCTGTTGAATAGTCTCATACTATATGTAAAGGTTTGTTTTTAATAAATTGAAGCTTGCTTGAGAGTGGGCTGCTGATATCTTTGGCAGTTGTGTTCTGCAGCTGTACCAAACCGTCATGATTTCCAGAAGGCATCACAAACAACTTGTACATCTCCTTTATCTCAGCTAATTATAAGTTATACATCAGCAAAATCTAAGCACAATGTCATACTGTTTTCTTTACATCACTGATGTCACAGGCGTCAAATTCATAATCCAAAAAGGCAAGAGACCATCTCAAATATTGTGAGATTTTTCTGTATGACAACAAATCCCATTAGAGATGTTCTTCACACAGAGCTACTTCCATTTCAGTTTTCAGCAAATCTCAAGGGTGCTCACAGCAGAAGGGATGGCAGCACTTCTGGGCTGATGGAAATCTGAAGTCATAAGCTCCCATCATCTCAAGGTGAAGTACTTCTTGAAGCATTCATGGAATCTGGGGGTAGCGGGCGGGTTGAAGACAGTCCAGGGTACAGTCTCAAAGCTATACTCTCCTGGTGGCCTCAGGAAGTCAGGAACAGGCTCCTCTTCCTTTTAACTAAACAAAAATATTGACTGGTACGACACCGGTCACCCCTCATCCACCTTCCCTGGAGAATCAAGCTGAACATCATCCTTCCCCAGAAATACTCTATATACTTCAAAACAGTTGTTTTCAGTGACTTCATGATGTTAACCTCTGAACATAATGACTCAGATTGATGTTCCAGTTATATGTGAGTCTTACCTCTTGAACCATTTAGCACAATCTGACCTCCTTTCAAAGTTTACCTAGAAATACAAATTCTCCCTTTCAGTACATCCCTGTTCATCTTCTGAAGGTCTGCTTCAATTTCTACATGTTCTGCCTTAAAATAGGAAATGAAATCTGTTCCACATATTGTAAGCATGGCTTGGGGAATGTTTGAATAACACAGACATAAACTTATACTAAACAGGACATTTTGCAATTTAACCAAAAGTATGTGTTCTCCCTTTTTAGCAACATGATACCCACTTTTTTGATGGCACGGACAAGCATGTGGAACCTCCTTCTCCATGTTACCAAATTTACTGCATTTCTGTGTCTCCACACCCTACATAACAAATGTCCACCTTTTCTTCTTCAGTTTACTATGGTTGACCTAGAACATGCTTTCTTTACAGTGGCCACAAAATGTGCCTTTGCTCTATTCTTTCTATGAAACTAGGGCAATCTGTGGAAACCCAAATCTGACTATGTCTTTCCTCTGTTTAAAATTAGTTCATTGTTCCATATGCAAACTTCTCCACGTAGCATTCGAGACTCTCTGAGACATGGCCTATTTACATCTCAAGCTCATCTTCCAATCCACCTCAGACTGAGCCATCTGCAATGACAGCCTGTTTGGTGCTCCAAAGCCCCTCTGGGAGCTTAACACCCAGTCCTTTCAGCACCCTCTTCTGGAAACTTCTACACCCTTTTTGTCTTCACCCCCATACTGCTTTAGCTAGTGCTCTCCAACCTAGGGCAATGATGAAAGCTCACTATGAAGCAAGAGCCCCCATGGTCCCTGTACCTTTCTATTTTATGTAGGTTCCAACATCAGGACTTTGTGATTTTCCTATGGGGCTGTACATTCTGCCACCAGGCACCTTCCACACAGGACCAACATCCTAAGTGGATACAAGAACAAAGAAACATCAGAGAGATTAAGTTCTGGGCTTTTAAAGTCTTGACAACTTACAGCATTTACAGACTTGGACTCCCCATGTCTTTCAGAAATAAGAAGGCTTTCTGGGAGCCTGGTCTGCATTCCATGATCTCTGAAATCCTAGCTTGCCTCTATACAATAGAAAGCACTCTGCTCTTCCTCCCATGGAAGGTCTCAGCATTCAGCTTTCAGAATCAAATAGGAAAAACTCACCTTTCTCAGCCCTAGTATCATCCTCTCCCACTCTAACTTCTTATTCCCTAATTAGCTTCATTTTAGGGTGATTAATAGTTATGATAGCCACTTCTCCTTTGAGACATTCCTATTGTCACCTAGGAGACACTGGTCCAAGATTAATATCCCACCACCACAAAAAAAAAAAAAAGAGAGAAGACAGAAAGTGAGAGAGAGAAGGAAGGAAGGAAGGAAGGAAGGAAGGAAGGAAGGAAGGAAGGAAGGAAGGAAAACTATGTCAGATGAGTAAATTCAAACACTGAACAAAACTTCAATAGTGGATCAGGAGAAAATCAGACCTGTAGCCTTGCAGGGGTTTCCAGCTAGAATTAATAGAGATCAGCCATGCGTGCTGTGCCTTTGGCCAGGAAGCTCCGAGATCAGATGTCTCAATGAGAAGTCACATGAGCTCAGAATGCAGAGGCTTGCTTTCTGCAGGAACAAACCTTAGTTGACCTAGATCCCACCGTACATGCCTAAAAGCTGGCTGGCTTATTCCACTTTCGAATTATTTGTGTTTCTAAGGAGCCTTTTTTTACTCTTTGTCACAGGTTTTAGAAAATCTCATCTTCTGTGTTGTCACCAGGATCTCTCTCTGGACTCCTCTTAGCTCCTGAATTCTTGTCATCTGCATGGAGAATTCAGATGGGACACACAGAACACAGCATAAGAGACAGGCTGTGTAGAGAGCAGTGAAATGCACTCATGGACAGTGGCTAAAGAGACAGCTGTCTCCTCCATTTCAGGTAGGATTTATACCATTTTAAACAACTCTAGAGCAGGCAGCTTTTCCTGAGGGAGCATTTTCGTGTGTAGGTGATTGACAGTCCTGATTTGATTAGCTCATACAGGTGGGATCAACCATGTGTGTGTGTGTGGTTATTTGTGTTTGTTTTTGTTTTTCTTTATCAGAAAACCACCAGAAAAGATTACCACCAGTAATCTTGTGAGGTTTGGGGTTCCTGGAGCCAGGTTAGATAAACATCTGCTGCTGGTCTTCCAGGCAGCTCAGGATGTCATGTCCCCTCCGGGGGCCAGAGATATGACTCAGTAATTAAGGTTTCATAGTTCTAGTCACTGGTCTCCAAGTTGTTGATTCTGTAGGAAACGTCTACTCCCGTGTCCCTCAGGTCTGTTACTCAATAACTAGCTACCTAACAAAGTGTTGTTGAAGGTCATCATGACTTAGTTTTCCAAGGAGAGGTGGCATGTGCTTTACTGTTTCACCTTGGTGGAAAAGACATGATCCTGGTGATCAGAACACCTGTCCCCAACACCAGCAGCAAGAATGAGCACTGTTGCCCTTTGGATATTCCAGCTTCCTCTAAAGGCACTTACTGCTTGGCTGCCCCAAGATTTCAAGTACATGGGTTTCCTTTCTATCCTAGAAGACAGTGAAGCTAGGTAATCCCTAATTAAAGGGCCTCCATGTGCACTATTGTTCTCTCTGAAACACATTCCCATGACAACACACACACACACACACACACACCTTGTAACACTCTGACCTTCAAGCACCTCTAGGTCTCCTTCTGATCATTGTCCACCATGTTCTGTTATTAGTCAACTTTCTACTGCTGACACAAATACCTAGAGTCAATAACTGATCAAGAGGAAAATAGTTTATTTTGACTCATAGTTTGAGTTTATGGCTGTTTGGGTCCATTGAGGGGGGAATCTATAAAAGGGACAAGTACCATAGCAGGGGGCACAGGATGATTCAAAGCTGCTCCCACTCCAAGGCTTCTGAGAATCAAAGAAAAAGGAGGAAGAGGAAGGGGCTTGGATCTGACATCCCTTTATTCTTGATGACCTCCATTAAGTCTCAAGCCTTAAGGGTTCTACCACTGCCCAATAGAGCCCCAGGCTGGCAATCAAACATTTAACACATGGCCTTCAAAAGGAAATCCAGACCCAAATTGCAGGACTAAGCAAGATCAGACCTCTACTTGGAAAGTCTTCACTGTGGGTCTGAAGAGGCAGCTCAGTGATTACCAGCATGTATTACTATTGCAGGGGACCCAAGTTCAGTTCCATGAATCCACATCAGACGCGGGACAAACCATATATCTATACATTCTTTTTTTTTTTTCATTTTTAAAAATTAGGTATTTTCTTCATTTACATTTCCAATGCTATCCCAAAAGTCCTCCATACCCTCGCCCCCTACCCCCCTACCCCCCTATCCACCCACTCCACTTCTTGGCCCTGGTGTTCCCCTGTACTGAAGCATATAAAGTTTGCAAGACCAATGGGCCTCTCTTTCCACTGATGGCTGACTAGGCCATCTTCTGATACATATGCAGCTAGAGACACGAGCTCCAGGGGATACTAATATGGCTAGTTCATATTGTTGTTCCACCTATAGGGTTGCAGATCCCTTTAGCTCCTTGGGTACTTTCTCTAGCTCCTCCATTGGGGGCCCTGTGATCCATCCAATAGCTGAATGTGAGCACCCACTTCTATGTTTGCTAGGAATTGATACAGAAAATGTGGTACATTTACACAATGGAGTACTACTCAGCTATTAAAAGGAATGAATTTATGAAATTCCTAGCCAAATGGATGGACCTGGAGGGCATCATCCTGAGTGAGGTAACACAACCACAAAGGAACTTACACAATATGTACTCACTGATAAGTGGATATTAGCCCAGAAACTTAGAATACCCAAGATACAAGATATAATTTGCAAAACACATGAAACTCAAGAAGAACGAAGACCAAAGTGTGGACACTTTGCCCATTCTTAGAATTGGGAACAAAACACCCATGGAAGTAGTTACAGAGACAAAGTTTGGAGCTGAGAAGAAAGGATGGACCATCTAGAGACTGCCATACTCAGGGATCCATCCCATAATCAGCCTCCAAACACTGACACTATTGCATACACTAGCAAGATTTTGCTGAAAGGACCCTGATATCTATACATTCTATAGGTGATGCTCATACACATTTCTTTCCTGGGATCAGGTTACAGAAGCCAAACAGCTCTCATCCTCCTGTACTCACTGTATGGCCAGGACATTTTTCATTAATTCATGTCCTTTAATGAAAATATCTTCCCCAAACAAAAAGTTGTTGTTCTTCTTCAAGATGAATTCTGTATATGTTGGTAGAATAATAGGGACGACTAGTTTGCTAAACCATTTATCCAGCCCCGCCATGTATATCTTACAAAATCTAGTTCCTAATTTATTATAATCATTTGCAAACCCGTTTATTTTCCTTCATGTCATTTAAGAACATGTGCCAAATACCCACTCTGCCTCAAAATTATTTATCAAGCAATTTCCCAAAAGTACCTTCTTTTCACCAATATTTTTATCATCAGTGAGCATGGTGCTACAGAAGACAGCCACTAGTCATTTGTAGCTATCCAGATTGAAATCAATTGATGAAAAGTGAAACAAACTATTCAGCTCTTGTCCTGTGGCAGGAGCTCAATGGGCACAAGTGAATAGTGACTCCAACATCCATGGTGTTCTGCAGTCACAGAACGCTTCTATTGATACAGGCTCATCTACTGGCATTGGTGAGTGAGTGAATGAATGACTCCAAAGCAAGCCCCTATGTCCTTTTCTATCTGACTTGTAGGTTATATGAGGCTGTGTCATAGGATCATCTTGCCTATATGGACATCAACTTCTCAGGGTCAGTGCCACAGTCTGGATTATTTAGGATCCAGGGATTCCCGAAATACATCCTAAAAGATATGGCTGCTGCCTCTCCCAGGGTCCATCAACCACATATTCACAGGGACAATCTCCAGTTCCAATTTGTCTAGTCCTCATCTGTTATGTTGACAAAAACATGCCCATTGTGTCTGCAGAGTGATTTCCATCATCTTTCTTCCTCCAGAACTGTAAAGATTGATGCTCAGTAGAATGTCTTTTGTGTGTGTCCCTGTATGCAAGCTGCCTTTTGCTTCTCCCAAATGCAACATTAATCCATGCTTTATGAGTCAGATTTATCTATCTGTCTATCTATCTATCTATCTATCTATCTATCTATCTATCTATCTATCCATCCATCCAGTAATGCTCAAAGCTAATCATCTTGATTATGACACAAAAAGCATTTGGCTTGAAATCACAGCTGCTAAATACTATCCGTGAGTCTGGCCATGAGCATGGCATTCCTGAAGTGGTCCTTCACAGTCCTCACTGAACTGAATGTATTGCATCTCAGTTTTGGAATTCATCTCCACTCCACAATGCAGCAAAGAGGGAACGTGAATAGCCTGTATAGTCGGCCTCTGTCTTAGCCTGACATAACTAGAAAGTAAAACCTAAGACTTTATTTGGGGAATGCAAGCTTGGGTCCAGAGGAGGGAGGGAAGGAAAGACAAAAAGAGTGTGGTGGTGGGGGGGGGGGGCAGGCAATGTGCACAGTTGCTTCCTTGTCTGCCTGTAAATGGCCCCAGGCACCTTCATACTCCCTGTTGTCAGTCACACAGACCTTGGCAGGAAGATGACAAAGACAGGATGACAAAGACATGCACTTTAATACCTGTGGAAAAGTAACATCCCCTGAAATCCAGTTTGCAAAGGGCCCCTTTCACTGTAGCTCAGAATGTCACGCCTCTGTCCCCTAAGATCAGTTTTGGAAACACACATGTATCCTTAATACAGGGACTTGGTGTGATATGTCCAAGCCAACAACAAAGCAGGCTTAAGACTTCCGGCTGTCTCACAGATCTACTGCAGCGTCTAGAGGGAAACAGGGCTTTAAAAGGAGCTGCAGTCTAAAGGAGCACATGATCTTTTGGTTCGACTTGGCTTTTCAACCTCTATACTAATAGAATTCAACCTCAGTGGTAGAAAATATTTCTCTCTCTCTCTCTCTGTGTGTTAGACATGTGTGCAAGCATATGCATGTGTGTATAATATGCATGTTTGCATGTGTGTGTGTGATTCTACATGTGTGTTATGTATGTGTGCTTATGTGTATGTGTGAGTCCACTTGCTGGTTTGGGTATACTTGGAAGCCTGTTCTTGACCTCAGAACATCTTCATCAGTCCCCTCTTTAGTTTATTTCCAAAGTCTGAACGTCCCACTAATCCTCACCATTTTGCCTAGACTGGCTGCCCAGTAAGTCTACTGGCTTCACGTGTTTCAGCTCATCAGTGTGAGACTATTGGCACATGAAACTATACTTGGCTTTTACATGGGTTTTTGGGATAAATTCAAGTTGTCATGCTTGCATACCAAGCATCTGACATATATACTAAGTCATCTTTCCAACCCAGAAAGATGATTTTCAAATATAAAAGAAGAGAGCATACTCCTCCTTAGGCTCTTCAGAGTAATTCAATTTTGGTGTCAAAGGTCTTAGACTTGCACAGGTTTTACTCAAATGTACCACACACAAAGTTAATACTGAGTAATCAGCATCTACTAAACTTGACAGCCTAACAGGCACTGCTGGGAGTAAGCCTGCTTCTTCCAGCTGATAAGCGGGACAAGGACTTTCTTGCCCCAGTGCTTTGGATTCCTCTCTACATGTTACTCTTAGTTTTTGGACTATTTTTAAATGAGTACCTTTATAATTGAAGCATACTTTATAATTAAAGCTCTTCTCAAAGCTACAGGAAGTTTTACGTGTGTGTGCTTGCATGCATGCACACATGCATACATGCACACATGAGTGCTGGTGTTTGTATTTGTGTGCTAATCAGTGTCTCTCACTACACTGGAGCTCATGCAGCAGTGATAAGGAAAGTGGCCACAAGCCCCAGGAATCTTCTCGCCACTGCCTCTCTAGAGATGCTATTACAAATGAGTGCCACCACGCCTTGCTGGGTTTGTGGAATTGCGCCCATGTCCTAGTGCCCGCACAGCAAGCACTGTTACTGAGAGCCATCTGTTCAGCTCTCAAATCTCTATCTTGAAAATGAGAGATTTGGTGAAATGTTTTCTGTGCTTTGTTGTGGTATTTACAAAGCAACTAGCAATTGGTCCTATTCACCAAGAAAAGTGGAGGATGGTCCCCCATGTTGAAGCCAAAGCATGTCTGGATGATTTGTAAGATGGCCATTGCAGGGTCTCTAGTCCTGAGTCCTGAAGATTTGGTTTGTGGGAGTTAGAAAGACTCATCCTCACTCAGGTGGCATCAGTGGTCCAAACTTAAGGCCAGTGAACTTACATCAGCTTGTTAAAGAAACAACTAAGGTACTCACAAAGGGGAACAAGGATGACTGTCCTGTGAGAGCAGAGGCTGTGAGAGCAGCTTCCCAGGCTCTGGGGTCTTTGCTCATTTTCTCAAGATAGCAAGATGATGTAGAAGAAACATTTCCTGCTGCAGTCTAAATTTGAACCCCAGGCACATTTCTGCTTGCTTGTGTTTGCAAATCGCTTCACCTTTGAGAAGTGCAATTTCCTCATCTATAAAATATCATTAGTCTGAACCTGATAGAAAGATTGAAGATATTGATGTCCATAATATTCTCACCATACAGTTTGGATAGACAGATCTGAAATTGGCCCATATGACCTGTTCCTCCTCATAGACACAGTTTTATATAACTCACTCATTTTGACTGTGGACGAAGCATATTGGACCAGCCAATAGACCACAGCATCAATGGTAAGATTTTACTCTTTCAATGTTGCTTAAGAGTATAATGAATAGACACTCTCTCCTAGTGGTGTGGAAGAAGGATGACTGGTATGTGCTGTCCTGTAGACTAGTATGTAGTGATGGAGACCTCTCTCTTGCAGATACCCAGAAAGACACTGCCTTTCAGCCGATCAGTCTATAAGAATTCGGACAACCATAGGAGCTTCAAGTTAGTCCATCACAATCTTGCTTTCTTCCATTTAACTATTTTGTCATAGAATTGACAAAATGAGTGTGAACTGGTACCTTGAGACTTTCTCTTGAACCTTCAGAAAAGCCTTACAGTGGGGGATTTTTTTTTAAACTTCATTTATATACACAGCTATGTCTAGCCATCACTGGTCTTCAGCTGAGTAACACTTGTCACAAGCAGCAGGTCTGTTCTTTGTTCCAGGTCATATGCACCAGCATTATAATTTTAGCAAGTTTTCAGCCTTGATAACTTCCCTGCCCTTTTCTCAGAACACACAGGCAGACATCCCAACTGTACCAGCTGTTCTATGGCTACTATTGTTCCATAAGAAGATACAAAGTGATGGGGGAACTCACCACTTATTTCAGTATTCCCCAAATGTCCTTTGCCTGACTTCTCTGGAAGGAAGAGATGGACCTTCCCCCACCCTTTGTGGTGGGGGTTTTGTGCGAATAGCCTGTTTATAATGTTCACCTAATTATTGACCCTCCATCTCACTTTCCAATATCACATTGCTAGGAAGGCAAAAGATAAATGCTCTCTCTTTTTTTTTTTTCCTAAGGACATCTCCCAATTTCAGGGCATATTGAACTCTTCAAAGGAAAAAGTCAATAATAAAAATGTTGAGTCCTAGAGATGTAGTTTTCTTGCTTAGCATGCACAATGTTAGAGGCTTGATTCCACAGCACCTCTTACATTGGGTGTGTTAACTAACACCTTTACTAATATTTTGGAAGGAAAAAAATCAGAATTTCAAGGTCATTCTAGGCTACCTAGCAAGTTCAAGGCCAGCCAGGGCAACATGATACCCTGTCTTTCAATAACAATAATGATGATACTAATTGTAGTGTTCAATATCTACAAATGTCCTTATATTGCATAGTTGATCACCATTATTATTATTTATACATTATTTTTTGCATGTATGTCTGAGTTTCATGGCTACAGTGCCCAGGTCCTCTAGAAGAGTAGCCAGTGCTCTTAACCACAGAGCCATCTCTCCAGCCTTCCAGTGCATTATACCTTAGTGAAATTATACAATATCTAGACTGAAAGAAAATTTTAAATTTTTACTAAGTTTTTGTTTAATAATATTATCTTATATAAATTTCAATTTGTCCAATGAGCATGAAAATCAGGCATGTTCCCAGCTCACTGATTCTCATACTACAAGCAATGTGTAATTAGACAGGAAGCTCAGCAAACATGCTCCATACCCTATGACTTCTTAACACTGCGTTCCCGGCCCTTGGCTCTTGGGGGTTACAGAGTGCAGGTGGTAGGTAAATCGGTGTCGCTGTGACCGACAGGAGTTCGGTCGGTCCATGTTCTCAAGTGTAGACATTCCTGCAGGGCAGGTAGGTCATCACAGAGCAGAGGCTTCCTCCCTAACATGATACTATCACATTCCATGTGAGAATGTTGCTTTTTTTTTTAACCCAACAGAAACAAAATTTGTTCTGAATAAAAGTTGTTCTGCTCCCACACAAGGATACCACAAAAGCAACAGTGGCAGTGAGAGAAATCCACTTCTAAAGGAGGGAAGGTCACACATTATCCCTCAACATCTGGGGCCAGCCTGTGGGAGCTTGAAGAAGGGGATTCTATTGTGAAGGGAGGTAATTACAATGAGCCTCCATCTGTAACTGTAATGTCTCTCAGTAAATTAGTCATAACGGAGAGAGGCAAAGCTGCAAAGCTGCACAGACAGGTTGGAGCACTTTGTTATACAAAGCAGGTGCAGGCCCTTGCTCTCAGGTTTGAGATACTTTAGATCTTAAAAAGAAAGATGAAATGAGTGTTCAGCATCGGTTTAAAGACCATCATCACCTCCACTGTTATGAGTAACACTGTAATGACCATGGAAATGCAGACATCATACAAATATCTCTTCACGATCTTTATTCTATCTTTCTCGGATGTGTATCCTGAAATGGGGTGGCTAGATACTGATACTCTCCATAGTTCTTTCCATGCGGGCTTCATTATTTTATATTCTTACCAACAATGCACAAACTTACCAGTTTTCTGTAGCTTTGCCAGTTGTCAGTCAGTTTCCCAACACTATAATGAAATTCCTGAAGCAATTAATTTAAGAGGAAAGGTTTTTCTCTGATTCATGGTCTTAAGTTTCTAGTCTGTGATCACATATCCCTAATGGTTTGATCCTTGGTAGCATATGATGAAGGAAATACATAGCAGAACTGTGTGCCTCATCAGCCAGGAAGAGAGGGGAAGTCATCTGGGATCAGAACTTTTGTTCCCTCCAAAGGTCCAGTGAGTCGAGGCCCTCCCACTTGGCCTCACTTCTTCAAGTTTCTCTCCTCTCCCAATAGGTTGAGGAACATTCAGCCTCCAAACCATACCAATGACTTATTCTGTGTTTCTTGATAATAGCCATCTTAGCAGATATAAATGGTATAGTATCATGTCCATCAGTGGAAGAGTAAGTAAATTATCATTCTGCTTCATTCAGAAGATAACAGGGGTAAACTCTGAATACATCATGCTTGGTGGAACACAGCAAGCCATAAGGATGAATTAACATGACTCCTCTTAAATAGGATCCTAAAATGGTCAGATTCACAGAAAGAGAGGATAGAATGATGATTTCCAGAGAGGGGGAAATGGATGTAAAGACTCAGTTATAGAAAACAGAGATTTCTTATTATGTTGCATGCAGATTTAGTAACACTGTATTGTGCACCTTACATACAATGAGAGAAAATCTCTTCTAAACTGTTTTGTCAATATTTTTTAAAGGATTATAGCCATCAAGGCAGAGATTAGCTTGTTCTACAACATTGAAACCACTCTGCTTGTTAAAACAATAGAACATTAATTAATCATAGTAATGATTTATTGTGGAAGAGGGCAGACAGCAGCACAGGCCATAAATGTCATCACTAACCTTTGATAGCATCAGGACCCCTGCACGGCCCAAAGACCTCTTGTCTACACTGTTCTCTGTATTCTTACTAACACGGCTGTGTCTGAGCTCAGCTCTGAGTGGCTGCATGATCGAGTGGAGGGGACCCCTATACAAAACAAGTGCAGATCTATAGCTATAAGGGTAATATCTATGAACCTCTGTGCACATCTCTCTATGGGGATTAATGTGTTCTTACAGTGACTTGGAGTGATAACTGCTGAGCACCAACTGAGCTGAGCAAGGATGAGATGAATGGCAACCTTTCCTGAGGTTTTCCAATCACATATAGATAGATAGATAGATAGATAGATAGATAGATAGATAGATAGATACCTATGCACACACACATATATATAAACACATACATATATAAATTCATTCATGGGAATTGTTTCTAAATATTAGACATTTTCCAAGAGTTTGCTTCCAGTCCCCACTAGTTATCACTTCCATTGTTATAAGTTAGTTGGGTCTTTATTTGTCATTGTGTCTTATCTCTCTTAGCAACCAGACAATA
Source organism: Mus caroli (assembly GCF_978045245.1). Classification (NCBI taxonomy): domain Eukaryota; kingdom Metazoa; phylum Chordata; class Mammalia; order Rodentia; family Muridae; genus Mus; species Mus caroli. The sequence goes on from NW_028227269.1 coordinate 13,471,118, forward strand.
TGGGATATTAAATGGGAGCACCAACTTGAAGATTTCAAATCACTTCCATGGGTCCCATTGATTTGATCCTACAAGGTGTTTTCTCCATATTGAGGAGGGAAAACTTTCAGAAACTTACAGGTATACAGTGTGTTTTGCCCAGAGATAGGACTCTGGCCTCAGAGCTAGACCACTTGGATCTGCATAGGGTTTCTGACTAGAAAAGACAGCAGGGTCTCACATCCCTTCCTAGTGAAGAACCACACCGTGCGTGAGTGATTCCCAATCCTACTTTTGCGTTTCATATTTGTCTGTCATCTGTTGTCTATCTGTTTGTGGTTAGGGACTGAAGAGATGTTACATACCCAATACATGCAGCACCCAGAGAAAGCAGAGAAGAAGCAAATAAATAAATAAATAAATAAGCAAGCATGCAAACACTCTGGGCCCATGGGGAAATTTCTTAGGAGACAAGATACTGGTGAAGCCTTTGCTCCTGCCTAGGGGAACCTTCCTAAGAAGTGGCTGAGACAGAAAGCAAAGGCAGCAAGCTTAAGGACGTCACTTCAGCATGCCCACAGTGGGCAGTATCCTTTCAATGCACTATGCTAAATTAAAGGGGATGGCTTCAAAAGGGCCTTGAAAAAGATATCCAAAGGATTGCTAACAGGGACTGGAAGAAAATGTAAGGGAATGGAGCAGAAATGGTTTTAGACCAGGTGGGCAAAATAATGACAACAATAGTAATACCGATGAGTAAAGATTAAAGAAGTGTAAATGCATTGTGAATTCTTGATTGTATCGGAAATTTTAATATAATGAGCAAGGAAAATAGTTAGGTCTAAATATCAGACATATCACAGAAGTTCATGGCAATATCTTAAGGTTTTTCAAAGCAAAGTACCTTGTTAGGTATAACTGGGTTAGTGCAATTGATTTGTGATTTTAAAGCAGTGTTTCTATACATGTGTCTCTAATAAAATAAACAAAATGACCAAGCCTTGCTGTTTGTCTCTAAAAACATATCAGAAAATTTCCAAGCTATTACTTCACTTCTGTCCTCCTGTCCCCAGCAGATGAGTGATCTCCAGTTGGCTGCTATTATTCATCCTTTCCTATTTTGATCCATTTTCATTCAAGGCAGTGGTAGTCAACTATGTGAGCTGCAAGACACTTTTCTCATGGACAGGAGATAGTGAAACTGAAATACCACTGTTTTATGACGATTAGGTACAGTTAGAATGACTATTTCCAGTGAAGACACCCAAATACAACACATATAACAATAGAGGGATATGCAGTGGTAGATGGTTGGGGTAGGTGATCCATGGAAGTGAATAAAAGGTCAGCGCTAAAATCAAACCTGATGAACTGGTCTGACTAGACCATTATACCATTTGTATGTTTCCTGCCCAGCACTCTTCCATGAACACAAGTAAACAAGATTGATAGATTTGAGCGTTCATCACCCATGGGCCCCCATGATCCTTCAGTCCCTTTTGTTATCAGTTCCTATGTGCTCTACACAGCCTGTTCACTTGCTATTGCTCTGTCTGTTCTTCCAAATTCTCCTTATCACTATAAGGTATGAATGTTGGCCTTTGTGTTTGGATCTTGTATAACTAAAAGGAATGAGAAGGGTTGGTGCCTTAAGTTTATTCCCTTTGCTATAGGAAAAGTCATCTGACAAAAGCAAATTAATGGAGAAAGGTTTTTTGTTTGTTTGTTTGTTTGCTTGCTTGCTTGCTTTATTTTGTTTTGCTTTTTTTAACCCCAGGTTATAGTCTCTTATTGTGGAAAAGCCTTGGTGGTGAAATGAGAAGCAGTGTGTCCCATTATTCCCACAGTCAATAGCAGAGAGCAAAGAGTTAATAGATGCACGCTTGTGCTTAGCTTGCTCAGCTCACTTCCTCCTTTTTTCCATTCACACTAGCTAGAGAGAATGCCCCACCACAGTGCAAAGGTCTTCCCACTTCAACTATGCAACCCCCCACAGAAATGCTCACTAGCAACCTAATCTAGACAACTCTTCATTAAGACCCCTTCCTGGGCAATTCTACCTTGTGTCAAGCCAACAGTCAAAGGAGATAGCTCAGTGATTAAAAGCACTTCTGGTTCACACAGAGGACCCCAGTTTGGTTTCCAGCAGCAATTTTAGGCAGCTCATGATTGCCTGTAGTTCTCTGTCCAATAGATTTAACATACTCTTCTGGCATTCACACACACACACACACACACACACACACACACACATCAACCAAAATAACCATCATGGGGAGGGGCATTAGATAGCAGTAGTCTACCAAGCACAAAGACCCAAGTTCATTCCTCAGCACAAATCCATAAGGTAAAAGCAAATTTGTAGTCTGACACAGACCACATAATAAAATACCTAGGTAGCTTGTGAAATATGACATGGATTGAGTTGTTCATCCAGTGTAATATCTAAACTGATCGACTAGATCAAAACTTGCCTCAGAGAATTCAGCAACCAGTAAAACATAAAAGCACAGCTCCTACTTCATTGAGATGACTGATTGATAATGAATTTGATAACCTGGAATCCAAGTGGTTCTTTGCAGTGATTTTTGTCTCTTTTTCATTAATATTCTTAATTGGTACAGACAAACTTCTCTTGGGAAAATTATGAAATTATCCATTAATCTTATTTCACTAATTCTATGGTAAGTGATGATTGAACTTTCTGCAGATTAAATGCAAGTCTGAGATAAAAAAGAATGTGAAAACAAGAATACCGAGACCGAGATGGACTATTTTTCATTAATTTTAATTGGTTGCAAATTTTGCAGTCTCAAAAGTTTCTGCTCTTTGCTTCATTAAATAAGTTCTGTCATTGTTCAGCATAATTATAGCTTTGGGGGAATTTTCCCAATAAAAGCTTAGAAGGGGAATTTTAAAAGGAAGCCTAACAATTAATGATAAAATGTAGTTAATAGTTTTCAACACTCAGACCTTCTTATGTTTCTGAATAGTGTGGTTCAGTGACCTATATGGGTGGTTTTGATGGTACCTGGAATTAATTGTACAAGAGGGACAGTGTCAGGAAAAAAAAGGACAGATTTTTTATTTCTGCCTAACAATTTCTCTGTATGCCTTAATTTTTCCTGAATTCTGGGTTTATATGGCTATTCAATACATACCGTGTATATGAAGACCATCAGCAGAAGCTCCAATCTTGCCAGCTCCTTGAGTATCTGTTCAAAATCCAGATAGGAAGTCTTCTAGATCCACTGTAGAAACACGATGTGTATGTGTGTGTGTGTATCTGTGTGTGTTTAGATTCAACCTTAAGCTTTTGTAATCCTGACATTATTGTTTAGTGTCTAGGTAGTTCCCAACTTCAGATCGGTGATTTGAATTCTCTTATACTTAAGGCATGTTATCCTTTATTTAAATAGTCAACGTGTCTTTTCCTTCTTTTAGAATTTCTTTCTATCTGCTCTAGTTTCATTTCTGTTGCTGTGTTAAAATACCCTGGCAACAAGCAACTTAGACAAGCAAAGGTTTATATCATCTCACAATTCCAAGTCATAGTCCATGATGGTGAAGGATTCTCAGTGGTTGAATCAATTAGGTAGCTACTCACATCCCAACCACAGTTGGGCACCGGAGAAAGGACTGCACATGAACAAGAAGCTTGTGCTCAGCTTGGTTTCTCCATTCTTTTTTTTTTTTTTTTTTTTGGTTTTTCGAGACAGGGTTTCTCTGTGTAGTCCTGGCTGTCCTGGAACTCACTCTGTAGACCAGGCTGGCCTCGAACTCAGAAATCCGCCTGCCTCTGCCTCCCAAGTGCTGGGATTAAAGGCATGCGCCACCACGCCCGGCTACGGTTTCTCCATTCTTACATAGCACAAGACTCCCTGCCTAGGGAGTGCTGTCCCCCATTGTTGAGTCTTCTTACATAAGTTAAGGTAATAATTCTGCATTAGTATGCCCACAGGCCAACCCAGTAAACAACCCCCCACTGGGACTCTTCCCGAGTGATTCTAGGTTTGCCTCATTGACAAAGCTAATGTTCTCCCTCCCTCCCTCTCTTCCTTCCTTCCTTCCTTCCTTCCTTCCTTCCTTCCTTCCTTCCTTCCTTTCTGTATTATTTCCTTTTTATTTGCTTCCTTACTTTATTTTTGTAGTGTTAAGAATTGAACCCTGAGCTTCATACACACTAGGTAAGCACTCTACCACTAAGCTATATCTCAAGCCCTGTGTCTTCTTATATTGACCCAATGGCAGTAACTTGTGAGCTAAAGACCTACGAGATCATACATGCATTATATCTTTACATCACTCTACACTGCTTATTAAAGGCTCCATGAAATACAAAAATTTATACTATATTCTCTACATTTGGAATGAACTCAAATAGTATCATCTGACACAAGTCAAGAATTTAACACGTTTGTTAAGTAAATGGTTTTTACTAGTTTGGACAAAATACATGTGTTAATTCACTTAACAATTTTATATTAATGCCAAATCATAAGACTGTGTGCCATGCTCCTTAACTGCTGATGGATTTACAGTCTGAGAAACCCATTGTAAATTGAAAATATCACACATTGGCAATGCATGCATGGCACAATGGCTTGGGTACTCAGTGCACTTACAGCGTCACTTGCTTCCCCACCTAATCATGTTATTAAAGGGGCAATATGGCCTAGTATCATGAAAGCATGGTGCCACTTACATCAGTCTAGGAAGGGTGGGGTGGGCATTCAAACTTCAAAGCACAGTTTCTACTTTATCCCTCATAAAGTCAAAAACTGTTCAATGTAACCATTTTATGGGAGGGAAGGAGGGAGAGGGGGAGAGAGGGAGAGGGGGAGAGGGGGAGAAGGGGAGAGGGGGAGAGGGGGAGAGACGGAGAGGGGGAGAGGGGGAGAAGGGGAGAGGGGGAGAGGAGGAGAGACAGAGAGGGGGAGAGGCGGAGAGGGGGAGAGGGGGAGAGAGGGAGCATGCTCTGATTAGAGGCAGGTTTATTACTGGAAAAATGCCAAAGGCTTAGCACTCTAATGCTAAATATGTCAAACATTGCTTTTATGATCACTGTGGCTTGAGCCTCCACTTTAGGGCTCTGAGAACTCCTGCCTAAGGTCCAGCCTGGAATCTGTAAGCAGATCTAACTTAGGAAGTATCCTCAAAGCTCAGATAGTCAAGCCTAGCTAGAAGGCAGGGCACAAACCTGGTCACTAGATACAGATGTCAGTAGAGCCTGTATCCCCTTCCTGACACTGTAGCATGTGCATGAAGACAGCAGGAAAAATAGACACTTTCAAAATTCCAGTTATTAGCTCCATGCTACTCAAAGTCTTTTTCAGTCAACACCCACTGAACAGCTGCAGATAGAATTGTTACAATGAACAAATCCCCTATCAACATAAGCTGGAAAAAAAAGCTAAATCACCTTGCCCCCATACCAAACCTGAGGCTGATAGTCACTATAGTACTAGTCCTAGCTAGATCTCTCAGGATCAGAAGGATTTACTCTGATGTCTTGAATATGACCCTTAACCTCAGGGCTCAAGATGGTGGCTGAGTCACTCCCAGCAGAACAGAGAAGGGATAAAGAAGAAAGGCGAAAGGGAGCCACAGCTGACCACAAACTGTTTCTTGACATTGGCCAAACAGCAACCCGTCCTCCTTCATCTCATTGGCCAGAACTTAGTCACATAGTTGAACTCGGCCACACTAGAAGCTTGGATTACAACCTTCACCCAGACCCAACTCAAGATAGCACCAGGGATGTAGGCTCATCATGAAATACCTTGCTCTACCTTTTCCAACGACAGAGTGGCTGCTGAACTCTGCCGCCCAGCCAAGGACCAGATTTCCCATACTCTATTGCAGCCAAAAATAATTACTGTATATGAGCAGAGATGAAATGAGTACTTCCAGGCCAAGGAACTTCCAACATAGACACAGCCTCCTCCCATTTACCTTTTAACTGTTCACAGACATCCTGAATTAAGCTAGTTGTTATTATAAATATGATGGAGTTGCAATCATGTCACTGGATCTTTGAACTGCTGATTGGGGAGAGTCTCCTGTTAATTAGAGACACACTTAGGCATAATGTATGCAAGAAATAAACTTCCATTGTGCTTAAATGTTTACATTCTTAGGGATTGTTATACTTTCTATGGTAAGTTATAGGTAGGATTATAATAATATATAATGTTAATGAAAAGACCATCTCAATTTCTCATTAAACCTGGGTGTCCTTGGGATCTGCCACATTACTTACTACCATAGTAAGTTCTAAATAAAATCTGAGGGAGTTATTACTGAATACTAGATGCAGTTACATATACTATAGGAACTCAGAGGAAATAATATTTAATTTAGCCTAGGAATGTGTTACTTAACATCCAATCCAGGGGCATGTATGTTATAGTATTATGTTTTATATGAGGTGTAAATGCTCCATTGGATAAATTCTCTCATTTGTTCTGTTCTGCCTTACATATTCAAGTGGTGGTGTCGTGCCAGCCAGGCAGACACCTCATATATTCAACTCTTATATTCAAAAGGGGTGACCATGGACTCTGAGAAAATTTATGAAGAGTGACTTCAAGGAGAAAGATCAACTTACAGTAATGTGTGGCTCTTGTTCAGACCTCAAAACGCTGATTGCATGGAAAACAGAGAGGCCTTCTTCGTGCTGTCAACTAAAATACCTACACTCCATCCTACTGACAGGCAGAACATTTCCCACCTACGTGGTAGCCCAGGGCACTGATAATTCTCAATGACAAGGTGAGTTTGTAAACAATTCTCTCTCTTCATTGCTGGAACTGGTAGATGGAAGCCTGGCTCAGACTGTGACTAGCCTCACTCGTCCCTAGCCTTCCCCTTCAGCAAAACATGCTTGTCCTGACTCTGTAAAATGTCACAGTTCCTAGCATCATCCTTACCACAACACACTGTGTTAATATTTATGGTGAACACTTTTCCCCCTCCTAGGATCCATGTCTTGAAGATAGGGACTCTTTCTTATTTACCCAAGATTCCCCCAAGCTTGTGTATAGAATCCCTCACATAGTTGCTAATTTGTGTCTTGATTTTGAAAGTAGAAGAAAATAGCTACCCTGATTTAGAGGAAAACTAGAAGAGAAAGACTTATAGGATGCACAATGGAATCCTAGGGGTTCATGTGAGTCTTCAGTTAGAGCATCTTGGATTATGTTCTGGACTGGGTGGCAAGAGACTTGGACTCTGATTTCAGTTTAGTTATGAAATGACTGAGCAAGCCAGCTGTCTCAGAGTCCTTATCCCTACATGGATGAAGGAGATGTTCTCTTCAGGTCTCCCATGACCCATAATGCTTGTGTGGCATTGTTTTTTGGGAAACTACCTTCTGTATATATTTCACTTAGTTTGTTTCATTTAGTAGGGGAGATGAATTTGAACATTATCAGGCAAGATGAGGCATCCCTAATAGTAAAGGAAGGCAACCTTCTTACAGTTCCAATTACAAAATTGCCAGTGGTCGTGAACAGATGCAAAGAATGAATCATGGAGGTTGACCTGGCCTAGAGGGAGGAATGAGCATCCACTGAAACACAAGCAAATCCATCTTTACTGTAATTACTTAAAGATGCTTTTAGCCGACAAATAAAAATTACATGTATTTATTGTGCACAACAATGTTTTGAAACATGGCCACATTGACAAATGGCCAAATCAAGCCACTTGTGCTATAATTTCTGCTCATACTTTTCTTATGGTGAGAACATTTGCAGTCTACTGTCTCAGTAATTTTCGAGGTTACTTAATAACAATGCATTGTTTTTAACTACAGACACTGTTTTCTACAAAAGACTCCTGGAACTTACTATTCTTGACTGAAATTCCATATCCTTTGACCAATATGTTTTCTATAATATTCTTTCTAAATAAAGAGAAAAAAAAAAGACCTTGGCGAGTCATAGTGGCTGTAAATTAGTTCAGTGAGGCAGTAGAGCTTTTCCGAGAAATGGGACTACAAAACCACTCATTTTTCAAGGTGAGACAAAGGAAAGTGTTATTTTGAAGGTGTGGCTAGTGTGCCAAAGGCTTGTGGGTTTGGAGCTCTGACCCAGTGCAAGGATATTGAAAGGGGATGGAAATTTTAAGAGATGGGATCTGGTAAAAGGCAGTTAAGTCACTGGGCACACTGCCCTCACAAGTGACTAATGCAGCTCTCATGGGAATCTGGTTAGTTCTACCAAGAACAGGTTGTTATAAAAAGTGCAAGCCTGGCCCCCTCCCAGAATTCTGGCTTCCTGTCTCACCATGGGATTTCACTTTCATAGTCACTTCTGTCATAGCCATGTGCCATGCTCTCATGTAACCAGAAGACCCTTTCCAGCAGTCGAACAGATTGGCTGTCTGCTCTTCAACTCTTAACATCCAAAAATGTAAGACAAATCAACTGATTTTTTTTTATAAAGTAAAAATATTTAATTACTGTGACAGAAAATGGGTTAATATATAAAGATCTCCATAAATATGCCACACAACTGAATTTTGCTCTTTGGTATTTGCTGGACTCCATGAGTCCCAGGGCTCATGATAACCACAGGAGAAGAGAGTATTCTCTAGGGTTTGAGATACCTCTCTTCAGTTACCCTGCTACACCTACATGAGTGTTCTTGTTGCCACCCAGCCACAATAGACTTGCTCCTCTTCCAAGGCTCTGCTGTTCTATAGGCAATGTTTTCTTGAGTGTTCATGTATTGATCCTTGTTGAGCATTTAAAGTGGACCTCCCATACTACCCCAAGCATGATATTCAACTCCCATAGCATCTGCCTCTTCCTCTTACCATCCACAACCCATCTCTGTTCTGCCTCACCTAGGTCTACATCTTCTTCTTGATATGATACATTCAACATATAAGTCAATTGCATATGTTATTCTGATTTACCAAGAAGAATTTCTTTTCTTTTCTTCACTAATAGATCCCAGCTGCCTAAAACAGTACCTGACACACATTGATTGCCAGAAGTATCTGTTAATAAATGTTAGAATAAATGGGCTATCTACAATGTTCCACTGATTTTTAACTTATCTGGAAAATGATAGCAGTTTGTTGTGACCTCAGACAACCTGGAGAGTAGCTCATATATAATTCTTAGGTATCAGTCAAATCCAGAGCACACTGTAGACTACACTAAATTATTTGGATAAAAATGAGAATGGTAGCCAACAGAACTATAATTTGGAAAATAAATCAGAAGGAATCCTACACTATCCATTTTGGTATTTATCCACTGAACAACTGAAGATGGCAGAGTTTGGTGCACATAATCCCAGTAAAATATGAGACCATGAAACATGACCTTGATATTTGCATTGACTTCTTTGATGATCACATCGGTCATGAAACAGAGAACCTCAGCTTCCCAGATGAAGAAACAGACACAGGCAACTATCCCAAGTTCACATAGGAAAATGTGTCAAGCTGCTCCTCCTCCTGCCAGAGCTTCCAATCTCCCTGCCAAGATCTCCTAAAGACTTCCTTCCAACAGAATCTTGGGATCTTGGTGGATCTTGCACTGAAAACTCCAGAAAACAGTTAACATTTTTTATATTATCAACGTTTCTGTGTGTTTAATTTTCATAAGGCCTTGACAGTTGTGCAGAATCCTCACTTTGAAATGTTATCTAATGCTTGGTGCTCATGACTACATACTTATCCTCTTTCTACCGTTTCCACGCAGAGAGGTCTATGGGTCTCTGGAACAACTTGCCAAGAGCAGCTGCCAGCACCCCATAGTAATCAAGGCCTTGAAAGGACTCACAATCCATGGGGCCTACACTCTCACATGGTTATATTAATTAGACAACTCTTCTGCTGGCTGAGGATGAATCACAATTTTAAAAAGAAAGGGGAGAACTTTGCTTCTTTCCTCTTCTAAATAGGTGCCCCCTCCCAACTTCTATGCATTCAGAGAATCCAAACAAAACTAACCCAAATATTTCACTTACTCAATGTTACCATAGGTCATCTACAGGCCACACATTGAAGGGACAAACTGACAAGAGTGGGCAGCTTGGGATCTGGCCTAGGTAGCCATAGGGAGAAGGATGATGGCATAAAGAGAATAACATGAAGATGCAGGAGAAACAGTACACAATAGACAGTGCATCCCAGTGACATCAGCAAGCAAGAAGCAAGTTCCTGCAATGTAGAGCAATACACACCTAACAGTGTCAAGGAAACAGAAGGGTTAGAACTGGTGAGAGGGTCACAGAATCCCTCAAACACCCACCCACTATTTTAGCTCCAATCAGGTAATTGGTGGTATGTGAGCTATGTGCTTCTCATACAGGTAAAACAAAGTTCTATTTATTTTCATTACATTGTCAGTTCCTATGGAACTCATGAGTACGAGTTTCTTCCTAATCTCCCCTAGGCTCCCGGTTGCATACTCTTGAACATACAGCTCTAGTTAGTCCAGTCTTGTCTGCAGAGAAACCTAGGAGAGAGGGGCACCGATGTCAGAGAGGATGATGGATCAGACTTATATTTGACTTGATTTCTTCAGGTCTACATGCACGGTGGCTCCTGGTGATTTTGTCATGAAATCTCTTTACCCTCTAGTTGTTGGTGCTCATAGTACATTTACCTCTGATACCCCACTGTTCATTTCTAGTTTCTGTTATAATTTCTCTGTGTTTGTTACTTCTCTCATTGCTTTATCCAAATATATGAAAAGAAGCAACTTGAGAGGAAGGGTTTGGGGTTTTGGTTGTTTGGTTAGTTGGCTTGTTTTGTTTCAGGTTTGTTGTTGCTGTGGCTATTGTTGCTGCTGCTGCGGTTGCTGTTACTGTTGCTCTTGCTGCTGCTGCTGCTGCTGCTGTTGCTGTTACTGTTGTTCTTGCTGATGCTGTTGTTGTTGTTGCTGTTGTGATGGTGAGTGGTTGTTGTTGTTTTGTGATTTTTGCTTTGACTTATAGTTTGAGAGGACACATGCAGAAAAGGCATGGCAACTTTGATGTCAGGACTATGCATTTGGGACTTACTGCTTCAAATCTTGATGAAACAAGAAGGAAAGAGACAGGATGTGGGCCAGATTACCAAAGCTTAAGATCCAACTCTTAGTAATCCATTTTTCCTGGGAAGCTGTACCTCCTAGGGTAGTGGTTCTCAACCTTCCAATGTTGTGACATTTTAATACAGTTGCTTATGCTGTGGTGACTCCCAACCATAAAATTATTTTGTTGCTACCTCATAACTGTAAATTTGTTATTGTTACATATCATAATGCAAATATCTGATATGCAGGATATCTGACATGTGACTCCTGTGAAATGGGCATTCTACCTCCAAAGGGGTTGTGACCTACAAGTTGCTGTAAAAGTTCCACAACCTTCCAAAAGCAGTGCCATTATCTTGTAAGAGACATTTCATGTTCAAAGCACAGCACTCTTCACCCACATCTGTCCAGGCCCTGAGGTTTTACAAGAACTCTTAAAGTGCCAGAAATATGCTTTCTCCAAGTAATGATATCTTTCATGCTACAGTTCACCTTGAAGGATGATAAAGATTTCTATTCCCAGGTATCCCACCATATGACATTGGAGAATGGTCAAAAATTCATAATCTTCATTAGCCACACTGATACAGGAGGCAAAACCCAGCTACCACCTCATAAGGTACAAGCATCCATGTCTCCTGCCCTTCATAGGAAGTTTTATCCCAAGAGTTTATATTTTAGTCTTAGATAGTCTCTATCATATGTTTCAACAAAGAGTCTCTTATTGAAGAAAAAAAAAAAAAAAGAACTCTGGGGCTGTTGAGACTGCTCAGCTGGCAAGAGCTCTAGGCGCTCGCTCATCTAGAAGACCCTGTTTTGAGTCTTAGCGGCCACATGATAGCTCACGTTGTCTTTAACGTCAGTTGTAAGGGATATGATACCCTTTTCTCACCTCTGAGAGCATCAGACATATATATGGTACATATATATTATAAGTGGACCCAACATCCATACAATAAAATAGAATAAAAATAAGTTCTAAAGTAACACTGCATAACCTACCCAGAGAGCGAAGAATTCCAAAGTCAGTGGAAATGTATTTTCACAGCAATAAAAATTTCCTCAATATTAAATTTAAAAATTTTTTAAAGAATTCAAAAAAAAAAAAAAAAGGATACACACACACACAAAGATTTGCTGAATGACGTTTGTAAGGAGTATTGATATTGCTCTTCTCAAAGGCACTGTTCTCAGTACAGAAGTTCCCACATCTGGATATTGTCTCTACTGTCCACTCATCTGTAATCCTCCTTGAAGAGCCCTGCCTCCAGGCATGTGGGTCACTTGTCAGCTCACCAGGAATTCGCAGCTTGAACCTGCTGACAAGGTAACACAGGATGGAGTCAACACACTTATGTGGCAGTGTTTCATAACGGGAGTGCCATTCCTCCTGCTCTTCCTAAATCTCCAGGTATTACAAAATGGCTGAGAACATTTTTTATCTTCCTGGGTGGTGCTACTGACATTTGGCATGACACAGGCTGCTAAACAGCCCAAATTGCACAGAACACCTCCCTAATGGGAAGGTTTATCTACTCCACAGTACCAGCAGTGCAATTTTGAGTACCTGAGCTCTCTAGCCACATCATTCATAGACAATATCATAGATTTATTGGGTGTATTTATTTCCTAAGCCAGTCATCTGAATTTGTGGCAGAAGTAAAAATACAATTACAGGATTTACTTTGATAAACTAGCATTGAGCTGAAAATTCAGTAGCTGGGTCAATACAGTCTCTTCTTAGAGAGAATGGGTGATTGGTAATCAGTTTGGACTGGGACCCACTGTATTCCTCCTCCTCTTCCTCCCCCCACCCATCCTTACACTCCTCATCCTTGTGTTCTCCCTCCCCCAAAGAGACTTTACCCTCCAGTGTGATCCTGGTGAAAAACTAACAGTTCTAGTTTCCTGGGAATATTTAAGGTGGGTACATGGTCTCTCTCATTCTAACATCTAGATCTTCAAACATGATGTGCTGTTGTCACTGAAAGGAGGGTGGCTTTGGCAAAGGGCACAGTCTGCTTCTACAGGTTTAAGGTGTGTCCCAAGCATCTCTAACAAGCTCTCCATAATGCCAAGGTGTTGGGCCCACTACTATGCTTCAAGTAACAAAAACTCTAGCACACTCTCCTGTCTTTAAGGAAGCTGATTGAGTTGGTGTGAATGAGAATGACCTTCATGGGCTAACACATCATTAGAATGTTTGGTCCTCCAATGATGAAACTGTTTGGGAAGGATTGGAAGCATGGCCTTGTTAAAGGAGGTATGCCACTCAAGGTGGGCTTTGAGGTTTCAAAAGCCAATGCTATTCCCAGTTACTTCTCTCTCTGCCTCATACTTACAAATAAAGACAGACTCTCTCAGCTACTGCTCCAGGACTACACCTGCCTGTTACCATGCTCCTCTTGCCCTGATGGCCATGGACTCACCCCCTGAAACCCTAAACCTCTAATAAACTCTTCCACACTGCCTTAGTCATAACCTTTTTACAGCAATAGGAAATAGCTAAGATACTGGCCAGTCTTTTCTCCATTGTATCATGCTTGACTTATCCTGAACTTACTTTGACTTTAAAATAACACCAAAAGAGTGCTTAACCTTGACATTGAATGAGGATCTTTTCCTGGGCTAGTGATACATGGTGTGCTGTGTTCTCACAAGGCTGGATAGCAGCAGTAAGTTACAGCTACTGCTCAGCAACATAAAACAACCAGACTTTATTCTGGATAGGCTTTGTTAATGTTGGGCTACCATAGGATTCTGAGAATGGCTAACATGAACTAGGCTAAGCTTGGGCATTTGAAGTGGTAATTTGTTAAGTTGCTCTGAACACCCCACAAGCTTCTTGCTACCACCTAATGCTCTGGATTCCTGAAAGAAAGACACACATACATAGCCTTATATTTTAAGTACCTTAAACAGCTAGGCCACTTCCTAGCTCCATGTGGCTAACTATACTCCCCTCTGATATCCCCTGAGTTAATACTTACTAAATCTATATTTTATCTTTGCTGCCCTGGACCCTGCTGGACATCCCTTCTGGAACCACTTTCACCCAGAACTTACATGTCAGCTGTCTCTCCCTCCTGCACCTTTCTGGTGTGGTCTGTATCCTATGCTCTCCTCATGGTAGAGTCCCCTCTTCCTCCTTCCTGGATTCCTTCCCTAAAAGTCCTGCTTCTGTCTCCCTGCCCAGCCATTGGCTTCCAGTAACTTTATTGACCAGTCAAAAACCAATGGGAGACAGGCTTCCTTTAGTCCTGTGTGCTGGACACCGAAATCAGGTTTTTGGGTAACATAATTAGCATGAGAAAACAACCTGCTGCAGGCATTCTGTAGATTAATTAATTCAATTTAATTTAAGTCAATTAAATGGATCTTTAACTTATTGTGTGGTTTATGAAGATGTTGTAGAGTACCTGTATTCAGATGGAGGCTTACCTAAAATGGCTAGGAAGCTCCTGTCAAACGGCATACAAGAGATATACTTGGAAATATGAAAAGTCCATATTTATTCTCAGATCTCCCTGACAATGCTTTTGTGATTCTTGACAAGTTAACCTATATGTGTAGTGGGTTGGCCAAATGCTTCTTGTATTCTAATGTGAATCCGGGGTCTCCAGCGATGAGAGAACCCACCTAAGATTCTGAGTGACCTTACCCCCAAGTTAATTCTAATCAGTAAATAAAGATGCCGACAACCAATAGCTGAGCAGAAGAGGCAGAGATGAGGCTTAGGTTCCAGGGGCTTGGGAGAGAGGAGGAACACAAGGAAGGAGGTGCGGGAGGAGGAGAGAGAAGCAGCCATGAGGTAAGAGTCAAGAGAGCCTGGCCCTGAGGGCTGTCCAATTGGAGCTAAGAGCAGCCCAGGTGAACCTAGTAAATAGTAAGTAGTAACTCAGGGTTATCGATAAGAAAGTAGATTCTAACAGCATGGAGGGTAGGCAGCTGCCCAGCTATTGTGCTGCTTAAGGTTTGTTGCAAATATAAAGGTTAGGAGTGTATCTCATTTGGAAATATAAGTAGTCTAAGGCAGGATAGAAACTCCAAGTCAGGGTTTTAAGTAATTTCTACAACATGCATTCAGTGGTTTCTGATTTGTTTTCCCATCCTCACATTGGTATATGGTGGTTTTACAAAAAAGTTGGCTAGGGTTAAATACAGTCTTGGGCCCTTTATCCCTTATTCAAAGTGTTTTCACCCAGGCATACAGCAAAAACCCATAGTAGTTTCAGATTTTTTTAAAAAAAGTAACAGTACATATGACATACAGTATATAATAGGTCCATATGGGTCTGAAGCTGGAGCCTAAAAGTGTACCCTAACCGATATGCAGTAAACAGAAGCATTAAAAACTACAAACAGCTGAAGTTCATCTCAGGGTCTGCTGCTAAGTATGTTCAGGTCAGGTCTTTCCATTTTCAAAGATTTTCTGAATTTTAGAACTGTGCATGAAGAGCCTGGGAACTCTGGTCTGGGAGAGCATTATTCTCTCTGCAGAAAGATACCACACAGCCCTTTCCTCCTGATGAAAGATAAGACATGCACCTGTGCTCTCTTTTGAACATGCCCCTTTCCTCCTGCACATTTCTGCTGAAGCAGGGGAAGCTTTCGAATACCAAATGCAGAGCAGAATCTAGGGTGCAAGAAAACAAGACTCCAGCTGGGGTCAGGTAGGATCCAAAGTCAAAGCTGCACTGCATGTAGGAAAGGTCCACAGGGATGTCTGGTTCCTCTTTAAACTACACAGTAGTCCATGTGCACGTGTGTGCATGCGCACACACACACTCACACACACATTCACAAACACACATACACACATTCACACACACACTCACACACACACACTCACACATACACACACACACACACATGCACACATGCACACACAGGTTCAATTACATTCCTAGAGCTCTCATGACTCAGTTAAGGACTAAATTCAGAATTGAGAAACTGGTGAAAGATGATAGCAGGAAGCCAATTTGGGTAAAATTTACTATTTGCCTTTTAACTCCTAAACTTGACAAGAATTTCATCCCAGAAGACATTCAACAATCCATCGTAAACCTGTGCACAGTAGAGGGGATGCCAGGCAGAAGGTTAAGTAGCTTCAAAGTGCCTCTTTACATTTAAGATTTGACCTTTGCAGGCGGGTTTCCCTTATTCCGTGTCTCACATCTGATCTTATAACTACCACCCTGTGCAATAAGTGGAGGTAAAACCTTTGCGTAGCACTGCGGGAGGTTGGGGGAGCAGAACCATTTGTCAATCCAATTTAGCCACCACTTGTTTCCTACCCCACACTTCAGGACCTGTCCTAAGGGAGTACAAGGACACCTATGTCTTCAGAAGCAAGGTATGCATTCCCAAACTGCATGGCAAAACACAGGCCACAGGTCAGGGTGTACCCAGGACACTGTAGCTGGCTGAGCAGTCAAGACCTGACTGAAAGAAGCTGGGTCTCACCCTTGGATGTATTTGGTGATGTTGGGCTAAACTTTGGAGAAAGAGCATAACTCAGTGCATTCATTCTGAATCTGGTTTCTGGTGGCAACTACATGCTTTTGATGCTGCTTGTGTAGCCTTACGCTGGTTATTTACTTCTGATACTGATTCTTTGCACTTAAGTTCAGATAACAGGAATTGCTTCATAGGATTGCCGGGAACATTGAAATAAGCTCTGAGGAGAGTCCACAGTGGGTGCCTCAGCCCACAGTGTGTGTCTCTATATACATCACTGAGTGTGAGCATAGCCCATGGTGGGGGCCTCAGCCCACAGTGTGTGTTTCTACATTCATTGCTGAGTGTGAGCATAGCCCACAGTGTGTGTCTCTATAAACATTGCTGAGTGTGAGCATAGCCCACAGTGGGGGTCTCTGCATCCATTGCTGAGTGTGAGTATAGCCCACAGTGGGGGCCTCTGTGTCCATCATTAAGTATGAGCAGAGTCCAGAGTGGGGGTGGGGCCTCTGCATCCATCACTAAGTGTAATAAGAACGCACAGTAGGGGCACACAATGAGTGGCTTTGTAACCACTGACTGTGAGCAGAGAGCATATAGTGGGCCTCTGCATCCATCCCTAAATGCAATCCCAAAATGCATCAGAATGCCATTTGTGCTCTACAGAATGCCACCCCACCTGCAAGGAGTTATAACCAAAAGACTGAAGAGAGCCTAAACTGGACTCTTGTCTTTCTGAAGAGAAAGAAATATGACAGGAAAGTACATTCTACACAAACAAGCCAATGTTGTCATGCAAACCACAAAGGAAATCACTTGATCCATTGTTCCCATCCTGCCATTCAGCTTGAGACAAGTCAATGATAAACATGAAGGCAAGAGAGAATGTTCCGGAAAACATGGAACCCATCTTTAAATCAAGTAAGTGTTACTCCTAAAACAACTCACATCTCCAGCCTTACAATGCCTCTTGCATGCCTGTCTGCAGAACCAGTTTGTGGTCCTCCCTCTGCTTTGTCCCCTGTGGAGACCAGAAAAGAATGACCTAGTCAATGCAGAGTGTGCCATTGCTCCAAATCTCTATAGCCAAGAGTTCCAGAAAGCCAGAGAAGGAGACACCTAATTCTTCCAATAGCTGAAGAATTGTGCCTTGGGCCTTAGATGCTGTGTTCCAGGGATCTGTTTGGTCCAACAGAAATCTTCCTTGGCTGCCTAAAGAAAGAGAGAGGCTGAGTCTCATCTAGGTGACTGGCAAGGGAGACATATGCTGTTCCCCACATGTGTTCACACCATTCAGGCTTTCAGCTGGGAGCAGCCCCAACAGTAAGAACATATCCAAACAAGCATCATAGAGCCTGCCTGGGGCTGTGGCCCTGCAGCCAACAACCTGACTGGGAATGAATGAGATCGCTCCTAGCAGAGTTCCAAGCTGGAAGGAATCATTAAAATGGTGGCTACTATTTCTCTGCAGAAAAAAGAGACTCAGTCGGGGTCATTCTAAAATAGCCTTTGCAGAGACATCTGTTCTGGTGGCATCTCCACTCAAGCAAGTATGCAATGCTCTCGTTTCCAGTGAAACTGATCAACGGGTGTTTGCATGCAGAACAGTGCATTTTCATAGCAAATGCCTGGCGTGTTTGCAAATACTAAATGATTCGGGTGGGGTGGGCTGGTGAGTGTGTCCTGTCAATGTTGATCTAAGGGCCTTCTTGTGAAGCTTCAGGCCAAGCTGAGGTGACTTGAGGGACTCTAATGAAACTGATAATATCTCTTGCTTGGCTAGAAGATGACTCACCAGCCAGAGACTCATTAGCACAGGGTCACCCGGGAACTGAGAGCTTCCTTTCAGAACACGAGGCACAGATATCCAGCACACTGCTTGCATTTCAATGACTCTCTTTCACGGAGGAGAAGCTGGCTTAGCTAAACCAGGAATGCACATCCTCAAAAAAGAAGAGTGATTGCTGCTAATTAGGGATAATTTTAAGACTCTTCGACAAAACGCAGGTGGAATTCTTTCATTTCATTTGCCTTTGAGTTAGTTCTGAAGTGCTGGCTGCTGTCCAACAAGTACCTACAGTTCCTATGAATTCATAAGGATCCAGGGCTTCAGCACAAAGTCCAGCGGAGCAGTCAGTGGTCACCTTAGTAACGTCAGTGTCCTGGCTGTGTTTATGTACAATTATCATGAGCCAGAGAACCGTACTGATGATAAAAGACAAAACTGGCCTTTTGCTGGTAGAAATGAGTGGCACTCTTGCCCAAGTAGAGCCAGCTGTCTAGGGCAGTTCGCTCTTATTATGTGATAGACACTAACACTTGGGGATCATCCTCCTTCAACGACCTGGTGTCTCATTTTTCCCTCCTGTCTTGATTCCAGGTTTTTCTTCCCAACTATGCTTTATCTATCTGGTTACTGCCTAGATTCCATGTACTTCCTTTGCCTTATATGTTATCAGTCCCCATTTCTCTACTGATGAGTCTCCTTTCTACCCTTCATCTTTCCCATCCATCAAGACCCATCCTTTCCCAAGCTCAGATGCCACAGGGCCAAGAGCCTGCCCAAAGCACAATTTGATATAGTGTCTCACAAAGAGTACCTAACCTTTATGCTTTTATGTTTGAAAGATTTCATTAATTGTGGGGAGGGGCAGGGTATATGTTATGAGTACCAAAAGAGACAGATCCCTGGTGTAACAATATATTCTGGCCTGCCCAATGAGGGTGCTTAGAGCAGAACTTGGGTCTTATGCAGAAGTAGCACCACACACTCTTATTTACTGTTTTCTTGGTTTTATCCTGGTTTTTTATTGGTCTATTTGTTCTCTAAAGAGAGAGAGAGAAGGAAGTTGTGCAGTTAGATGGGCAAGGAGGTTGAAAAGATCTAAGAGGAAACAAGGGAGCGGAAATCATGATCAGAATAGATAGTAGGAAAATATTATTTTTTTAGTGTGTGTGTGTGTGTGTGTGTGTGTGTGTGTGTGTGTGAGAGAGAGAGAGAGAGAGAGAGAGAGAGAGAGAGAGAGAGAGAGGGGAGGGGTCTTTCTTGGCACAGTCCTTGTCCCAGTAGTTACAAGGTACTAAGTGACCCGTGGTATCTGTGCCTTCAGTCTGTTGAATTGGGAAAAAATAAAGATAAAACTAATTGAGAAGAAAGGAGGAGGAGCAAGAACAACAAAAAACAAGAAGTAACAGCAATGAAGGAACAGTGGTGGGGGAAATCATGTAGGCAGACGATAGATGACAGACAGATAGATTGTAGGTAGATGATTGATCATGGATGGATAGATAGATAGACAGACAGACACTCACTAGCATCCAGAGCTCTAAAAACTCTTTGTGAACACTCTTTGTGCCCTCCTCTGATCTCCCTGAACTGAGACTACCATCCAGGTAAGGCAGTGGGCACCATCCTCTCTTTGACATAAGGTAAACAGAACCTTCCCTATTTCCCACACTCACTTTCTCCACAACTGTGAACCCATTTCTGCCTCCATTTGCTTAGAAATTAGTATCAGATGCAAAATGGGTTTTCTGTAATTATTCTTAAGTAGTATTTCTATTGTACACAGTGGGAAAATTACCTTCCTCATATTTTCCAATGCAGGCAAGTGATATAACGTGAATCCCCCCTCAAGTGTCTTACCAGCAATGTTCCCAATGACTACTGCACTAGTGTTTTTCTGAGTAGTTACCACTGGTCATGTTTGTCTAAGGTAGTCACTTCCCAGAGGAGACATTAGAATGTCACACAGAAGCCATAGTTTGTTCATTCCACAGCAATAAAAACATGTTCTCTTAAAAATAGCTCTAAATGTTTAAAGCAACTTTCTCATCAGAGCTGGAGGACAAATTAAGAGTTGTCATGATCTAAGCAAAAGGAAGGATTTTAGTCCCTGTAATTTCATGTTTTGAAGACTTACTGCCCAAATTTATATATTGAATGGCATTTGCCATTGGGACACCAGGTACTGATTAGGGTTGAGGGACTCAGAGTGGGGCCTCCTAATAGTATTTGTGGCTTTATAAAATTGAGTGAACTCACTAGCCTCACCTCACCATGCCATTGGGGATATGATGACACAACAAAGCCCTTACAGGACACTCTAGGACTTTCAGCCTCCAGAACCATGGGCTAAATCAGTGTGAATCCCAACACCCATGGGGGGGCTCACATATCAGATAATCTGTATGTCCGATATTTATTATGATGGATCGTAGTAATAAATTTACAGTATGAAGTAGAAATAAAATAATTTATGGTGGGGGTCACCCCAACATGAGGAACTGTATTAAAGGATTGCAGTATTAGGAGTGTTGAGAACCACTGGACTAAGCAAACTTCTATTCTTAGTGCATTACAGTAACATGAATTTCCATAGCAACCGGAAACAGAATAAGACAGTAAAAGATGCTTACAGCAATGGAATTATTCTGTATTGGACTATATTAGTGTCAATACCCTATTTGTGATGTTATCATTAAGCCTTCCAAGACGTACTGTTAGAGGAAATAGGCAAAGGGTAAATCATGAGATCTTAGTGGGTTTTTTTTCCTTTTATTTTATTTATTTATTTATTTATTTATTTGCACCCAAAATGTTGCCCTCCCTCCACATCTCCCTTTGTAGGGATGGTGCCTGTCCATGGGATGGATTCCAAGTTGTGCCTCTCATTGGACAGCCATTCCTTCAGTCTCAGCTCCATTTTTGTTCCTGCATTTCTTTTAGACAGGAGCAATTCTAAGTCGAAAGTTTTGTAGATCGGTTGATGTCCCCATCCCTCCAATGGAGATCCCATCTACTGGAGCTCCCAGGGATCCAGGTTAGCTGACACTGTTGGTCTTCCTATGGAGTTGCAACTCCCTCCAGTTCCTTCAGTCCCTCCCTTAACTCTCAGAGGATAGGCATGCCAGGCTCCTGTCTGCAAGTACAACATAACATCAGTAACAGTGTCAAGGTTTGGTGCCTACCCATTGGCTGGATCCCAAGTTCAGCCTCTCGCAGGACAGTCTTTCCTTCAATCTCTGCTCCATTTCTGTTCCTGCATTTCTTTTAGACAGGAGCAATTTTGGGTCAAAAGTTTTATAGGTGGGTTGATGTCCCCATCCCTCCACTAGAGGCAGTCTCTTCAGGTTTCATTTCCCCTCTGTTAGACATTTCAGCTAAGGTCACCCCCACTGAGTCCTGGGAACGTCCCCTATCCCAGATCTCTGGTATTTTCTACAGGTCCCCCCATGCCCCACTCGCCAGTAGATGCATATTCCTATTCCTTCTCCTGGCTCTCTGGGCCTCTCTCCTCTTCTCCTCCCCTGCCCCCATACCTAATCTTGCCCCCCCCATCTCTTTCCCATCCCTTCCCCCACCCAGGTTCCTTCCTCCCTCTGCCTCTGATAATAATTTTGTTCCTATTTCTCAGTGGGATTTAAGCATCTTCACTTGGGTCTTCCTTCTTGTTTAACTTAGAGTCTGTGGGGTACATCATATGTATTCTGTACTTTTTGCCTAATATCCATTTATTAGTGTGTACATACAATGCATGTCCTTTTGGGTCTGGGTTACCTCACGCACGATGATATTTTCTAGTTCCATCCATTTGCCTGTAAAATTCATGATGTCTGTGTTTTTAATAGCTGAACAGTATTCCATTGTGCAAATGAATCACATTTTCTATATCCATACCTCAGCTGAGGGACATCTGGGTTGCTTCCAGTGTCTGGCTATTACGAATAAGTCTTCTGTGAACACGATGGAGCACATATCCTTGTGGTATAGTGGAACATCTTTTGGGTGTATGCCCAGGAGCAGTATAGCTGGGTCTTCAGATAGAATTACTTCCAATTTTCTAGAGAAACTGCTAAAGTGGTTGTATAAGTTTGCACTCCCACCAGCAATGGAGGCGTGTTCCCCCTTCCCTACATCCTCACCAGAATGTGCTGTCACTTGAGTTTCTGATCTTAGCCATTCTGATTGGTGTAAGGTAGAATCTCAGGGTCATTTTGATTTGCATTTCCCTGATGACTAAGGATGTTGAACATTTCTTGAAGTACTTCTTGACCATTCAACATTCCTCTGTTGACGATTTTCTGTTTAGTTCTATACCCCATTTGTTAATTGGGTTATTTAGTTTGTTGGAGTCTAATTTCTTAAGGTATATATATATATATATATATATATATATATATATATATATATATATATCAATTGTTGATTTTAGAACCTAAGCCATTGGTGTTCTGTTGAGTAAATTTCCTTCTGTGCCAATGAGTTCAAGGCTATTGGACACTTTCTCTTCTATTAGATTCAGTGTATCTGGTTTTATGTTGTAGTTCTTGATCCATTTGGACTTGAGCTTTGTGCAAGGTGATAAATATGGATCAATTTGCATTCTTCTACATGCAGACAACCAAGTAGATCAGCACCATTTGTTTAAGATGCTTTCTTTTTCCCACTTTGTTTTTGGCTTCTTTGCCAAGGATCAATTGTCTATAGGTGTGTGGTTTATTTCAGAATCTTCAGTTCTATTCCACTGATCAACCTGTCTGTCTCTGTACTAATACCATGTGTTTTTAATCACTTTTTCTCTATAATATAGCCTGAGGTCAGAGATGATGCTTTCTCCAGAAGTTCTTTTATTGTTCAAAATTGTGGGTATCCTGAAATTTTTGTTTTTCTATATGAAATTGAAAACTGTTCTTTCAATGCTAAAGCAATAAGACAACAAAAGGAGATCAAGGTGATACAAATTGGAAAGGGCCAGGCAGTGGTGGTGCATGACTTTAATCCTAGCACTTGGGAGGCAGAGGCAGGCAGATTTCTGAGTTCAAGGCCAACCTGGTCTACAGAGTGAGTTCCAAGACAGTTAGGGCTATACAGAGAAACCCTGCCTCAAAACAAACAAACAAACAAAAAATTGGAAAGGAAGAAGGCAAGGTATCACTATTTGTATATCATATGATAGTATACATAAACAACCCTGAAAATTCTACCAGAGATCCCCTACAGCTGATAAACACCTTCAGCAAAGTGGCTCGATATAAAATTAACTCAAAGAAATCAGTAGCCTTCCTTTATACAAACAATAAACAGGCTCAGACAGAAATTAGGAAAACAACATCCTTCACGATAGCCGCAGACAATATAAAATATCGTGGTGTAACTCTAACCAAGCAAGTGAAAGATCTGTATGACAAGAACTTCAAGTCCCTGAAGAAAAGAACTGAAGAAGACATCAGAAGATGGAAAGGATCTCCTATGCTCATGGGTCAGTAGGATTAACATAGTGAAAAATGGCCATCTTACCAAAAGCAATCTACATTGATTCAATGCAATCCCCATCCATATTATTGGTTATAGTTGCATCTACAGTTATCTCAGTATTTCAAATCTAGTTTTAAAAACTTGGAAATAACAAAAGAGATGCTTCATGCATGGAGAATAGAGGCAGGATGTATCTAGATGGTTGAATCTGGTGAGTAAGGAGGAGGTCTATCAATTAAGGGCCACCTGCCATCCTCCCTCAGACTTCTTGAGATACAGGTACCCCACTTCTTGAGAATAAGAGAACTTAGATGGGGGAGAGGGGTGGAACCAATCCTTCTGAACCCCAGGGGATGGTAAAAGGGAGACAGGGAAAGAGAACACAGCACATCAGATTGAGACAATCTACGTTTCCATCTTTGGACTTTTGTGTTAGAGAAAGACAATGAAAATGACAGCCCAGGACACCCTCTTCCTTTGAGAGTTCTGGAAGATGTCACCACTCCAAGCACAGCAGTTTAGCTTAGCACTCAGTAGGATGGGAGGAGGGCAGCTATCCTGAAGATGTGATTTTTAAGCCATCTTGAATTCTTTTATCTATTCTAAAATTTGAACAGGGAAGCATCATGACAAGTAACTAACCGGAGTTTAGGGGTGTCATTCAGAGACCAAAGCCCCAATTCAAGAAGTCTCCTCTTCTCTTCTGGATTCACAGACAGACACTTGTGGGAAGGAACAGGAGGGGAAAGAAGACTTTTCTACTGACCAGCATGTGCTGTTGTGGAGGTGTCTCCATTCCATGGGGAGAACCAGTCAAACTGTGTCCTTCAAGTGCCTGAAATCAAATTATAAGTACATGTTAAAGTGTCCTACTGCGTTCTGTGAATTCTGTGGATTCTAGGCAATTCAATTACAGGACCTGAAAGGGTGATGGTTAGCACGGAAGAGGCTTGGCAGTGGAACCTGAGAGGGTGAGGATTAGCATGGCAGGGTCCTAGCAGTTGAACATGAGAAGGTATATGGTTATCATGGAAGAAGTTTGGCACTGAAACATTAGAGGGTGATGGTTAGCATGAAATATGCATAACGATGGAATATGAGAGGGAAACAGTTAGAATGGAAGAGGCCTGGCAGTGGACCCTGACAAGATGATGGTTAGCATGCAAGAGGCCTGGAAGCTTTGAAGTGTTATTGGACTAAGCACACAAAGGTCAAAAGGAGCTTTACAGAATCAAAGGTAGTTCTGTGGAGGTCAAGGGTACTCTTATGGAGATCAGGAGTAGTCTCTTGGAGAAAGGATATAGGTCTTAAAGAGCCAAGGGTAATCTCCTGAACATCTGTATTTTTAAGATCAAGTGTGGTTCAGGTGCAGCACTGACTTGGTCTACCAATGTAGGGTAGAGACAGAGCATAATGTCCTGAGCTCTAGATACATGGAGCCTTCTCAGGTAAGGCTCCTCTACTCTGGATCCCCCTATATCCTACTAACATCTTCTCCCATATAATGCTGTGTGTGCTTGGAAGCCCATTTGATCACATGAGCATGAACGTCACTCCTACAGAATTAAGGGACCAGGGGACAGGTTCAGATTTTACAAGAACTGAAGCTTATAAAATGTCAATGGGACCCAACAAAGTAGTTCAGTAGGTTAAAACACTTGATTCTAAGGCTGATAACCTGAAATGATAACCCTCTGACTTCTGGACTTACCTGTCCTCTGACCTCCGCAAGGACTCTGTGACAAGTGTACACACATACACATAGACATACACACAGAGAGACACAAACACAGGCACACACATGGACACACAGTGTTATAGAGAGTACATAAATGTAATAAAAAATAAATATAGGTGACACTTCATTTTATATGTATTTCATAAAACATAGGACCAGATAAGAGCTGAGATGAACAGTGGGACTTGAGTCATTAGTTTTACAGCAAATATGGTTGACTGGGGTTGCATCTAAGTTTTCCTTGGCATCTGGTTCTTGTGGACACTCAGAACTTGCTTAAGGAAAAAGAAAAGATCAAGTGTCTCCCCACAAAAAGGTGAATAAATCAGACGTTTCTTAGTCTTATATTTAAAAGGTGATTTGATTCCTTCCATCTAGATGGCAAGCACTCGGGGGCGTCCTCTGAGGACTGACCTCACTGGGTATTTTTGTCTGAGTCCCTGGACTAGGCATCAGAGGGATTTACAGGCTATGATCACCAGGTCTAAGCACAGGGAAGCTGAGAATCCCGTCATCTGCTATTTGCAACCAGATTAGATAAATCCTCCAAGGAATGTATGTTTTCATTTCAATGATGAATCACAAAAGAAACAGTTAAAATGAAAACCAACCGGAAGGTCAGTTTCAAGATGGAGGCGGAAGGATAAGGGCCTTGCCTCAGCTAAAAGCCTTTTCTCCCCAGAGAACACATGCCATCAGGAAGCCTGCCTATTACCAGACTCATCCTTCCCAGCACTGAAAATATTAAGGAGCGTGTTACCCATACACATCCTCTAGACACAGAGGATTCTAAACCCTTGAACCATTATTTCTTAAGCTCACTTCCTAATTTCCTGCCTGCTGTCCTGATTAATTACTCATGCCCCAGGTGTAGTGAAGTGGTGCAATCCACCTACCTAACATCTGCTTCTGCATGTTCCTCCAGATGTGTCACTCAATGCCTCCAGGTCCCCCCTGATCTACAAGGGCATCCCAGATGTACAAAATAGGAACGCCACATCCTCTTCTCTACTGAAGAGCCACAACTAATTAATTAAGAAATTAATTAATAAACTCACTAGCCTAGCTTCTATCTTTAGCTTTCAGCTTTGACTTGACTTAAGACTTTGCTGCTGGCAGGGGCTCCTGACAAAAGGTATGGGGGTCTCTATTCAATCTGGGAACATGAGGCACTTGTGGGCACCAGTGGACACACAGAATGCTCACTAATGTGCCCTCGAGAATCCGGTGGTGGATAGGCTATCACAGCTCCTGCAATTAGGAGTAAGAAATCTTACAAAGTGCAATGTCAGAGAGCAAAATAAAAAGATATATAGAATAAGGCCAAAGCCTTGGAGACTCCTTTCACCTCCAGGGTAGCACAAATCCCCTAGTGTACTACAAAGATGTTAACTGGATATCAATCCCAGAAGGAAGAAAGCCAACTGCACGTCCTTGCCTTGTCTTTCTTTTGAGTGTCACAATACCTCTCTCCTGGAACAGAGCTGATGGAATGGTCATTTCTGTCATTTCTACAGGGGTCATTGGGAGTTCACTGCAACTGCAGTTCTCCAGCTCACTGCAGTGAGATCTGGATCTCAATGATGTTCCTAAGATGATGAGATCATCCTGGATGCCAGTCAGCTGATTAAAAATAATCACATTCCATTTTTAGAGAACTCGAGTATTTTGTGGGGATAGAAAGTCTAAATTTTTTATATGATTGTCTCATTCTCATTATCTTGGAGATGGAAAGAAAGCTATGTATGTCCAGCTTAGCTGGAGGTAGTATGATGCTGGCTGCTTCTCTCTCTCTCTCTCTCTCTCTCTCTCTCTCTCTCTCTCTCTCTCTCTCTCTCTCTCTCTCTCTCCCTGTGTGTGTTGCATGCATTTATCACTGCGAGGATGTATACCTATGTATGCAAATACATGTGTGCTTGCCTCTATATGTGGAGGATAGAAGTTGACATCAGACCTCTTCCCCAAATCACCTTTCACCTTTATTTTTAAAAACAGGCTCTCAGTAAACTTGAAGCTCATTGGTTTGGCTATACTGGCTGAGCAATGAGCTTCAGGAATCTGCTTGTCTCTAGTATAGCCTCCTATCCTAGCAATCAAGTTATAGGCACACACCACTATGCTTGGCTTTTTAAAAACTTGGGTCCTAGTGAGGTAAATTCAAGTCTCATGTACACCTGGAAGAGAAGTTCTCCACTAGTTACTGTTTTCTGTTTCTTCTTCCAGTATTGATGTCAAGGCTTGTTGGCAGTTTTATGATTTTATATTTTAGAGATGAAAAGACTGCAGTGCAAGACACAAAACTTAAGTTGACTTTGCAAACTATAGCAGCTGGAGGAGGTGGAGTCAGGTTCTAATCTCGGGCCTGTTTATCTCCACAGCCTGTAGGGCCACTGCCTTCTCTAGAACTACCTATGTTCTTGTTGCCCCTAAATTCATCTCTTCCCAGAGACTCCTGTGGATGCAGGCAGGCAGATAAGGCAGCCAGCTCATCTCCATCACTGTATAAGCTGACAGACGTGAAAGCTGATTGCAGGCATGTGGACAGCGAGGCCAGTCTGTTCCAGCTTGACCAATGCCAGGGTTTCTCTGCCAGCAGTGCCAGGCCCTGCTCTCCTGCTCTGCCCATGGGCCACACACTGTAGTCCATGTAGACACGGAGCTGGAAACATGATTCCCTCACCTCACTGTTCTGTAATATGTTCCTCAAGGACACAGGGAGCACAGCAGCTAGTGTCATCCAGAGGTGGCATATCACTAAGAATGACAGCTGCTGCTGGCTCTGCAAGCCGTCTGTCTTGCTGAACACCCAATCCCGCGACTGGTGATTTCCATTTTTACTAACATGCCTTATCCGTCACCAACACTGCTGTCCTCCAAGTGACTATTGATTTCAGATATATTTCAATTTCACAGCCAAGAGATTGCCCTACATTTCATTTTAAATGACTAATAGCTAAGAAATGACTGATAGCCGTGTACTCTTTTTTTATTCAGAAATGGCTCCACAGGCATTATCACAGGATCTGTTCTGTCATGCTTTGTAGGGAAAGGGATGCCTCTCTCTGTTTAATGGATGAGGAAAGGAAAGGGCAGGACTGTATGTTCATCTTAAACATCTCCTTCAACAAGCACAGAATCGAGGTTCCAACCCAGTTTCTTTGACTAAAGATATCACATTTGTGATGCTTCTGACACTTTTTTTCTATAGTTCTTTGCTTGTCCTCCAAACAACTCTGAAAAGTAGTTTTGATATGTAAAGTCCAAGAGAAGGGATTATGAATGAACTCAGGAACAGAGACCATAAACTTTGGGTGTCAAATGGCTCTTCCATAGATCATATATCCTGTATATCAGATATTTCATAATAGTAGCAAAATTATAATTACGAATTAGCAATAAAAAATAATTTCATGATTGGGGTTGCCACAACATGAAGGACTGTATTAAAGAGTCACATCATTAGGAAGGTCATTGTGGTGTTTGACCTATGGGAAATGGCACAATAAGGAGGTGTAGCCTTGTTGTAATAAGTGTGACTTGTTGGAGGAAATGTGTCACTGTGTAGGCAGGCTTTGAAGTCTCCTAGTGTGCTCAAGCTCCATCCAGTGCAGAAGAGAGACCCTCCTCCTGGCTGCCTGCCAAAGATGGTCTCCTCTTGCCTGTAGATTAAGATGCAGAATTCTTGGCTCCTCCAGCATCATGACTGCCGGGACACTTCTATGCTTCCTGCCTTGATGATAGTGAACTAAACCTCTGTGTTGTTGTAAATATTTAATTTCAATTGAAAATTTTGACCCCACTCTTAGATCATTTTGTTCCCAGATAAAAGACACAAAATGTTTATGTTTATAATAAGCCTTTAACACACTAGAGCTGGCAGATATCTACCCTCTAAGCATCTACTTCCCTCTCAATAACTCTGAGCTATGACTTGCCATGTTCCACCTGGGCCACTTTTATTCTGATTGGCCAATCTTATGGCCACTTCTTATGATCCTTTGCCTCATTATGTCCTCTCCTCCCTCCCCCCTTCTTCTCCCCTTCCCCCCCCCAACCCCCACCCCGGAGGCCCTGCCTCAGACCCCATGGCCAGAAACCAAAACTCTACTTGCCTGTCTTCTGCCCAACTATGGGCTGTACGCATCTTTATTCAACCAATAGTTTGAAATCAAGGAGCAAGGTTATATGGCATCACTTGGTGTACATAAAGATTTCCTCATCCCTGGGGACAATCAGATCTTGGGGCCAGTATTTAGCATTACAACACATAGCAACAGATCAAACCTCAACATCCTTGAAACTGTAAGACAGCCCCAATTAAATTTTCTATGTGTAGGAGTTGCCTTGGTCATAGTGTCTCTTCAAAGCAATAAAACCCTAAGACAGAAGTTGGTACCAGGGACTAGGGTAATCCTGTGATAGGCCTAAGCATGTTTTTGTTTGGAGAAATGTGGATTTGGGGGATTTTTGGATCTGAAAAGCAGTGGAACGCTTTAAGTGGGGCTTATTGAGACATCTTAGTATGAATATGGAAGATGTTGCTGCTGAGGGTGATTTGAACTTTGGGGGTCTGGCTCAAGAGGATACAGTGGAGACAAATTTCAGTACATTGCATACAGATCATTTTTGTGATAGTTGTTTGAAGAATGTGGCTACTTTTGCCCTTGTTTGAAGATCTGCCTGAGGCTATGGTAAAGAGATGTTGTCGCATTGACAAAGGAAGTCTCAAAAAAGCCTAGTTTTGATTTTGTTCTGTAGTTCACTCTTACAAGAAATATTTTGATCAAGTGTAGCAAGCTTAGAAAGGGAAAATATAAAATGTAAGGTTCAAAGAGTAAAGGAGCAACAGGAAGTAGAATGGAGTTATATCCTGTGTTCAAGGATATTAAACGGAATTAAGGGAGTGGTGATCTCTGGGCAAGATCCCATCCAGCTAAATTTATTGTTCATGTGTTTGTAGTTTAACAAGGAATAGCTAAGTCATGTTAGATATTATTATGATCAGGTGATTGTTTTCATTTGGACACAAAGAGAGAGATGGTTTGTGATGGCTATTCTCAGTTGTCAACTTAAGTATATCTAGAATGAACTACAACCCAGAACTTAAAGGTCTTGTGAAAAGGTTTTTTAAAAGGTTTAGGTCCAGGCATGTTAGTGCATGCTTTTAACCCCAGCATTCAGGAGACAGAGGCAGATCTCTGAGTTCAAGGTTGGTCTTTAGAGCAAGTTCCAGGACTGCCAAGCTTAGACAGTGAAGGATTTGGAAAACAGAAAACTGGTTATGATGTAATAGAACAAGGGGGCATGTTCCAGCCCAACAAGCAGCACAATTTGGCAGCTTCTGCCATGTGGCCCTGGCTTTAGATTCAAGAGCAGAAGGGGTTACTGGGACAACTGATGCTAGTTAGCTGGAGCTAAGAAAGTAGCGGTGATTGATAGATTAGCATCACCGAAGTGAAATCTTCTGGAAGTGTTTTCTGAGAGTACAAGAAGAGAGAGATAGACACCACATCTCCATCAAGACTTGATAATATACAAGAATCACCCAGGTGGTATTATTTTGAAGGCATGAAGAGATTTGGCATTATAAGAGGTCAGGAAAGGCCATTGGTGTAGGTGCAATCTCAGTTGTAGTTGACTGCCCAGGACTGAAGGAGTCATGCAAAGGAGTTGCGGCTTGGTGTCATGAAGAGAGCTTATGAGGGGCTATTGGTGAACTCTACTTGCAGCACAAGAACCCAGCATAGTGGAGACACCAGTATCATAGGATGGCCACCAAGAACAGAAGCAGCAGTGGGGTACAGTCAACCAGAGTCTAGAGTGCTACAGAGGGCAAAGCTGGAGATGTGACCCAAGCCCATCACAGAAACCACTAAGATCATGTGTAGGTCCCAGACATTGGAATAAGAAGCTGTAAAGTTGAAACTGCCTTGGATAACCCAAGATGTTAGAGATGTCAGAGTCATGGGATACCTGTGTGATAATAAGGAGTGGAACTAGGCCAAGAAGAAGAAATTTGTTGTGGTTAACAAAGATGAAAAGAGTTGAAGATCTAGAGAGTACTTTGACATCAGAAATATAGATGCATAGTTTAGGGTTTAACCAGCTGGTTTTCTGTCTTGCTTTGGTCCAGTATTTTCTCACTATGACATTTTAGAATGGTAATGTATATACTATGATGTTGGAAGTATGTGATCTGCTTTTTGGTTTTGATTTTATAGGCGATTACAGTTAAGAGATTACATGAATTTCAGAAGAGACTTTGAACTTTGGACTTTTAAATATTGTTGAGACTATGATAGACTATAGTGACTTTTGAAGTTGGGCTAAATGTATTTTGCATTATTGTATGGCTAGGTATGGCCCCCTTAGACTTACGTGTTTAAACAAGACTATGGGGGCCAGGGAGTAGAATGTGGTGGTTTGAATATGCTTGGTCCATGGGAAGTAGCATTATTAGGAAGTGCAGCCTTGTTGGAATAAGTGTGTCATTACGTATGTGGACTTTGAGGTCTCCTAGTGACCAAGCTTTGCCTGGTGCAGAAGAGATACTCTCCTCCTGGTTGTCTGCAAAAGATAGTCTCCTTCTGCCTGCCCCTAGATCAAGATGTAGGACTCTCAGTTCCTGCTCCAGCACCTTGCGTGCCCGGATACTGCCACGCTTCCAATAATAATAATGGACTGAACTTGTGAAACACTAAGCCAGCCCCCAATTACATTTTGTCCTTTATAAAAGTTGGTTCTTTTCACAGCAATAAAACCTTAACTACGATAGTTATGAGAACTATGGTTTCTGAAAACACCGGTTGTTGAATATTCTTGAGTGAAAGAAAAAAATAAATCAGAAGGATTAATTGTTTGCCCCTAAGTTATACAACTAACAGTGCTAAAGCTAGAAACTGAACCCAGTTTCTTGATATATCTCAAGCAGAAATTGATACCTAGAACTTCCTTACTGTTATTTGAAGCATCCCTTCCTATTCAGACTCTGAAAGGAAGGGAGTCAAGACCTTACAATCAAGGTAATTACTTTTAGTCTTTACCACTCAATCTATAGGACCACAATGTCTCTTCTATACAGACAAGTCAATTACGTCCTAGATAAATGCTGTAATCCATCCAGGACCATGTGGATGAACACATAGGGTCAGGAAACCTTTCTCTTCCTTGTAACAATTACACTGAGCATAGGAAAAAGAACAGTCACAGAGTTTAGACCCCTGCTAAGTCTTCCACCAAGGATAGTCTGTGAGTGATTGCTATTTTTTATTTTATTAATTAATTAATTTTATTAGATATTTTCTTTATTTACATTTCAAATGTTATCCTCTTTCCTCATTTCCCCTCAGAGCCCCCCCATCCCATCCTCCCTCCCCCTCCTCACTGACCCACCCACTCCCACTTCCCTATCCTGGCATTCCCCTACACTGGGGCATCAAGCCTTCACAAGACCAAGGGCCTCTCCTCTCATTGATGTCCTCGCTGATAAGTGGATATTAACCCAGAAGTTCAGAATACCCAAGATTCAATTCACAGACCACATGAAGCTCAAGAAGAAGAAAGACCACAGTGTGGATATTTCTGTCCTTCTTAGAAGGGGAATCAAAATACCCATTGGGTATTAGAGACAAAGTGTGGCACAGAGACTGAAGGAAAGGCCATCCAGAGACTGCCCAACCTGGGGATCCATCTCATATACAGTTACCAAACCCAGACACTATTGTGGATGCCAACAAGTGCTTTTTTTAAATTTTTTTAAATGAAAATTTATTGAGATTAGACAGCAGGACCAGTCACTACTTAATAACTGAGAAGTGAGAATGCTTGCTAATGTGTGAAAGGCTGGTGTGTAGTTAGGCTTCAGGATGACGTGAGAATTCAGAGAAAGCAGAAATTCCCAGGGTATGCATAGGTAGATTTAACTTTGCAGAGGCCATCGGCATTGAAGGTCATTGCAGCAATAGCTTCAGCTTCTCAGCTGCTTCTTCCTGCAGCAGCAAGAGAGCATCACAGAAATCCACCACTTATCAAAATGCAAAGAACAATTGATCGTTCAAGGAAGGGGAACTGCGGTGCTTTAAGTGCAAATGGCTCCAAAGGCTCAGAGGGAGTGGCACCATTTGAAGGTGTGACCTGGTTGAAGTAGGTGTGACATTGTTGGAGGAAGTGTGTCACTGGAGGCGGGTTTTGTGGTTTCAGATGCTCAAGCAAGGCTCAACTTCACTCTCTCTTCCTATTTCTTATGGATCCAGATGTAGAACTCTCAACTACTTGGCCAGCACCATGTCTGCCTACAGCCATGTTTGGCACCATGTTGATAGTGGGCTAAACCTGTGAACTATAAATCAACCTCAGTTAAATATTTACCTTTATAAGATTGTTGTAGTCAGTGTCTGTTCTTCAATAGAAGCCCTAAGGCAAGCAGCCAGCCTATTTGTAGTAGCTATAACATAACCTCAGACTTAGGGAACATCATAGAAGAGGGAGTGGAGGAATTGTAAGAGCCAGAGAAACAGGATGCTTGTTATGAGGTGCTGTCTTTTATGTATGACAGGGAGCTGTACCTAACAGTATTGTCACCTACACAAGACATGTACAGTGATATCAGTTGACATGGCAACATGGATGGGGGAAAGGTCATAGGAACCTTTACCTGGATAAGAAGCTATAGGTAATTAATGGCTGCTAAGAGAAGAATCATCCTGTCCAGAGACCTCCTGATTGCAGTGAACACAGATTCGACATGCCATGTCTTATCAGAAAATCAGCACATTTTAGACACACAAACCTCAAGCCAGGTCCTGTCTCCTGCTCCTATCTCAAACACAAGCTTGACGTTCATCTCTTCCCCAAACCCTTTCCCCACCATCCAGAAGGACTGCCCTTAAGTTCCATTCACCGGCTTTGATATTAGTGTCTCCTCTGACACCCTGCACTGCATTGCTTGGCCCAGCACCAGGTCCCCTTCCTGGAACAAAAGCATTCCCTGGGCAGCCCTCGCTGCCAGTGTCAGGCCTGGTGAACTTTACATGCTGAGTGCATGGTTAGCAGACAGTTGGCATGGCAACATGGATGGGGGAAATATCATAGGACCTCATCCTTGATGAAAAGCTACAGGCAATGGCTCCTGCTTCTATGTAGGATGAGGAAAACAAGATGTGATGCTGTAAGATCGGTAAAAACCTGGGTTTCATGGAGCCCACAATATAGCTTTCAGATGATCAAAACAGCAGCTAATTGTATAAATATTCACTGTTCACCTCCCAGTGTACCAGACATGATGTTTAAATTCTGAAACTAAGGTCTTATAAAAACATCCCTACTCTTACAGAAGAGCCCAACAAAGAGACCACTGACTGCAGCCTCTGAGCCCCCAGGATCCCTGTTTTTCTGACTAACATAGACAATGCCAAGATGATTGACACCTAGACCATCAGAGCATGAAACATTCCCTCTGTCTCATGAAGTTGCTACTGGTCTGCCTTGTTACTGAACTTGCCAGAATTTGAGTTTCAGTCATCAATGAATGGAATACCCAAACCAGGAGAATAAGCTGACCACAGGATGGACCAACATGCCTCCAGGTGACATGGGCAAGCATAAGCTTTCGAGAAAGTAGGCTAGGATCAGGGAGTAAGAAAAAAAGAGCAACAGACCTGGGGCAGCAGTGGGGGTGGGGATGAGCTGCTGAGAATAAGGCTCCAAGGAAGGAATGGGTCACATTGGATCAAAACTAATTGAATTGGAACAAATATGCTTCTTGTCTTGAGTCTTTGTCCTGGCTTCCCGCCATCCAGCAGGCTGATGCGGAGGAATGTCACATATGAGGTGAACTGTGAAGGACTTGTTTGCATCTCTGAGATCTGTCAGCAACAGGGTTGTTCTCACACTAAGTATTTTGCAGATGGGGGAAGGTTGGCACACAATAGGAAATGTATCCTAAGAGACAGGAGTACATTAGGCCACAGAGACAGCAAAGGGGGGTGGGGATCAGAGATAGTGGGTAGCTCATGATAGAGCAGCCAGCTCAGTGGAGATGACATTTAAGCTACAAATAGAGGAAAGGTAAAGGAGGAGAAGGAAGCCTTGTACAGGAAAGTGAAGAATCTGCTCAAGAGCCCAGGTGAGCCTGATAGGGTATGCACAGTGGCAATCCCAGCATTTGGGAGGAAGAGGCAGGAGGATCACCATGAGTTCCAGCTAACTTGATCTATATGGTGATTTCCAGGAACAATCTGAGCCTCATAGAAAGACCTTTTCTAAATAAGTAAATTTTAAAAGTGGGCTTCCATGCTGATAGACAATGGAAAGCCTGGTGAACAGACCACAGTGGCGGTGTGGGGTTATTGTGATCATGATGGAAGCAGATGGAGATTGCTTGTCTACCTGTGATTCCTACCTATTTGGTTCACAAGGACTTTGCCATAGAGCATATTAGTAGTTATCATCTTGAGATACAGAGCCACTTTTCTCAGTCATGTCCAAGACTCTTACTTCCACCAAGCAGAATTCCCATGATAGATATATTCCCTAATCCCAGTCTCCCAAGGGCAAATGGTTTGTTGAACAAATACAGTGAGAGTGCTGAAGAGATGCACAATGAATGACCAGTGCTGTGTCATAAATGTGCCTTGTTAAACATCAGCTATTAGCTAGTCTTCCCAATGTAACCATGTAACCTGTTACCTTTGCTTCTTGAATATGTGGTTGCTTCTTGATGACTTTCAGAAATAGATGGGAAGGTATTAATATGATTCATTCTACCTCATTTGCCCTCCGATGGTTTCCTTGGTCTCCTCCTCCTTTCTTCTCACCCACCTCACCCACCACCCCCATTCATCCCTTGGAGGCATAACACACCTTTCACCAAGTTCTCACAGAACCCTTATGCAAGGGCACATGAGGATAATAGATCCATGGAAAGTCAACAGAAATATTTATCCCAAGTTTCCTGCATGTCAGGCTATGACAGCTTGCCTTCTGTCTCCAGAGATACGTTCATGTCAATAAATCTGTTTAACTCCCCCCAACAACCTGCTCTCTCTTCCCGAGGCAGAGAAGCTGTGAAGAATTGGGGTTCTGTCTGAAAAGAGAATTGTACCACCCCCCTACCAGGAACTTTTGAAGTACACCTTGCTACATCGTGCCTTTGAGAACTTTGTCTAATTACATCTAAGTTTTAAAAGTCTGTGCTGGCTTTGATGTTTTGCCTCAGCTACAGTTGTATGGAAGGCAGAATGCAATGTGTATGTATATGTATATGTATTTGTATATGTATATGTATATGTATATGTATATGTATATGTATATGTATATGTATATGTATATGTATGTTCATGTGTTTTGTATATAATATGTGTATAGTAGGTATATCAATAGTTTGTGATATGCGTGTAATATATGCAAGTTTTATATGCCATAGTGTGGGGGTACTTGTTTGTGGTGTGTGTGTATATATTATGTAGCGTAATGTGTTTTGTGATATATGTTTTGAGTGTGTGCACTGTGGGTATATGGCTATTGCATATATGCTGTGAGTGTAGTTTATGTGTAGGGTGGTTTGCTATGTGTGTGAGGTATATGTGTATGTGGTAGGCATATGGTCTGCTTGTGTGCATGTGGTATGGTGTATGTGGTAGGCATATGGTCTGCTTGTGTGCATGTGGCATGAAGCCTTGTCCCTGTGTATGTAACAGTAATGGAGGATCCAGTGGTCCCTCTAACTGTAGCTCAGGGAAAGGCCCCTCCATCCTTAAAGACCTATATTTCAGAAAGTGCATTGAGCAGTAGTTGGATAAAGCACAGACTTTAGAGGATCAAAATCAGATCCCAGATTCAGCCATCTGTATGCAGTCAGGCAGGTATATTTAACCTCTTCAACTTTATTGATTTCATATACAGACTGTAGACACAAGCATAAAGGGCAAATAAAAAATAAGCATACAGTAAATATTGAATTTAGTATCTGGCACATAACTGGCTTGGGATTTTGTCCTGCTTCACCTAACACATATAAGATATCTAATATACTCACTGATAGGTTATTTCTCTGCCAGTGGTGAAATGAGCTAATTCAAGCCAGGTTAGATTACATCAAAGGCAGGTTTATTGGGAAGCAGCTCTCAAGCAGCTGAGTTCACTGGCCTAAAGGTCCAAGGCCAGGGAAGTCACTATGGAGCAAGGGTGGGGCGGGGGAGGAAGAAAGAAAGGGCATGCATACAGAGAGAAGAAGAGAGAGAGGGGGAGGGAGAGGGGGAGGGGGAGAGGGAGCACAAAAAGTCTGAATGATATAAGGAAGAACCTGGGGGGGGGGGCTGGGCTGGGAAAACCTGAAGGCACCTAAGTACCAAATATAAATCACCCAGGTCCCCAGTATGGTCACCATCAGAGGCCGGGGATGCACATTGTCTTCCTTCCATTGTTTGAAGATTGAGAGGAAAGTAAGGAAGAATGCCAAAGATGCTTAAGACTGTTGTCACTCAGAGCTGAGCATCCCGCAGATAGAGGCATCCTACAAAGAGCCCTTCCTCCACTGAATAAGATAATATCTCTGGAGCAGCAGCCTTCCTCCACAGCTATGCTTCCCTACTGACTCAGGAAGCCCCACCCTGCCATCAGTCATCTCCTAGCATCGAATCCATTCTGCTGTTGAGCTTCCTGTCTATGTGGACCTTCAGATTCCCAAACTGAAGAAAGACTTGTGAGAATGAGCTCAAGGAGTTAGCAAACTATATCACAGTGTCCCATGAGGGAAAAAGAACACAGCTGTAAGGGAAGAGACAAGCATGTCCTAGGATGACCCTTTATTCTCCAGGGCTAACGCTCTAATTGGACTGGTTTAGAGTACCAAGTGCCAGCATCCCACAGATTTGATGTGAACAATAGGTGCTATGCAAAGCTAAAATTAAAAGGCAAAACAATAGAATCAATTGTGAGTCTGACTATCATCAGGACACAACCATATCCCCATGAAGTAACAATAAGCCATTTGCACACTCAACCCACAT
Organism: Mus caroli; assembly: GCF_978045245.1. Lineage (NCBI taxonomy): Eukaryota > Metazoa > Chordata > Mammalia > Rodentia > Muridae > Mus > Mus caroli. The sequence goes on from NW_028227269.1 coordinate 13,509,601, forward strand.
AGCTTTCCCAGTTCTCTGAAAACTAACCAGAGACATGCAACAAACTGAGAAGCAGACGTTTTAGGATCTACCTAGTCTTTGAAGAACCTCTGGAGCTCCTGCAGCTCCTGTCCCAACTCTAGTCTGTCAATAGCTCACTAGGATGGGAGGAACACAGAAACCAATAAACTTTGCCATTCCCAGGGGATCATGTTGGATTTGGGGTATTATTGCTTCATGAGCACAGGCAGAACAATCAGCAGGTGGCCTCACTGACTTGATGCCAATGTCCCTTGAAGATACACAAGTGACAGGAGGTCCAGAAAAGGAGTTAACTGGTGTGTTGGTCAGACACTTTCTAAGGCTTAAGGGAGGTGACAACATCTTGGTGGAATTTGACATACTTCCCTGTATCTGGTTGGCCATGTGCCATGCACATTCATACCTAGCAGAGATAAGAGAAGACCATGTTATAGATCTTTAGAGCCCGCTCCTTATTTCTGCAAAGGCATGAGAACTAATCAAACCCAACAAAAGAGAAAGAAAGACAGCATGGACATGCCAATATCATGAGCTTTGAAAGCACTCTTTGTCCAAGCTGGCTGACACACAGCCTTTTTTTAGTACAGACCATGTGGTGGATCACTAAACAGACCCAAGTTCAGTTTATAATGAAATTAAAATTAGAGATTTATTCAAATCTGAAGAAATTCTTAGTATTTAGAGGCTAGACACAATAATACTTTTTAAAAACAAGTCTAATTGCCCAAACAAGATGCAGTCACCCTGCCTCGGCACTTGCACTCTAAATGGAGCCAACTACTTAGTACACTGGGATTAATCACCCAGGGCAAGACAGCCAGGAGCTACACATATTGGTGAGATGTTACCTCTTTCCAAGCTGATCTGAATGTAGTTTCCACACAGTTCCTATCAATAGCCCAGCAAAATTTTTAGTAGAATTAACAAGCCAAATTACATTCTATGGCAATAAAAAGAACCTAAAAGAACCAACTGTGAAAATGAGAAACAAACTTGGAGACTATCACCCAAATTCAAAACTTAACTATCACTCTACATTGTGGCAATGTGGAAGGCTGGGTGTAGTCTGTTACATTCAATGAACTAGGCTTAGGTGTACACTAGACTATCCTTCATGAGTTGTGATCGATGGACTCAAACTAAAGATGCCAAAATACTCAGTGGGGTGTTCATTTTCAACAAGTGGCAAAAGGAGCTGGGGAAATGGGTGATAAAAAATGCTTAAAAACAGACAATCAAATGAAAAAAACAGGAGCCTTTCTCGGTCTATATTACAAAAACTAATTGTTGATGGATCACACATTAGAAATGGTAGTTTAAGTGAGAAGATTTTAGAACAAGATGGGAGGAAATCATTGAGATGTGAGGTTAGACAGACTGCTGAGTAGCATTACAAAATAGATAAACTACAGCAAAAAACAACAGACTAAAACAAGGGCTGGGCAGATGGTGGCCCAACAGCTATGAACGCTTGCCACACTTACAGAGGATCTGGTTACACTCCTAACAGCCACAGGAGGCAGCTCACAATTACCTGTACCTCAAGTCTCTGAGGACCCAGTACCTTTTTTCTGGCCTCCACAGTACCTACATATATGTATGCATACACACAGAGATTCACACACATACAAATAAATAAAAATAAAATCATTTTTAAAAGTAGAATAAACAAATAAATAAAAATAAAATCATTTTTAAAAGTAGAATAAAAAAAATCGGGTCCCACTAAAACGTTAAGAACATTTGTACTTTAAAACACACCATAAAGAAAATAAAACACAGGCCAGAGAGATGGCTCAATGGTTAAGAAAACTCAGGTTCAGTTCCCAGCACCCATGCAGTGGCTTGCAACAGTCCATATCTAGTTCCAGGGAAGCCAGCACCCTCTTCTGGTTTCCACCAGACTCACATGCAGTGCACTTACATGCATTCAAGGAAAACACTCATACACATAAAATAAAAATAAATAAGCCTTTAAAAACACACACCAAGCAACACAATGGAAGGAATGATAGTAAACCAGGTGCCAGGTGAGGGACATGCGTTGAGGCTCTATCACACCTTGATGAGTCCATAATAAACTGTCAGCCACACCCAATAAAATACATGGGCAGAGGATGTGAAAATATCATTCTCTAAGGATGACATATAAATGTCCAACAAGCATGTAAAACAGGGTGTAGCTTCAGTAACTGACAAATCTCAGAACCTCTAGAATGACTGCTATCAATGCTGCAGGCAATAGGAAGTGCTAAGGGGGGTGGAGGGACCAGAAACCCCCCACCGAGCAAAGAAAGCACAAGATGAAGACACCACTTCAGAAAGCACTTTATACACTTTTTGAAATGTTAACACGCTTACGAAGCCCAGGGGCTCTTTTTCTAGAAACCTCCCTGAAAGAAATGAAGATATACTGTGACAATACAACTTGCACATGAACATATAGTCTGTCATTGCTCATAATAGCTGAAGCAGTGGACAATCCAATTATGCATCACAGAATGAGTGGGTGGTAAGATATATTATAGTGGTGCATCGGATGTTTCAGGGGGAAAAAAAAAAGAAGAAAATGCCAGTGCCTGCTGAAGCAGAGGTAGCCTAGGCTGGCCCCCGAATCACTGATTAGTGGAGGAGAAAGGCTAGCCTGTAGACCCTGATCCTCTTGCCTCCACCTCTCAAGTGCTGGGATTGCAGAAGAATCTCCACACAGTGGGTGACTCAATACATTTTCTAAACTCACTGATATGTACACTTGTAATGAGTGAATTTTATGGAAAGTGAGGCAGATGGATGCTTTATGAGGAAACCAAGAGGAGGTGCTCCTGCTTGAGATTCACCATGAGCTGAGCCCTTCTCCAAGCAAAGGACACTGTCTCCCTTTCAAACCAGCCCCCAGCCTGCAGGACACACTAGAGCAGGGATGTGGATCCCACATGTGGATCCCACCTACTCTGGCAAGCCTTCATCTCCAAAAATAGTTACGTTACGTTACGATTCATAGCAGTAGCAAAATTACAGTTATGAAGTGGCAATGAAAAGAATGTAATGGTTGGGGGTCACCACAGCATGAGGAAGTGTGTTACAGGGTCGCAGCATTGGGAAGGCTGAGAACCACGGATCCAGCGTACAGCTTTGTTTTCCAATCCCAGTCACTCGGAAGAGAGTATAAATAAAATGTCTCTGTGAAAGTCATAAGTGGCACGTCAGACCTTTTCTCTGTCAGGGAGGGCAGGCTTCAGATCAGCTCACCCTTCATCTCTTTGAGGTTCATGTCCTTTGTGTCTCAAGCTCTGTGTACAACTGAGATTCTGGGTCCCCATCGCCATTCTGCCCTGCCCATAAGGTCCACAGCAGTCAGCTGGAGACTCCCGGTATAGGTTTCTCTGAACCTGTCAGTTCCATTTGCTAAGTGGTACCCGCTCCTTCAGCAACCCGTAATTTTCACATTTCAAAGATGACCTTGCATTTATCTCTTTGCTAGCAGGTTCAAGCTGAGACCATCCTCAGATTACTCACATGCTACCAAGTTCATCGTCAATGGTCTTGGTGAAATTTTTAGGCATGAAATTCTGTGTTCAGTAATTTTCTGATATAAAATTTGCCAGTTAGAGTGAATGGATTTGACCAAATATACAAGAAAAAAAAATTGCTGTGGTGACTTCAGCTGAGGCTTCTCTCCCCCAACTGGCAACAGCAAAGCTGTCTCTCACTTCCACAAGCCCTCTAGGTAAGGACTGACAGCTAACTTAGACCTGAGTTTCCAGGGCTGACAAAGGCTGACCATGGCTGTTCGAATGCAGATTCTGTACTTGCAGTCACATGGAACATCGGCCTTGCCCCCACCCAATTCACCTCCATCAGCAGGCAGTCTCATTTTCTGGAGGGCAGTCTCGTCTGGAAATGCTTGCCATCCTGAGAGCACAAGGACCATTTAGCTACAAGGCTGTAAATTACCAATATCCTATATGGAGAGCAAGGGCCAAGGTTGCAGTGTGTGAACTGAGGCTGATTTGTAGAGATCTTGGCCATTGGGTCACTTCTTAGCCATGAAAGGGCAATTCTCCCTTTAAAGTTAATCTTAGTCTGTACGGTACCATACTGCAGAATCTCTACTTCAATGCCAGAGAGGCAAGAACGTAAAGCAAAATGACACTGTGTAACTCATAGCAGCACATTGTATCTGCTCTAGTCAGATTCTCCTGTGGGAGACACAAGGCTTCATAAGAGTGTGCCCTAACTCAGAACACTTCACTCACTTCAGCATATGTGACTAGACTTACCTACCCAAGCCATCCTACTGATTGATGCCAGAATGATCATTAAAAATAAAAAAGTCACTGGCCTGTTCTCTACTTCTTACAGGATCTCCCAAGCCCTAGGATAGACTAGACATCTACCCCTGTCACCAAGGTTTGATTGCACCCTCTGCTGGGATCAGGTCTCCTGCAACTTTCAATCAAAGGTCAAAAGGTCAAATGATCTACTTGTTCCTGAGTGAGCTCCTCGCATCTGTCCACACTGTGTGATCAACACACAGTGTATGCTCTGCACCTTCTCCACTCAGAAGTGCTCGCTAATGCATCAAGCCTCGGTTGCACCTTAACTACCTTCCTCCCCGACAACTTCACGAGTTGCTCTCTTCCCCAGAGTCAGTTACATCCTTTTGTCCACGGAGCCTCCCAGATCCATCATTGGAAGGATTTGCTTCCACACACTATTGTTCAAATCTCAGCACTATAGAAAGGCCACACACATTCCCCAGGGTTTCCTTGTGTTTACTTGGTAGAACACACAGAACAGAACAAAAGTAATAGGAAGGGAAAGACAGCTAATTAATAAGAAGCAATCGTAAGGGGCACAAGAGAGAGGATATGATGGTCTGAGCATTGGCATCTTACAGGAGGGACCAGATTGCTGCTGCAGAGAATGCAGACATAGAGGGAACCCTAAAGGTGAAGTTTGCTGTAGCTTAATGGACTGAAGATTTGTGGGAACATGGTGAATTTGTCAAGTAGGCAAATGTATGTGTGAATCAAAACCATCTTCCCTGTTTCAGGCCCTGAGATGTCCTGCCCTTCCACATCCCTTGCCTCCTCTCTACATCTTATTCCACGGACACACCAGTGCAGACCTCCACTACCATGGAGCCTCCTGTTTGTCCCTCTGTTCCTGCCATGGTAGACTGTCTCTCTGAAGACTGTGAGCCAAACAGATCTCTCTTCCTGTTAGTAGCCTCTTGTCAATTTTTTTTTGTCACAATGGTGAGGAAACTAACATAGTGCCACTAGACATTTTCTTAGACCTTTCATACACGCAGTGCCAGGAGTTAGGCTTAATGTGAACTATGGGCTCTGAGCAATAAAATGTGTACATGTAAATCCACCCATGGCGACAAATGTGCCATGGGGTGGACTGTTGTTAGGAACACTGGACCTATGTGTCCACAGTGATTGATAGAAACTAGAAGATTTGCCCCTTCATTCTGCTCTGAACCTAAAACTACCTTTAAGTGATAAAGCTTATTAATATTTTTCAGCAGAGAGAAGACACATCATCAGAGAAACTGAAGGAGGAGTTGCACCTGACTCATACTTTTCAGAGTTCTGCCACAGAGGGAGAAGTCACCTGCCTTGTCTGGGAATCAGCAAATCTGGATTCTATTTATAGATTCCCTTTAACCTGTCTGCTCTCAGTTCTGTCTTCACCCCAGATTTAGAAAGATCAGATATCTGCAGTGTTTCAGCCTTTCAAATGCAAGCTGCTAATTTGCTCTTCACATTTACCTATTTTTTTTTCTTCAGGGTTAAACTTTTTCAAGTCTGGAAAACTCAGATATCACGAGTCCACTGCCTTTGCTGATTCCAGGTCTCTTGCAATATTCTTCATTCCCAACCTGCTAGTTTCATGATTTAACCCATGTTTAGCAGTTTGGTAGAAGAAAATGAAGGTGACTGTCTAGCACACACAATCTCAGTATTCAAGGAAGAAGCAGGTAGATCTCTGTGAGTTCAAGGTTAGCCTGGTCTACATAGCAAACAAACAAAATAATACACATATGTATATAAGTATGCGTACACATACACAAATGGATGAACTCTGGCAAGATGGCTTGGTGGTTAAGAGCATTCTTAAGTAATATTCTTAGCACATTTGGTTCTGTCCTATGTGCTATACCAAATAAACACAAGGAAGCCCTGGGTAAGTGTAGTGTATGGGTAAGGCTAAGAGTAATGGTAAGAGAAAGAGTAAGGGTAAGGTTAGAGGAAATCTAACTGTTACAGACATTTCCCCTGAAACTGTTTTCATGAGTCATCTGCCTTTAGTTATCTCTTCAATGGAAGTAGACCTCTTGCTGTTCTTGCAGAAGGCCAGTGTTGGGTTCCCAGTACCCACATGGTTGCTCATAATTATCTAAAACTCCAGTTTCAGGAGATCTGGCACAGCCTTTGAGCTTCTATGAGAATCAGGCACATGCATAGTACACAAACATAAATGCAGACTAATACTCATTCATATAAGATAAAAACAAATCAATGTTTTTTAAATAAAAATACCATCCTTAATGGGAATGTAAATTTTCACAAGGCTGGTTGGGTTCCATAACAATCACTAGGGAATTTTATCTGGGTATCAGGAATTTAATTTTAAAATAACAGCAGCAAATTCACCTATAGCTAGAGCTTAGTCATAGATTTGTGTCTAAGCAAACAACTTTTTAATGCCATAGGAATAAGTGACTATTGATTAATATTAATTACTTACTTAATGGCCAAAACACCTTTTAAATACACATGTCTGCACAAAGCCCAATATAACCTCCAATGTGATGGTTATCAACAAGCAGAGTCAATGTGAGCTGAATACATCTCCAGGGTGAAGCTCCCTTCTAAAGAGGCCTGAGAACCTTTCAGCCCTTACTCTTCTGCTGTGAGGACACCTACAGTACCATCCAGGAAGATTGGTCCTCACCAGACGGCAGATCGTCCTTAGGCTTCATCCTCCACACCTATGAGATACCTATGTTGTTTGCAAATTTCCTAGTCTAGAGTTGAAATAGCTCAAATGGATGACAATGTCTCCAGTAACTCTCAGGGAACACTGGGAAGCTGACATTCCAGAGGCAAGGCATCCTCTTCTCCCTCCAGGCTGCTGTACAGCCTCCTCTTATTCTGTCCACTTTCTCCAGTGAAGCAAAGATTCTCTGAGATTTGATTGGGAGACAGCTGCTCTCATGAATTAGCTATCTCTGAATGTAGAAAATTGCTGTGTTCTTCCAAACCCTCTTCCCAGCTGGTTAAATGAAGACAAACTGAGACAATTATTATAATTTTGTGCAGTTGTGGGAGTTCTTCAGAAAAAGTTACAGTATTTCTATATTTTTTACATTAGAGATAAAAAGAAATAAATGAGTTCAATTTGCTCAGTGCATCAATTACAGGGCTTAAATTGTCTCAGAGATAAAGGAGAAGTTGAGGATTTGGAATTCAGAGCCATTTTGGGAGAGAGCAACTCCTCGGTCAGTAACTCAAGCAGAACAATGTGGGAGTTGTGGGATCCCAGATCTCTTCTTTGCTGAGCTGCTTCCTTCTTGCATTTACTAAGTTCTCAGGAGGGGAGTGGCCGCAAGGTGAATCAGGGTGAGCTTCTATGACAACAGTGGCATTATTTCTAAAGGGAATAACATCTTGTTGAGGTTTTATTCCCATGCATCTCAAACCTGTCCTTCAGGGGGCTTATGAGAAGGGGAAATGGTTAATAAAAAAGCCCACCCATTGGATGTTCCATAGAGATGGTCCATAATTGTAGCATCACCAAGTACGGCTGCCTGGTTTTTAGAATGCAGAGATGCTTCAAATTTAAGAGAAGGCATGCCTCTTAGGGTATTGTCACTTTGCACATGTGACAAATACCCTTCAAACTTTGACATGTGTACATTCCTTCTCAAAGTCAGAAGAATTCTCTCTCCAAGAATATGCAATAAGGACACTATGTAGTAAGAAGTCTGAGATCCCAAGAGTAGATTAAAGTTAGGGACTACTAGCTGGAAATAAATGTATAAAAATACTTCAGAGACTGCTGTGGTTGTTGAAATGAAGTGGTATAAACAAAACACCCGAAGATAGCATGGGTGTCATTGTAATGTCCCATGTTTGATCACAGTATTTTTTTTCGCCTGCATCAATACCTACATAATGCTATTAAACAAATTCCAACAGTTTTTTTGGGGGGGTCTGGTATTTTATCAAATATTTGGTGCTTTTCTAAAGAGAGAAGTGGGGTAGAAAGAGAGAAGGGGTGGGAAGGAGAGAGTACTTGTTTGATCTTCCACAAGTGTTACAAACAAATGCTAAGTCGTTTGTAATAAATATTCAACTTGTAGTCACAAAGGATTGTCACAAAGCATAATAATTTCACATTAAGGTAAATTATGAACAGTTTAAGCTTAGAAAGAGGGTAGATTTGCTCATACATACATATGTATACAGATTTGCATATATACCCATTTATAAACACAGACATGTATACAGATATACTTGTAAAAATTATTACTAGGTTTCATAAAGATAGCTTCTGATTATAAGAAAGAATTCCTTATCATTTCACAACGTAATTAATCAAGGTTGATTGGCACTTGGTTTTTCTTTGAAGACAGCATTCTGAATATTGAATGTAAGGAAGTCTTTGACACAGTGGATTCCTGCAGAAAGTGCAGTAGAGGTAGAGAGTGAGATATACATGTGTATGGGTACTGCTGAGAGGCGAGACGCAAGAGCAGCCATGGGAACAGCTGGGGTGGGAGGCATCAGAGACTTGCCTTAAAGAAAGTCGAAAGGATGTCATCACTAATACAAATAGTAGCAACACTGAAGAGGAAGCTGAGTTTTAACAGAATGTGACTAGAGCCCTTGACCTCAGTACACTGTGCTGCTTGCTCTTATCCTGATGACTGCTATGACCCATTCTCTGATGTGACATGGACTATAATGAGCTTTGTCTCACATTCCTAAACAAAGCTCTCAAGGCAGCTAGACTTTCCTGAGTGACTGGACTGTTGCCTGTTGATTTAAATGAACCCCCTTTGACCACATCACCCCCTGTTTTTAACTACACATCAGTTTCATGATGTGATCATGAGATGATCGGTGGGTGAACACAAGTAGAGAGCCACTGAACATAACTGCACATTTGAAAGACTAAGTTTTATAAAGTTAAGACTTTTAACCCTGCTCCCAGATCTCTGGATATCAAGCTATATAAAGATGCGTAAACAATGAGATTTGATGAAATTCTGGGCCTAAGAAGTTTCCAGATGCCTTACCCTCGGCTTCCCACTGACGTAACAGCTGAATACTGATAAGTTCTGTTGTTTTCCATTCCTGTGACAAAATACTTGAACATGATCAACCTCTTGGGAAAAGTCTATGAAAGTTCAAGATTTCAGAGGTCTCAGTCTACAGTCAACTTGGTTGCATTGCTTTCAAGCCATGACAGTGTAAAATGTAATGTTAAGACATACATGACTGTGAACTGCTCATTTCATGGTAGCTAAGAAGCAAAATGAGAGAGGAGAGAAAAGAGGAGGGGAAGGAGGGGAGGGTAGAGGGGCGGGGCGGGGCGGGGCGGGGCGGGGCGAGGCGAGGCAAGGCGGGGCGAAGAGAAGAAGAGAGAACAGTGTGATCTCAAAACACAGCTCAGGATTACATAGTTTTTCACTTCTTAAAGGTCCCACCTCTCCCTATGATGGTTTGCAGCCCAAGCCTTCAGTACTTGCATTTAGGGGGCATTTAACATCCAATTTATATTTAGATCTAAATAAATTCCCTTAAAAAACAGAAATCTGGTTTAGTACATTGAGCACCCTTTTAAAACCCTTACTTTAGTCAAAGGTTTGTAAAACAAGTCCTCTCTGAAATTACAGAATGGATAAAGCATAAAGAGTTGGCCCAGGTACTTCCTCTGATCTCTTGAGGAGGGTGGCGCTCACTGAGGTAACTTTGACATGGCCTGGCCATTTCTACTTAGAAGGCTAGAACTTCTTAGTTCCACTGTTCTAAGCATGTGGGTATTCACTGGGCAGACCTACAAATGTTTTAAAGTTATAAAATCAGGCTGGAAAGTAAGGGCAGCCACCCAAATATGATGTCTTAATCGGAAAAAAGTCCGACTCCTTTGGAGACCTCCATAGGGCAGGTATCTGCCACCTCACAATCTACTATTTCATCTTCGTTCTCCTTGAGGAGCTTCCATCACCTTTAGGATAAATATGTCATTTGGATATTAATGTCCTTTGTGTCAAATCCTCTGCTTCCTTCTCCAAACATATCTCCTCCATGTATCCCTGAAAATCCTGTAATCTCTTGCCTATCCTTTTAATCCCAGTTCACAAACTTAAAAGCTTTCAGAGAACCAAAAGGCTGAAGTTGTGACTTTCTCAACCCTAGTCCGAGGGCATCTTCAGATAAAACTGACCTCCACAGGAAGTTCCTGAAACTCATTAGAAAGTTTCCCCTTCTTTCCCTGCATATTGCCCTTGTAGCTGATGAACTCTTCTCTAGAACAGTATACTATTCATGGCCTTAGCATCATGTCTTCCTGTGTGATCTACAAGATGAGGATCCCATACAATACTTCCTCATATTTGCTGACTGAATCTGACACAGAAACTCAATGTATCATTTTTTGAGGAAAACTATCAGTGAATAAGAAGCCAAAAATAATTCTTCTAAAGACTTTGAAGATCATCCCTACATCTGGTTTCCAGAAGTGGTCAAGGGAGATTGTCCATCCTTATCTCATCTCTCTCTGAAGAAGAATGTTTTCAGGCCCTATTACCTTGATGATAATATCCCACCAAAAGCTCCAACAACAGTGTTGTTTTTCCTTGACATGCCCCTGTTGAATGAGAATGTAACTCTCACAAGTAGGATAACTTCTGAGTTTATGGCAAAATCTCCTTGTGGTGCTGTTAGAATGTTGCTCAGCCATTGACCAATACTTTAAGACTCTATAGAGAGAGATGTAATGCATAAGGAGATTTACACAGTCTAGAATGATGAAGAAGCAAATATGTTATTGCCAAAGGAGTAATCATAACTTAGCAGGAAGTCAGCTAGAAATTAAAATAGAAGAACAAAGAAGAAAAGAAAATATTGTTTTTGACAAGTGAACAAAAGGCCATCATATATTTGCATCATATTTTCATTATCCATGCATCTGTGGATGGACACTGAGGCTAGTGCCATTACTTCCTACTGAGAATAATGCAGTGATAAATATGGATGTGGGAGTATCCCTGTGGTAGGATACAGAATCCTTTGGGTGGTATAATTGGATCATGTGATAGATCTACTTTTAGCCTTTGTTATATCTGCATGCCAATTCCCACAGTGGCTGCATCAATTTGTGCTCCCATCAGCAATGAAGATGGAGTCTTCTTTCCTCATTTCCCTACCAGCATTTGTGATGAAATTTACAAGAAAATGAATGGATCTGGACACCGTTACATTAAGTGAAGCAGCTTATCCTCAGAAAGACAAATACCACACACTCAGCCATTCATAGATCCTAAATTTTAATGTAATACATGCACAGATAGGTGGATAGATAGATAGATAGATAGATAGATAGATAGATAGATAGAGATATAGAGATAGAGAGATAGAGATAGAGATAGAGATAGAGATATAGATATAGAGATAGCGGGATATAAGTATCAATCATGCAACTTGAAGGGGAACCATGAGAGTGGAGTAGAGGTGTCAAAAGGTAAGGGCAACAGAACACTGGGACATGAAAGCTAAAAGGAGGTTGTTAGGCATGAAAAGAAACAAAGTACAATCAGGTGGATGAAAAAGAGAGAGAAAGCTCAACAAAACAAATTATGTTGAATACCTAATACTCTGTGTGCTAATTTTTAAAATAAAAAGGTAGAAAAAAAAAACAATTTAAGTCTCATACCTGCAAAGAAGTGTTTCTCTTTACCCTGATGTCTTGAAGGCTGAGACATGTGACTATGAGCAAAGCATGCTGCTCTGTCTCTGCCCCATCCTCTCTTATTGCTAGATACCTGGACTCTCCTCTGCCGGAAGAAAGATAACAGCATCACAGTGACAACAGTGGTGGAGCCCAAATCTATTGGTGGGTAAAAGAGGATGCTTGGTTTTGAGATGCATTTATTTGTATGCACATTACTTTACTGTACTGTGGGCAACAGCAGTTAAATGGGAGTGGTGATTAGTCTCTACTCTATCTGTAACCAAGACAGAACAAAAGACACTTGTTTCCTAACAAGGGCATTGTTGGCTAGGTCATCACTGGAAGGACCTGGTGGATCCATTGAATTAGAGAAAGTCATCATTCTGTGAGACATCCAGGTGAGACACCAAGTCAGCATTAAAAAACACTGACTTTTTTTGACCTTAAAATGTTGGGCCATATGTTCTCAACAGTCTAGAGGAGAAAAGGAAGGAGGCCAGCAGGAGGGAGAGAATTTGGGACCAATATGGTAAAAATCCATTATATGCATATAAGAACATCATAATGAAACCCATTATTACATATAATTAATATATGATTTTTTAAAGGGGGGGTTAACAATGATGCCTCAAACAGCATAGAAGTATTCCCACCCAAGGCTTTGGAGAGAACTTCTGAAACAAGTCCATGAAGTTTAACACAAGAAACTAACACATTTCTTACTGAGTCAGGTAGGAGTTATGCTGTTATATTAACCCATATCCATCTCGTCATATAGCCAATGGTTATGGCAATGATTCAGACATCTTTCCACATCTATGTTTAGCTGAATGAGAACCCACCAAGCAAGGCAGGGTGATATCCATATCATCACATACCTGTTTGGTCAACACACTCCTAAACATGTATACAGGGCCATAAGCTAAAAAATCCACTCTCCTGCAAGTGAATTTCCTTTCCCAGAGCAAACCCACAGGGAGTCAGGAATACTTCAATAGTAAACTGAAAATCAGAGCACTCAAATGAGTTCCATGAGTCCTTAGAGACGTAAGATCTCTTGACTGAGCTCAAGGCTGGTGTTTCAGGGACACTCCATTGTGTGTTCTACTGTTGTACACAACAGGCAAGACACACAGGAGTCTCCACATGCCCCCGCTGCTTCTACTCACCCTACCCATCTCTTCTCATCCTCCTCCTTCGATGCTTTTATTGAATTAACCAGTTTAAGCTGCACATATAAAGGATTTTTTTCATGGTTTGAGTGGCATTAGCAATTCCTACTATATTTTTGAAAAATGCACAACACCTGCCTCCTTCGTCCTCATTTTCTGTGAGTCAGAAAGACTTGAGGAGCATCCTTATCCCAGGAAATTACAGACAGCCTACAGTTTCACAGGAGTCGAGACAACTCTACTCCTATAAAGTCTGAGCATTCCTGAAAGTTCTACAGTGCCTCAAATTAAGTCTCGCACCCATAAAATAGGCACAAGATGAACAGCCAGAGTCCCATCACTAGAAGCCATGGTTCTAAGAAGAGAGTTAGCTCCCAGAAGCTCTCCTCTGACTGTCACATGCAGTCCACAGCACACATAGGCCCATATTCATAAATACATGTGCACGTGTGTGCATGCACACACACACATGCACACACACAAACAACAAAAACAACAATAATAATAAATAAATGTTTTAAAGATCTTCATCAGCAGATATCACATTTTTTTGGACAATCCATCCCATCATTAAAAAATAAAAATGAAAAAAAAAACATTTTGAACAAAAACCCTCCAATACAAAAAAAAGCTATTTGTAAGTATCCATATTTTTATAAATCTATACTAATACAAAATAGTAGTATAAAAAGCTCAAGAGACAGATCAGCTGCTAAAAGTGCCTGCTGATCTTATAGAGAATTGAGTTTGGTTTCTATCACTAAGGTCAGGTGGCTTACAGTCACCTGTAAATCTAGCTCCTTAGAATCTGATCCCTTCTTCTGGTCTCACATGGCATATGTTCACATGTGTGCACAAACACACATACATACATACATACATACAGATAAATAAATAAATAAATAATCTTTTAAAATGCAGTGTAAGAGAGGAGATATATATCAAGATACATTGTATACATGTATTAAACTGTCAAAGAGTAAACAAAAATATTTAAAATGGAATATAAATAATAAAAAAGCAAAACCAAATGTTTTAAATGAACAAAATCTAAAATAAGAACCGCTGATTTAAAGTTTTTTCTCTTTTATTTCTAGGGCAAAAATACATACATGTGTTTGTGTGTGTGTCTGTGTATGTGTGTGTGTGTGTCTCTGTGTGTATCTGTGTGTATGTATGTGTGTGTGTCTGTGTGTTTGTGTGTGTATGTATGTGTGTGTTTGCCGAACTCATGATCTGGTTTTCATTTAACTCATTTTAATCCTTGGCTTGAATGATAGCCATAGATGAAAGGTATGTCTCAAAATATATAAGCAAAGAATCTGGGGGCAATTGTTACCTCCTGGGAAAGAGAGGGTCAGTTTTCTTTCAGAGAGTATTTCTTGGTAAGCAGACCTTGCTCCAGTGGAAGGCCACACATCCAAGACTAAATTGGTTTTGATGAGTTAAGAATATATATATATTTATATATATTAACATGTATAACATATGTATATAATATATATAAAGTTTAATAGATGAGGAAGGGGGTTACATCTGAGAAGAATTAAGGAAGGGAAGGGGATGAATATGATAAACTATATTGTGCAAATTCCTGGTGCCTAGTGCACACAGGGATTCAGCTCCATCTAGAGAAAGGGAAACCAGCTCTTTAGCTAGGAAAGTCTTAACTTGGCATTTAATTCTGCTGCAAAGATATCTCTGTTATTTCTCAAGCAAGCATGAATCCTTTTAAAGTGATCCATTAATTTTAGCAATAACAAAAACAAGGATCACAAAACAGTTGAAATGCATCCATTCACTCATGCTCAAATGTTCTCAGCAAGCATTTCTTCCCAAATCCAGCTAACTCATTTTTTAAGCATCACATTACCTCAAAGGTAAATTAAATTAAATTACAGATTAAATACATTGATATAACCAACTTGAATGAAAAAAATTGTATCATCCAGCTGATATTTCATTTATCATCATCTAGCAGATGTTTTCTTGTCTTTAAGCTCTTTAAGCAATACATCACGACAATGATTGTTATAGTGTTCTCATGGCCTGGGGAACCATGAGTGATAAAGGGTGTTATTTAACATGTGTGGAAAGAAGTGCCTCAGTTACACACCAGAATTAATGCATTTTCTGTAAGGGGCCTGTGATGGTTGATCTTTACTGTCAACTTGACAGACTCTGGGATCAACTAAGAGGCACACCTCCAATGGGTGTGTGAGGCATTTCCAGGAAGAATTGGAACAGACCTTCCACCAGTGTGGCTAGGTAGCCTAGACAGGAAGGGATGGGAGGAAAAGCCAGCATCTCCCTTGCCTGCCTCCCCTTCTTGCTAGTGAGTGCATCTATGTTGTTGTTGCTGCTGCTGCTGTTGCTGCTGCTGCTCTCTTCCTTCAGGAACATTGGAACCCAGATTCATGCTTTTCCAGTGCTAATGAAGAGTCTTCCCAGGAGGCCTTTAGTATCAGAACAGAACAAGAGAGACACTCAGCCTATAGACTGGACTATTAGGCTTCAGCCTCTCTAGTGTTCAGACCATTATTGGTTGTAATTTATGATAGTAAGTCCACTTTACTATGTGTGTACATTGGAATGGTTCTCTTCCTATAGCATGCCCTGCCTCTGAAGACCTCATCTATCCCTGGGCTTGGGCATCTAACCTCATAAACACAGAGCACGCACATCATGAGCTGAATACAACTGTATTACCTGTACTTAACCACCTCTCTAGAAAAGACATTGTTAGATTCTGAATGCTTTCCAGTTGTGCTCTATAAAGATGACATACATCCTCCACAATATAGAACATTAAAATGGCCATTTCTCATCTTCTACAAAGGGGGCAAAAGTTTCATGGAGGTGTATCCTTGTAGCCTCAAGCTCATGGAGGATGGCACTCTATTAAAGGTGATCTGCAGTGCTCCACACACCTGTATGACTGACCATTTTAGTGGTGGAAGAGGGGAGTTCCTGATCTTCCCTAGGGTCTCCTCATATCCTCTGTGCATTCCATCATGGGCTAAAACAACACACTTGTTTTAAATCCTGTTGGACATCCTAATACACATGTCCTACTCATAACAGATTATCTGTGCACTGCCCTGTGTCCCAGGTCTGCACTTGACAGATTGTTTTTCCAGATTCTTTGTGCCTTAAAATAATTTACAGTGACTATTATCTGATCATGATACCACAAATATGGTCTCTGGGATTGGTGGTATATCTAAAAGTCCTTCCTGCCTCACAAATCACAAATGAAATGTCTAATATGTTTCTATAAAAAGTCTTTAGGCTTGATTTTATTGGAAAGGCCATAGTTTCTTCTAGTAAAAAGGAGATCTCTTGGAGGGGGTCATGGGGTCTCAATCCCTCCCTGCAGACCTATAGGCAGCCAATGGTTGCTGGAAGAGACAAACATTTTCTTCTGTGTTGTAAGCACTGGAAAGTGCCCTATACTCTTTTAAATAACTCCTTACACATGATCCCATCATCAACCTTAATTAAGATCATTAGGTCATTAAAAAAAGGCATAAAAGGAAAAGGAGTTTAGTTAAGAAGAGAAAGTGGGAGAGGGACAAGAAAATTAATAGGGGCCAGTGTGATCAAAGTGCATTATATATATATGCCTATGCAATATATATGCATATATATATATTGCAATACTATGTCAGTGTATAAGTAATATGTGGTAATTTACATGTTTTTCAAATAGTCTCTAATCTCCTTGGAGTCATTTGCCTTCTATATTCCTTTATCTCATGAGAAGAGCAATCTTCCTTAGAAAAGTAAGTTCTTTAAACTCTATTTTAATTCTTTTGTCTTTTAGAGGAAAGGAAAGCTCTGAGATTCTGGAGTTGTGATTTGGTCTTGGGTTGTAAGCCCCTGAAGAGAATGTGTGCTTTGTCTCATTGCTACAGAGATTTGCAGAGTGAACGCCTCCTTTGGATAGCTTTCCCCGCTGCCAGTAGAGATATCCCTCCTAACCTGCTATAGATGCCTCTGCATTTGGGCATGCCCTATGATGCCTTTATCTGGCTCTGCTGACCAAACTATTATCTAATGTGACACTGCCTGGGTGTCCCCAAACCAAACCAGAGTCTAACAGAGTAAGTCATGAAGGACTGTGAAAGGACCCAGTGGCCAAAAGCAGCTACCTCTTGGGAAGGCTGGGGGATTTCTCATCTCCTTGGAAAGAACACCAGAAGTGGGTTTTCAAGAATGGTTTCTCGAAAATCCCCCAAACATCTCTTTCTCTCTTTTTAATTACATTTGAAAATGATATTTTAAAAATATAGACCCTAAAATATTGCCTTGCCTCATGGATTCAAGTCTCCATTGGAATATAAAGTTTTGGCATCTTTTTTGTGGGAACCATTGGGTGATCACTAAGAGATGACCCTTACCCTTCTTTCATTTTTCTCTCCAATAGATGAAGCACTAGAGTACTGAGCTATAAATAACCTGAGAATGTCAAACTATGAACTAGCCAATGCCTTGAAAAGAAATGGCTTTGTATCATTCCATACATAGGAAGCATTCAGAAGAATTTCAGGGACAAAAAAGCCAGTCACTCTGAAACCAAGCATGAGACTCTGGGGTTCATCCCAAGCACCACAATGAATGAATGAATGAATGAATGAATGACAGGTAGTTGTGATATAGTGTGGCACTTTCCCTGTACTCTGAAAGAAGGAAGGCAGATGAAGTCCCTATTCTTGCCCTCACTTGTCATTCCTAATGCATTGTGTTACAAGCTTAAACAATGCATACTAAACATTACTGGTCACATGAAAACATGATCACATTATGAATATGGTTTTGTCTCCAGGGCTTAGAGGATAAACCTATTGGGAGCATAAGGACATAGTCCTGTGCAAATGCATTTTTAGGAGGGCTGCTTTTCAGAAAAGGAGGGGGGTTCTTTCTAAAGGGCACAAACCTGGCAGGAGTCCCATGTTTTCCAGTATCATTCTCCATCTGGTTTGATTTGAGAACTGGGAGAATTGCCATTGTGAACTTGCAAGAAATGTAGGAAGGCCAGTGGCCATGGTTGTCCCATTCAGAGACAAAGCTTTCAACACACTTGCTCCTATTCCAATCACACGCACACACTCTCACAGTCACATAGATACCACCCTGCCTGCCACCCAACACAAACACACACACACACACACACGAACACAAACACACAGATATCTTAACTCAGCTTTGTTACCCGGATAATATGGAATATTCATGGATATGAATGGCTGTGGCTAATCTGACTTCACTGCACAACTGATGTGGTTGAATGGAAAAAAGTTTCAGCAGAAGTTTCTTCCAAAGTAAATCAATTTGACCCAGAAAGGCAACATGAAGTTGTGAATCCAAGGACTTGGAGGCTTGCCTTGGAAGTTATCTGTGACTTCTGTGAACCAATGGCAAACTCCAAAGCCAAGCTTCTTCCCAGTTAGCATCTGACTCTGCCTGAAGCCTACCTCTCCAGGTAGGAGAGGACCAGTATCTCCTACTTAGGCATCCTACTATATTTACGAATCCAGTCTATTGCTTACCCATCCTGAAAGTATTCCATCCACCCATGTGAGTAAATAAAGATTTGCTTTGCCATACTCTAAACCAAGGTATTGGGAATTCATACACCAGCTGCATACTGCTCTAACTTTTAGTGTCCATGAGGCACCATTTGTTAACGTATCCATGCTAGACTAGGCACATTACATTTGCTGTCTCTGATGTCAAAAACATATTGTATTATTTTCTCCCCATCTATTGCTAGAAAAGATAAGTTTATGAAGTCAAGGGATACATGGTCATAGCCTTAAATGAAGGGCAGAATTTCAGCCTGGATTTGGATAATCCTCTCTTCTGCTAACTGAAGCACTGGATGTGTTCTTGGTGGTCTACCAGACTTAACAGTACTATCAACTTTCTAGCCTTTGTTCTCACCCTTATAAGGCCATCCTCAGCTGTCTGTCATGATGGCTACACCCTGGTGTTATTCCTCTGGCTCCCAGAGAGTATTTCCAGGACACACAATTATATATGTCCTGATATTTTCTATTGTTCTCTTTCCTATTAATTACTTACTACCATCTGTCATGATAAGTGTGAACAACATGATGTCACCCTACCTACAGGGGACAAATGAGGTATAGGAGGCTTCAGGTCCAGCCCTCTATGTAGTTGATCTATGGCCATGATCTAGGCCTTTCCTATTTCTGAGCCTCTCACTCACAGGAGTAAGGGTATTCAGGCAGATCTTTTTGAAAATAGTATCTTGATAATGAAGTCAAATCTGTTTTGAGGACAACCAAATTCCATATGGTTCTTTCTCCTCTAGCTGGGTGACTATAGACCCTTGTTCCTAACCCTCTCTTATATGAGTTAAGCTTCTCCAGGAATCTGGGGACTTACCTGGATACGAAATGAGACAAATGTAGCCCATTGGTGCACAGATGTGTGAAAGACTCCAGTAGTTGTATCTTGTCTCTTCAACACACACACACACACACAAATGCCACACACACAAATGCCACACACACAAATGCCTTATTCCCTACAAAGTGAGCATCTCTTCTCTGTATCTATCTGTCTTTATCAAGACAAAAAGCTATACACTGTATGTGCTGCCCATGCATAAGCCATAGTTGGCTTCTGCCTTGAGACTGAGCATGCTGCTATGGCCTGGAGCATCCTTTCCCAGAAAGACTACAAATCTCATGTTTTGCTTGACAATTTGAGTCTTGGAAACTACAAATAGGCTACAAAGGGGCTGTGTTGCTTAGGCCAAGTGGAGGGTCCTAATACAACAATCCCTTCAGGGTCAGGAAACACTGCCAGTGATAAGGGCAGGAGAGGGAGAAGGGGCAAAGTGAAAAGCAGCTTCCTTCAGCAGTGAGCCCAGGCCCCATGGGGACCAATCTCCTTCCTCATTTATGTCATGCCAAGCAACCAAAGGATGCCTGCAGTGGATTCAGGAATCAAGATGCTTCAGAGTAGATGGGATTCTGTCAGGCCAAATCATGAAAACACAACTACATAAGACACATCTAAGGAGCCCCCACCTGCCCAAAGCCCTCATTGCTCCCAGGCAGTTTATACATCTCTTCTTCCTGCCAGGTCTGGCCACCTATGGCTTCAGTGTCTTCTACCATTTACATAATGTCTTCCATTCACTCTTATGCACATGTGCCACTCTCTGTTCTATGTTAGTCACTATGGCAAGAGTCAGGGGCACAGCAGTGAATAAGCACAGCAAGTGTATATGACTTTTTACTTTCCTGAGGACAGACAGGCAGACAGACAGAAACTGCATAGTCTATTTCCACAAGCTACTTGTTTTGGCAGAAGTAAAAAGCACTGTTGGGCAAGCAGGTCAGGGAAGGAGTCTAGGGAAAGCAACTGTTGGGTAGCACTCACCTAGGCATTGGAGGAAAGGCTTTTGGAAGTGGTAGTGGATGCTCGGGATATTAAAGTAGTAACAGGAAGGTCAGGGAGACAGAGAGGAGCCAGACAGAAGGAATGGTAGAAGGGACAGTATGTCCTAGAACTCCAAAAGGGCTCTGATGTGTGTGACACTAAGAAAATTATCACCTAGATTAACAGGGAAGAGATAAAATATAACTCACTTTTGATCACCATGGCAACACAGTTAAGCATGGATGAAAAGGCACAAGGATAGGAAAGAGACTATCAGTTAGATGAAAGAGAAGAGCAGCTTAGCCTGGCTGCTATCTTGACAGTATTGAGATTGAGACTCACTCAGAAGCTGGGGAAGGATGCGGTTTTAGAGAACCAGACTGGCCACAGGATACACAAGGAGGAGGAACCCTATACTTACAGGAGAGGGGGTTGACTACAGAATGATTAATCTGACAGTTACAAAGAGTGGAATTGTCATTTTCTGAGATAGATAAAGCGATGAGAGTAGCAGAAGACTTTGGCTTTATTCACCTTAGGTTTGAGGTTACCCACATTGTGGGGATGACAAGAACACCATTAGGTAGGAGAAAACTTGGGAAATTCTTGTGTACAGAGGACAATTCATTTCTTAATACTCGATGAGACTAGCTCAGGAAGGAGTGTAGGCAGAGAGCAGAAAAGATCCAAGGACTGAGCCTAAGGTCACACACTGCACCGTGTTCAAGAGATGAGGAAAGGCCATAGAGAGGTGACAGGAAAGAGAATGAAGACCAGAGGATGAATCCGGTGCAGCAATTATGTCAAAGAAAGAGTCCTCATCAATCTGTCTGTAGCTTCTGTTGAGCAGGTCCAGTGGTTTTGGATAACCACGCATTTAATTTAGCAGCATCAGAACCCTGTTGCTGACATTAGCAGAAGTAGTTTGGAGAGAGTGAGAGACTGATGCACACAGTCTTGCTTCTTGCTCTCCAGCAAAAGTGAGGAGCAATACCTGCTCCATCATTGGTCACAGGTGTCATAGGCACCGCCAGTGTTTGTAACTAGCCATGCAGTTCTTACGGGCCCTCTTTGCTCCCCACCTTTTACCACGACATCTTTGATCCCTTCCTCTATCCTGTCATCTCCTAATGGCAGAAACAGCAATGTCTCTCAGGCTTGATGAGAAAGACCAGCCTTTTACTTGGACCTATGCTCTGGGCTATGTTACTTGGTTGAAAGGTGTTCTGAGAAATTCCATTTCTCTGTGAAATATATCAAGAGAATCTCAAGTTTCTGAAAATTTCTATGACTCTGTTACCTAGAGCAGCTTCAATTCTCATTACCCACTCTGGGCTCTGCTCTCATCCTAACTCTGAGGTCTGCAGAAATATGAAGAATGGACTGACAGCTGTATTTGCAGCAAGAACTTACCCATGTTAGGTAAAGTGTGAACTAGTATGCACATCTCTGTACCAAAGTGCTTAGGACATTTTGAGAATACAGCATAGTTATGAACATGTCAGCAGCTGCCAAACCCAGAGTTCTGTGTTTATTTGGTAGGGATACTAAGGAAAGAGACCCCCAAAATCACAGCATAAAGAACCCTTAGCAAAAGCTAGTAATATGATTTTGGACAGCTCCATGCGAAACATGAGGTTTACCCCACAGTTTTCTCTAGCTGCACAATCCTTCCACCACCACCACCACCACCACTACCACCATTCAGTCTTGTAAAATATAAAAGTTAAACTGAAGACTTTGCACTTTTATTCCAGGGAATATTAGTGTCGTAAGTTAGCATTAACTGTCAACTTCATCAGTCTAGAATAATGGTTCTCAACTTGTGGGTCATTACCCCTTTGAGGATTGGATGATCCTTTCACAGGGGGTCACATCAGATAGCCTGTATGTCAGATATTTATATTATTATTCATAACAGTAGCAGAATTACAGTTATGAAGTAGCAACAAAAATAATTTTATGGTTACGGGTCACCACAACATGAGGAGCCATAATGAAGGATTCTAGTATTAGGAAGGTTGAGAACCACTGTTCTAGAGTCATCTGAGAAGAGAATCTTAACCATATTAGCCTGTGGGCATGTCTGTGGAAGACTGTCTTGATTGTTAATTTATGTAGGAGGACCCAGCCGACTGTGGCAACATCAGTTCCTAAACAGGTGGCCCATTAGATTCCTATGTCATCAGTAATCTCATTTACAGCAGAGATTGAGCTCTGATACTGATAAGAAAGCTAGATACATTTGAGACTTGCAATGAGCCCATGTGTAGCCATCCTTCGAGATTTCTTCAAGTTCTTGCTTGAGTGCCTGCCCTGCCCTCCCTCAGTGAGGGACTGTGACCAGGAAGTGTATGGTAAGTAAACCTTTTCTTGCCTAGGTTTCAGTCATGGTGTTTCATCACAGCAGCAGACATGAAATGAGAACACATAGGAAGTCCTGGCCAAGCTCACACAGTACTTTTAAATCCTAAAAGAACAAAACACAATGCAATCCAAAGAAGAAAATGTAAGCAGTTTTCATTTATTCTCTCTTAGCAAATATCTCATTTAAAGCAGAGGTTGAATTGTGATATTAAAATGTGTGGCATATCCCTTGTGCACAGCCATGGGCTTTTTTTAGCTACGGCTGCTGTGAGACTTATGGATATCAGAAATTCATGTCTCATCTTCTAGAATCAGAGGTCAAGGTGGCAGTCTCGCTGGGGTCTGGTGAGGGTCCTGTTCCAAGCTGGAGACTTCAGCTTCTTGCTACTTCCTCAAACAACGGAAAGAAAAACATTAGCTTCCTGGCATCTTCCTACAAGGGCACAAACACTGTTTGCAAAGGCTCCACCCTTACAAAAATGTTATTACCTCTAGCTCCCACCTCTAATGCCATCAGAAAGATCTAATTTCAACTTATAATTGTTTAGACTGTAACAGTCTTGTCCTTGGCATGGGGTCACATGGCTAGAGAAAGAGTCTCCAGTCATCACTGTCCCTGAACTGAAAATTCTGTCATAATGTATCCTAATCTCTCTCTTTGTCTCTGTCTCTCTTTGCCCCTGTCTCCATCTCTGCCTGTCTGTCTATCTGTCTCTCTCTCCGTATCTGATTCTATGTATCTATCTGTGTCAGTCTGTCTCTCCCTCTGTGTCTATTTCTCTGTGTATCTGTCAGTCACTTTGTCTGCCTATCTTTCTGGGTATGTCTGTCTCCCTGTGTCTGTTTGTCTTTCTCTTTCTGTGTCTCTCTGTCATTCTCTCTGTCTTTGCCAGTTTGTCTTTCTATCTGTATCATTCTGTCTCTCTCTCTTCCCTCCCCCTCACACACACACACAGAGAGAAAGAAGCTAAAGCACTGTTTTAAATAAATTGTATTTTCTTCCTATCTCACAGTTTACAAAAAAAAAAAGACACAAAGTAAAAGAAAAATTTTAAATGACTCTCCTGAGTTTTTTCCCCTAGACACATCTTCAAAGACTTGACAATCTTTTTTGCTGAACATTCTAAAAATGGATGTTATGTATCAGCTAAAAATATGATAATTAACAAGTAAGCTTGAATCACATAATAGCAAACGTCATTTCTTCTGCAAGACAAGAGTGTTACTCATGAGTCAACCTGAAACCACTGGCACCTGACAGAAGCTGACAAGGGACCTTGGGCTCTCCAACTCACCAAGCCAACCTCCGTACCCTTTGGCAAACAGTAAAGGTTTCTAAGAGCACCTGCAGCAGGATGCATGGGTAGAGAACAGGGACTGTGAATGTTTCCCACTGGGTTTAACACGCGACTTTCCATCTACTGTGTGGCAACCTGCCACCTTCCGGGCTCAGGTTGGATGCTGAGAAACAGCAGAAAACCCCACTGTGGTACATTACTTCTGCTAATAGCTTTGAATTGCATGAGAAAGTCGGATTCGGCACCCTGGATATGTCACGGTGGTATCCAGCAATACTCTGTCTTGATTATTGCTTTTTGGATGACAATCAGCAAGCACAAAGGAAGAAAGATTGTGGTTAATGGTGCTTCCACATCCATTCATGCATTCATTCATTTTATTCATTGAACAGAAGTTCACTAAACTCCTATGCTGGGTATCATGTTGAGTGCTGTAACAGAAAGATAAAAAGACAAAGGCAGTAGAGTAGAACCAGTCTATGATGGGAGGTCCCTGTGGAACTCGGGAGGCATACAGGCAGGAATGGAGAAGGGAATGAGTAAGCCTCCTCCACACAAGAAGAGATCTGAGCTGAGCCTGCAGAGATGAGAACTGGTATCTGGGTGAGAACTGAGGTTGCATCCTGGGCAAGAGTGCAAAGTCAGGTCACTCAGGTACATTTGGAAAGTCACAGGGGTTTCAGTGTCAGTGTGGTACTCCAGGGTATCACACTGGTTCTTTGTATGGTATCTTCTCAAGCAAAATCATTGTCACAGGCCAAATTGTGGAATCAACATTAGTTGGCCCTGCTTTTCATGCCTAGAGGGAATACAAGTTCCCTACCTGTTCATTAATTCAACAAACACTTAAGATGATTTAAGTACCAAATGGAAAGGGTGAATGTGCCTTCAAAATACTTATTGTCTCAGGCACCCAGGGGCAGGCTTCATGGCCAAGCCAGCATGGGGGTGAGGCTGGGTCACTGCCATTGCTGTGAATGTACTGAAGAGCAGAGTCAGCAGTGGCCCCCATGCCCCTTTAACCCACAACTCCATTCCGTGCAATAAACGACAGCATTGGCACCCACCCACTTATTATCTAGCCATTAACCAAAACCATGTGTGTTCAAATACAATCATAGATACTCACCAAGTTTTCTTCTGTTGCTATGACCAGAAGCAAAGGAAAGGGCTTCATCCAGTTACAGGTTGTACTCCATCACTAGGGAAGTGAGGGCAGAAGCTCAAAATAGTAGCTTGAAGCAGAAACTACCCAAGAAGGCTACTTGCTGGCTTTCTTGTAGGACCATGCTTGACTAGCCTTCTTATATAGACCCAGGCCATTTTTCCAGGGAATAGTACTGCCCATAGTGGGCATGACCCTCCTATATCAATTAAGAATAAAGACAATCCACAGAGACGTCCAAGTACCAATCTTATCTGGGTAGTCCCTCAGTAAAGACTGCCTTCACAGGTGACTCGAGACTGTACCAAGTTGGCAGTTAACCCTAACTAGGACAAAAGTAAAGAGCATATATGTCTACCATGCAATAAATACCATAGATGCTTAACACAGATGAACAATATTGCCATGAACAATCTCCAGGAGGAAGATGTCACCTTCTTAGAGGGCAGATAGGATAATTAGTATGGCTAACTCTATCATGCACCTGGTACTCTGTCTGGGCTTCACACTTAACTTTGCCAATAGCACAGAGGAGCAGAACACAGACCACGGATCACGGAATACAGGTGACATTAATACATGTTGCCCTCCCCTTAAAGAATGAGGAATGCTCTCTTCTACATGGATGTTTTGGATCTTTTTCACCTTGCTTTCTGTTTCCTCTCTGGTATTATGACCTGAGTAACCTACGGTTCTGGTGACCAGTGAGTCTTCAGGTCCAGTAGTGTGTCTCTACTTAGATTTTGGCACCCTGTTTGACCTCTGGGGTTTGGGGTACTTGTCCACACTTGCTACTCAGAATGTAATATAGGATCAAGCAACATCAGGTCTTATAGAAAGTTCTCAGAAATATAGACTTGCAGGTAATAACTCAGTTCAAATCTGCACTTAAAAGACCTCCAGGAATATTTGAAGTCTTCCTATTCTCAAATATCACTGTGTGTCAGTTACATCAAGAGGGTTTTAGAAATTAAAGGAATTTTAAAATTAGCTGAGACTACATCTTTTGATAATGGATGAAGCTAGGGCACTGGCATCGGCAGATGATTCTAATCTGCAGTCAGGTTTGAGAATTTCTGCTGCAAGCCATGCTCTACTCTTCTTTTAACCCAACATGCAACAGCATGAAGGAGAGGTGCCTGAAATTATTATAAATAAACTGAGGAGAGAGGGAGAATGGGAAACAGTAGAGCCTAGGACAAGAACAATTGATGGACAGATGAATGGTAGATGGAAAGACAGGAGGACAAATGGACGGATGGATGGATGGATGGATGGATGGATGGATGGATGGATAGATGGATGGATAAGCCAGATACGGTAAATGGTAATGTCTTCTTACCAGGTAATATCCACAAAGAAGGTGGTTTTGTGGGACTCTCAGAAAATGAAATCATCAAGAACATTCTGCTAGCCTAGTCCCCATTTCCTCTATTTGATACTAAAAATATTCACAGGGGTGTCTCCCTGTGAAACCTACATCTTCGCTTGTGTAACCATAGGAGCTTTCGTAGTTGATCTGCTTCATCTTCATCTTTGGCTCTGGTTTAAGATCAGAGACTAAAGAAAGGCATGGATGTACCCTGTAATCTGTGCATGGTAATATACTGTCAGTTCAAAAAGGAAGACAGAGTCAGGCTTGCTATCAAACCAGAAAAAGTATCCCCAGCTCCCTAGAGAAAGCAAGACCTTCCCTGGATGTTACCTTCTTTAAACTTGTCTTATCCAGGATTCATCTAGAAGGAACAGAGTGACCTCGTCCATTCTACCTCAAAGATGTCTCTACAGTAATAGTTTTCATAAAGCCATTATGCATAATATCCTTGGGTGCAAGCCAAAGAAACAACATTAAAATGCATGAAAATTTTGCTGGGGACAAAGAACATATGGTTCAAGTGTTCAATTCGATGCAGGAATAAAAATGAGCACGAGAGAGGAAGGAATAGATGATGTGTCCTTTAAACAAGCCTCCATCTATCTCGCTCCCATCTTCCACTCCATTGATAAGGTGACAGGGCTTTTTTCCACCTGATATGGCTTTGCTTTGTCTCAGGGACTAAACAAAAGGCCTAAAGAAGCAAATTATAAGGTTCCAGTACAATTATGAAAAATAATAATGCTACCCAAGGAAAGGGTAGAACAGAGGATGAGTCATTTGTGGTAACATTACATCCAAATCATAGTCCAGATGTTTTCTCAACAGTTTGCCTCTGCCACAAGGCATATATGAAAATTCTATATACCATGCATGGCATATGAAATGTGGTTATACTTTTCAGAGTCCACTTTTTAAATGTCACAGGAGTCTGAGGGCCATAGTGCGCTGCTTCTTATGAAGAAGTGGAATCTGAGTAAACCTTGAGAGATCAAGAGACTGTTCATTAGCAAGATGGTTAGGGAGCAGGGATGACTGGGGCTAAAGGATACCACTGTGCCTGGTCTTTACATGAGAAATTGATATAGTCCACAACTATTTTTGAGCACCTGGTAAAGTATTTTTCAGAAAATAATGAAAGCTTTTCAGTAGCCACAAAAATCCAGGCAAGTGAGTATCTATAAGCCCAGCACTGGGGAAGCAGAGACAAGAAGATGCCTAGAGCTCATGGAGGATGGCTAGGCCATGCACCAGAACCAGTGAACTCCAAGTTCAGTGAAAGACCTCGTCCCAAAAAATAAGATGAAAACTGAGGAAGACACCTGAAGTAGATCTCTGGTCTCCATATGACTGAACATATATGATAATCACACACATAAACATTCATGAATACACATATGTGTGAGCACACAATTTAAAAGAAAAAAACACTAGCAAATATACATGATGCATAATATATACTGAGAGAGAAATGTGGGGGGAAACTCACCCCAAATCCTATGAATTCTGCCTGTCTGTGGTGGTCTGAAAAAGCTGTCTGCAGAGCCAACATGGTAATGTCTGAAGGCCATGGACCCTGATTCCCATGTTTTAAATTTATCTGTGCAACTGTGCTGATTTTTACTGTATGAATGACTTAAATTCAAAAGCACTGGGAGTTTGTTGGGGTTTTTTTTAATTGGAAAAAGATTCCAAAATAGAATCATAACTGAAGATGGAAGACATAATTATCTTTTTTGGAATTATATTTGAATCCAAGAAAGAGGCACATTTTTTAAACCTTTCTAAGTTTCTTTATTGGAAAAATAACAAGCAGCTCCAAGTGCAGATTGATCTGGGCCTTTGGGAGCTACAAAAAGAAGCCAGGTCCCCAATTAAACAAAACAAAACAACGAACCATTGTCTCTGGAATGACATCAGAAAGACCTGGGGAACAATTAGACATGGCTAGTCAGGAGAAGGGAGACTTTAGAATGAATCCCAGTCTCATTCCTGAAACACTGAGTAAGTAGAAGGTTGTAAGAAGACAGGTTCTGTCTTGGCTCTCAAGCAAGTGAAGCTATTCTACAAGCCATGTGACAGAGGAAAAGCCAGATGAGCTAGACCCCTGCAGCAGGCATAGGTATGTGGGTAGGTGCTCAAGCCACAATGTGGATAGACATGAGCTATGCTCATTCGCACCTTGGGTTCCAAGCAGAGTGGGCAAAACACTATGATACAGGGGGCTTCTTTGAAGAGATAACTTTATGGAATTGAATAGAACTAGATTTAAAACCAGAAAAATGTCACCAATTATCTTTTTAATAATAATAAAATAATAATAATTCCAATTATAATAATAATTGACAATTACAATTGATTATGAATATAAGGACAGACCTGTCTTCTGTGAAAGGAGACAAAGAGCCTCCTAACAAGAACATTCCAGAACTGGATGACTCATAATGTAAACAATTGGCATATGAAAAATGCATTAGGAAAAATATAAATTCAACCTCAACTCTAGGTTCTCAACTATAGCTGTGCTAGTTATGCATTTGTTATGCATATTTAAGGATCTCTTATGTGATAGATAACTGTTGTCTGTGACTAGGAACACTGAATCAAGGCATCTACAGGCTGAAAGGGAGCACAGAGCTCTACATTAAAGGCTCTTCCTGGGAGAGTTACTGACAGGATGATAGAGAAGGCAAATATATGCACAGCATGCAAAGCTGGGGATAGAGTAGATGAATAGAAATACAGATCATGTTTGGCCTATAGAATAGTCCTTTGCAACCAAATTACAAGATGCTGGGCAAGACTGGCAGGAGACAAACAATTAGAAGGGAAATGAGTGTCCCAAATTTGTTCAGACATTCTTCACTTCACTCATTCTGGACAAAAGGATGAGAGGATGCCATTTTCATTCACTCAGTGCATGCCTGGTGTTGAGTGATGTTTCCAAGACAGATGTGAAGAAACAAACATCTGTTCACTCCATCTAGGGCAGCAATAGCAGATTCTAGCTAAGTGAAACAAGGAAGCTGTTGCGGTTACGTGTGGAGTGTGGGTTAGTGGGTTACCTTTAGAAGAGCATGCATCTCTCAAAGGCATCTACATCATCAAAAATCCCACCCCAACATGGCTGGAAACTCAAGTGCTGTCTCCCTGGAGTTTACTGCCCCATTTGCAGGCTACTCAACAACTAAAGAGTCTCCTTTCATAGTCAATTGGTTCTTGCCTTGGGACAGTAAGGGGGCCTTCTGAAACACTTGGTAATTTCATCTACTTCTAAGTCTACTATGAGCCTCTCCTCTCTCCAGGAGGAAATGTTTTATTCATGGGAAATAGCCACAGAAACCTCTGTCCAGCACAAGTCTATAAACAGCAGTCTGTCTGGCTGAGCCCCTTCTGTCCATAAGCATAGCTTTATAGAATGGCTCACTCATGCCTCTGGGGCCAGAAAGTCCACATGAGCCATTGCCACCAGGGAGGCAAAGCTAGCCAGTGACTGACACATGAGATGCTTTCGATGCATACCTTGGCATCTTAGTGACAGCATCCCTGAAAGAACACTGTAAAGGAGGAACGGCTTATTTTTAGCTAATTCGTGGGAGGGTTTCTGTCCATCATGGTGGGGAAGGAAAAGTGGAAGTAGTCCCATTCGTGACAGTGAGAAACATGAGACAGGGGCAGGAAGCAAGGCATAAAGCTGGTACTCAGGGTTTAGCTGTAACCACCAGCAATTCCATATCTAGACCCTTTCTACCATCTAGATTCCAGTTCCTAATGACACCATGGCCTCTTAAAACAGTATTACTATCTAGTGAACAACTGTTCAAAGTATAAGTCCATAAAGGACATCTCAGATTCAAGCAATATTAAGATACACTTTTTGTGACATTTTATCTAATGACCTATCCTGAAATGTGGACAGGTAAGCACTTACTTTAAAGGCCCTTCACTATGCATTGGAGCTATTGCTTACCTGCTCAAATGCAACCTGGGTAACTCTGGGATGGGTTATTTCTGTTTCTTTTGGTTTAGATTTGTTTTTGCTTTTGAGACAGGATTCTGTGATCCATCTGGGAATGACCTCAAACTCTTTTGCCTCACTTTTCTGGCAGCTTGGATTATAGGTAAGCATCACCATGCCTGGCCTGAGACATACTTTTAAAATGCAACGTATAATTTATTGATATTGACAGAAAATAATCATACCTATGCTTATGTGACTAGGTGCATGTGGCATTTGGTGGGGGAGATAAGGCATCATCAATGACCAAGAAGAGCTGGAGAGATGGCTCAGTGGTTAAGAACACTGGTTGCTCTTCCAGAGGTCCTGAGTTCAATTCTCAGCAACCACATTGTAGCTCACAATCATCTGTAATGGGATCTGATGCCCTCTTCTGGTGTGTCTGAAGATAGCTACAGTGTACCCATATACATAAAATAAATAAATAATTCTTAAAAAACAATGACCAAGGAGACCAACCTATGATCAACAGCATCACAAAGGTACAAGGAACACCACAGGGGGAATCAGGAACCTAGCGTCCAGCCTTTGCCCCAGCTGATACACATGTGGCCTTGAACACATCCCTCCTTCCCCTCAGACTTAGTTGCCCAATTGGGTTGGACTGCATGTTGTCTAAAAGTGTTTTCCAATTCAGAATATCATTTTATCGTCAAGAAAATTGTGCTGGTGGAGGAAAAAAATTTCTTCATTTACCCTTACCCACAGCTGTTATTGACAAACTGGGTGATGTGTTCATCATGGTCCTCTTTTGTTTTTGGAAAATGGTAGATAACCACTTATTGAGTGGAGTCATGAACAAAACAGTGACTGAAACTTCTAGGGGTTCCCTTAAGCTTATTGCAGAAGCAGCCATCATTCACTAAGCTAGCAAGGCTTCTTATACATCATTTAGTCAGTCAACCACTTGCGATTTTTTTCTCGGGTCAGAAAACTGGACACACTGTTTGTTGACACTCATGACATTTCGTTTTTATATATAAGGAAAGGCTGGGTTCCTGGAAGCATGAAGACAGTGCAAATGTGCCCATGCCTTGAGCTGGCACTGGCTCTTTAGAACCCTCCAAAGCTGATTGTTACCCTGTCACTTTAAGAGAACCCTCACAAGCTTCCCTAACTCCTTTTTATTGTTTTTTCACACAGTTTCACCGAAGGGTGAATTCACTTATAACCATGAAGACATTATTTACACATGGAGCACACGCATACACACACACACACACACACACACACACACACACATACATAAACTGCTATTGACTCTGATATGTGTCCCCCTTATTGAAAAACTGCTTAAGTTAGCATGAAAATTCACTCACATTCAGAGAAAGGCTCCCCTCTTCAGCTACACCATCCTGGATGCACACTCATGGGAACACCCAGAGGCAGGTTTCCATAGTAACTAAAGCCCATCAAGTTGATAAGGAAGACTAACCACTCTCAGCTCCCAAGAACATGCTCCCCAGTGTTCTGCTTCCTCCAGCTACTTCCACCTCCTAAAATTTCAAGACCCTTTCAGATAGTGTCTGCAATGGGGACCATGAATTCAACATTAAGGTCATGGAGGAACATCATCCAGTCCCACTTTCTGAATCTAAAGGAGTCTTGCTTCAACCAAGCTGTCCTGGGCATGGATGGGCACAAAGGAGAACTTCCTTGCCGTAAGACCATGTTAGCTTGAATACAATTAAGTCTCAGAATCAATCACAGATATCAAGAGCCTGTCTATGGCCACCAAAATCTCACACTGCTTACTTCTCCTGCAGCAGCCATTCACCCTACCCCCAACCAAGAGCCAGCCATACCACCAACTAACCCTGTCTGTGTTTCCAGTATATGAGCTTACAAGTACACACCTTTGACCAAGTCAACCGTTTGAAAATTATTCTTTTCAAGAATTTAATTGGTATATAATAAGCATCTGTATTTATGAGTCATAGTGAACATTTTGATACATGTGCACAAAGTGTAACGATTAGATTGGGATAATTATCACAATTATAACTTTAAATGTTTACCATTTGTGGTAGGAATACTCACACTCCTACTAGATATTTCAAACTATAGTATGAATTTTTTTAAACAATAGTTACTTTGTTGTCCTTTATAATATCAGAAGTTATTCTTTCTACACATCTGAGTCCAGATACCATTAACCACCCTCTTCCTATCCCCTGCCCACACAAACTTCTCAGCTCTGGTAAACACTCAACTTCTATGAGTTAAATTCTTTTAGATTCTATGCATGCATCTATGTGAAAAGCTGTCTTTCTGTGTCTCATTTAATTCCTGTAACACCTCACCCTGCAGTTCTATATACATTGCTATGAATAACAAAATTTTATTGTTCTTATGGCCAAATAGCACTTCCTTGTTTATATATTTCACATTCCCTTCATTCTTCATCCACTGATGGACACATAATCTAATTCTGTGTCATGGCTATTATGCATCTCCCTTCAGTAAACTTGTGATTGTGGATGTCTTTTTAACATGTAAACGTCACTTCCTTTGGATGTACAGTCATATGGATGCTCAATCATATGGCAATTTCTTCTGTTTTCCATTATGGTTGCCTAACTCACACTCTACCAACAATGTATGAGTTCTTCTTTATTACAGGTGTGTGTGTGTGTGTGTGTGTGTGTGTGTGTGTGTGTGTGTGTGTGTGTGTTATGCATGTGAGTACCTATGGAGACAAGAGTTCAAAGTCATCTTCCATCAGGTGTGGTGGCACACACCTTTAATCCCAGCACTCGAGAGGCAGAGGCAGGCGGATTTCTGAGTTCGAGGCCAGCCTGGTCTACTACAGAGTGAGTTCCAGGACAGCCAGGGCTATACAGAGACGCCCTGTGTCAAAAAACAAACAAACAAACAAAAAACAAAACAAAAAAAGAAAAACAAAAAACAAAAAAACCAACAACAACAACAACAAAAAACAACAACAAAAGTCATCTTCCTCATTATTCTCCACCTTAATTTTTTGAGACAGAGTTGCTCGTTGGGGAAGTAGCTCACAATTCGGTTACACTAGGCCAACAAGGCCTAGAGATCTTTCAGTTGCACTGTCTCCAACACTGAAATTGCAGATGCTACTTATGGCATATGATAAATACATTAAAGTAAACGTAAAAATTTGTAAGTAATATTTATGGCCTAAAACATTTCATGAAATTTTGTGTGTAGTGGGGATGCAAACTCAGGTCCTAACACATTCACAGCAAGCATTTCACTGACCAAGGATTCCCCTGAGCCCTAGTACCTACTGCTTTGCTGGATTTAATAATAGTTATTCTAGCACAGAATAACATGAGAGATTGCTCTTAATATTGAAGTGAAATCCATTTACAGAAATTTTTGGTCTTCATTTACCCTTGAGTGTTATATAGAGCACACCAGCTTTCTGATCAACATGGTGACTTTCTTTGATTCTCCCTAGAACTCTGGGTTGTTATTGGTGAAGATGATGTCTGATTCATATTGAAATTTCCAAAGGCTAACATAATGCCTAACATACAATAAATGCTAATTAAATGTTGATTATATTAACACATGTATGAGTGATGTAAGAATACTAAGTGCATATGTGACAAATTATGCTACATAAAAGCACAAGTAATATCAGTATGTAGTATTTATGGCTTAACCAGTCTCACTGTTCTCTCATAATTATCCTTTACAGGTCAAAAATACTTAAAAGTGAAAAAGGTAGTCTTTCTGCTGAGAAATTCCCCTAATATCTCTGACCATGACTAAAAAGTTGTATTCAAAAATGATAACACCATACTCCCAGGACTCATTTCTCTTTATAATATGGGTCACAGTCTTAAATTATCATTTTCTCGCCTGCAGAGAAAACTACACTTTAAGGAGATGGAATCCAGGGCAAATCCATTTGGTCCAGATAGATAGCTGTTAGAAGGTCCTTTGGTGACCTTTCTTCATTACCTTCTTATCATATGCATTCTATGACCATGGAGAAAATTCTCCTTTTTCTGTGCCAATACAGTATCTCTCTGCTACTGTCTTCATCAGCTCTCACAAGACAAGTCACAGAGTAATGCTTTGCCATAAATCAGCCTCCTGGAGCAGAGGAGAGCACTCCTCAAGCACAGGTAACACTGTGACTCATTTATCTCTGTCTTTTGGCAAGTACCAGGTCTGGAATGTTCAATAAGCAAGATCTTCCCCGCACATGCACTTAAAATTGATTCATGCTCCTCCAAAGCAAATGAACAGGGTACATGTCTGTCCTTCAGACACTTCCCAGGTGCCTCTGGGAGAAATCCTCTCATTTCTCTATAATATTTCTACAAGTGGAAAATGCTGTCATTGTCAGTGAGTCCCTTCCTGCCAAGGATCACAGTTCTGTCACATGCCTCTGAAACTTCATACCCACATATTACCTGTTTCACACATTAAGCAAAGCCAACTAATTTATATCTCATCCCCTGACCACTGAATTTTAGAATAACATCCTTATGTCTGGGACTTGAATACCCAGCACACTTTGTCCCTTCATCCTCTGCAGCTTCATCTACTATTGCTTGGTTAATCTCTCTTCTTCTGTCAAGGCTTCATGTCAATTGGTTCCAGAGCTGGGACTCTCCTTTCCTGGCATTTTCAATGGCAAGTCTTCACATCTATCAAATGTAAGATTAGAATCCACTTGTTGTTATGGGTTAAATGAGTGTCTTCCAAAGAAACATGCATTAAAGTCTTGGACTCTAGGATGCCAATGTCAGAGGACACTATGAATGTACTGGCTAGTTTTGTGTCAACTTGACACAGCTGGAGTTATCACAGAGAAAGGAGCTTTAGTTGAGGAAATGCCTCCATGAGATACAACTGTAAGGCATTTTCTCAATTAGTGATCAAGGGGGAAAGGCCCCTTGTGGGTGGGACCATCTCTGGGCTGGTAGTCTTGATTCTATAAGAGAGCAGGCTGAGAAAGCCAGTGGAAGCAAGCCAGAAAGGAACATCCCTCCATGGCCTCTGCATCAGCTCCTGCTTCCTGACCTGTTTGAGTTCCAGTCCTGACTTCCTTGGTGATAAACAGCAGTATGGAATTGTAAGCTGAATAAATCCCTTCCTCCCCAACTTGCTTCTTGGTCATGATGTTTGTGCATGAATAGAAACCCTGACTAAGACAAATTGGTACCAGGAGTGGGGTATTCCTGTGACAACCTGACCATGTTTTGGGGAGGACTGTGGAACTTTGGAACTTTGGGCCAGAAGATCCATTCGCTGTTAAGAGCTCTGTCAGATGTTGTGTAGGAGCTTGGAAGATAATGTTGAGAACAGTGCAGAAGATGGCTTGTGAAATTTCAGAGGGAAAAATTAAAGACTTTTCAGGGCCATTGCTATTTTGATTTGGAAGATTCTGTGGTTCTGGTTAGCTGGGGCTGAAGAATCAGCTGTGATTAACAAGATACCAGAACTACTAAAGTGAAACTTTTGCATTACTGGGACTATTGATGCTGGTTAGCTGGAGCTAAGAAATTAGCAGTGATTAAGAAGAGACCAGCACCATTGAGGTGACATCTTCTGGGAAGTGTTTTCTGAAAGCACAAAGAGGCTGTGTTCCAGAAATAGCCAAGGTTGTACTCCTGCTGCAGAGGGACTTGGTAATGTATAAGGGTCACCCAGGTGGTACTGCATGAATGGGTCATGCAGAGCAGCTGAGGCTCAGCACTGTGAGAGGCCATGGAAGGCCATTGGTGAAGGTGTAGCCTCAGTTGCAAATTGACGGCCCAGGACTGAAGGGATCATGCAGTGTTTTGGAGATGCCAGTACTATGAGATGACCACCAAGAGCAGCAGCAGCAGCAGTGGAGTACAGGCATCTGGAGCCTAGAGGACAATGCGTGTGCTACAAAGGGCATGGCTGGAGAAGTGACCCAAGCCCTTGGAGGAGCCCAGAAGATCGAGAGTTGGATCCCAGACAATAGATGGTTGGAGATTGATTTTTGCTTTTGATTGTGACTGTGCCCTGATATTTTCCCTCTTGAAGGAAGAAACTATTTTAGTGGAGCCCACAGTTAAGAGATTTTTAATTGTAAAAAGACTTTGGATTTTAAAAGAGATGGATATTTTAAAGAGATTGAAATTTTAAGAATATGTAAAGACTGTGGGACATTTAAAGTTATTTAGACCTTGGGGATGAATAAGAATGTAAGGGTTGAGGCTTACTAGTGATGTGTTTGTGTGTCAAGTTAACAAGGGGTCAATTGTACTGGCTAGTTTTGTGTCAACTTGACACAGCTGGAGTTATCACAGAGAAAGGAGCTTTAGTTGAGGAAATGCCTCCATGAGATACAACTGTAAAGCATTTCAAGGGGGAAGGGCCTCTTGTGGGTGGGACCATCTCTGGGCTGGTAGTCTTGGTTCTATAAGAGAGCAGGCTGAGCAAGCCAGTAAAGAAATCCCTCCATCACCTCTGCATCAGCTCATGCTTCCTGACCTGTTTGAATTCCAGTCCTGACTTCCTTGGTGATGAACAGCAGTATGGAATTGTAAGCTGAATAAATCCTTTCCTCCCCAACTTGCTTCTTGGTCATGATATTTGTACAGGAATAAAAACCCCGACTAAGACAATGAACCATTCAATAGTGTTTTAGTTTTATTCCCAATTGCTATGTCAAAATACACTGATGAAAGCAACTTAGGGAAGAAGGGGTTTCTTTTTACTCACAGCTCCAGGCTACACTCCATCTTTGTGAGAAAGTTACAGGAGCAGGGGATTAGGAAATCTGGTCATGTTGTGTTCACAGTCAAAGGGGGAGAGTAATAGATGTATGCTAATAGATGTATTTGTGCTTGTGTCTTAGCCCTCCTCTCTCCACTCTTATACAATTCAAAATCTCCTGTGTAAAGAATGTGCCACCCACAGTGGACATCTCTTCCCACCTCAATTAATACAGACAATATAATGTCCCACAGACATTCCCATCTACCAAACTGGTCTCAACAATCCATTACTGAGACTCTCTTCTCAGGTGATTTTAGAGTGTGTCAAACTGACAATTAAAGTTACCCATCGGAGATGATAAGGCATTATGGGGATTTTGTAGACCACTGAGGACATGTCCTTGAAAGGCACTGTGGGATACCACAGAGTCTTTCTCTCTGGTGTAGTTGCTTGACTTTTGAGGTTAACCAATTTGCTCCCCATGTGTTCCCACCATGGTAAGCTAAAAATCATTAAAGACCCAAAGCAAGAGAGACCCAGAATCTTAAACTCAAAATTCCAGAACGAGAAGCCAAAATGTTCTTTCTTACTTATTTGTCTCAGTTATTTTACTGTGGTGTCGAGAAACTGAGTGCTACACCTTTCCAACAGAGTCTTGCCTGTACCTTGTTGTTCTCTCTCGTAGCATTGTATTTGTTTGGATTTTTGTTTGATTTATTTATTTTGTCAGTATTCATTTCAATAGGAATTACTTTTGGTTAGTAACCTGCTTGTTACTGTCCCATGATAGTGTGACTCAGTTCTGCCCAGCGTTCTCTCATCTCCAGCCCTATGCATACAAACAGGTTACAAGAGCTGGATTTCTCATTCTCACTGTGAGATGGCCATTCCAGGTACCTTCAGAGGAAGCTCTTCATCTCACTTTCCCTGTAATTCCAGACTTTTCTGGATCTGTCAGCCATGTGTGGCATTGCCAAATGATCAGGCCCTCACATTTCTAGCCCTGTTCTCTGTGTAATACCATACACCATACCACCTATGAGCTTATTTTATGAATTTCCACTGAGACTGCAGAAGCAGACAAAATGATGCTCCAAGGAGCTACGCATCTGATGGATGTTGTGAATCATTACTTCTGGGCAAATACACTGCCTGCAGCTCCTGGAGAGATTCTTTCTCTAGGAGCTTGCCTCATAACTCAAGCAGTTGGGAGGCTCTACAGCAAATGGGATGCTTGTCAGCATATAGAACTCACCTCTTTCTTCTCTCTCTCTCCCCCCCCCATCCCTTTACCCCTCCCTTCTCTCCTCCCCATCCCTTTACCCCTCTCCTCTCTCCTTCCTCCCTCCCTCTTACTTTTATTTATTATTTATTTATTACGTGTATATGTATGTGTTCATGTATACAGACAAGTGAATAGGTGTGCATACATGTGCACCTGCATATGGAGACCATAGATCAATCACTTCCCACTTTTGTTTTGAAACAGCCTCTCTCACTAAACCTAGGGCTCCCCAATTCAGCTATCTGATGGTTATTCTGGCTATCACTGAGCTCCAAGGATCTTCACATCCACAACACTAGTCTTACACAATGGACCTGGCTCTTTGACATTAGATTTTAGGATTGTAGTTGGGTCCTTAAGTTTGTGTGGCAAACACTTTAACAACTGAGCCATTTCTCATGCCCCACTCTGGTGGCTTTTCTTCTCTTCCATTCTTACTGTTTGTGAAAACCATCTATAATGATTCCTACATATAACAGAAATAAAATGGTAGGCATATTTTCTGCATTATGCTTATTAGCTTTGCTTTACCTTTTTATCTTATTATGACTCTAACACCTATGAAGATTGTTGCCCTGGGTTCTCATATGGAAAACAATATCTACGATATAGTCCAGGTCCGGTCATGTATACTGTCCCCCATTCTAAGTCTGGCCTAGAGAGTTTAAGAGCCCTGCCATGGCTCCCACGGTTGTAAGTGGCATTCTCTGGGCAGCAATCTGAATTGTGAATTGCTGTGTTCAGATTTTTCATTGTTTTTCACTCCATACCTCTGCTGCAGGAAGTGAGGACGCAGCCATTGTGTGGCAGTGTCTCACAGGAATAATGAGGCTCCTTAAGACCCATATGTGGTGCTTTGAATCATTATAGGTCCTGGGTCAGGCATCCCCTGCCCAAACTCAGAGCCACAGGAAGGCATGTGTCCACAGGTAAGTGTTTTCACTAGTAAGAGATCACTGTGATTATAGCTCTTACAGGACTCATATTTCAACCTGAAGAATGAAGGGGCTTTGTCGTTCCTAATGTCCATGCAGAGAAAAGGATATTTAAGGACTCTGAAATAACATGGCAGGAAATTGAGGTTTAACGTACTGCATATAAAGTGATGGAAAAAATGCTCTCTTTCACTATCTCTTTTTCCCCTGGGTCTGTGGTTCACAAACTGCAGAGCATAAATCATGGAGCAAACCATACTGGAATATCAATAAACCTACATCGACCCGAGACAGGAATTCAGCTTGCAGCATGGGGACTTTTTTTTTTTTAGACCTTGGTTGGCAGCCAGGTGGATGAAAGAAGAAACCAAAGAGCGTAACAGCTTTGCAGCAGCAGAGAAAAGAGTTAGAATTCAAGAAATGTTACCCGGATGCCTCTCTGTAAATTCATGAGGAATGGAGTCTCCTGGAGGCTGAACAGCAGGGTTAATAAGGAAAACACAGGCACCACAGCAGAGGCTATGAGCCCTAGGTCTGTGATCGACCTGAATGGTGGAGATTTAACTGTGGCTTCCCTTAAAATCCACTGATGTCCTGAGGTCCAGTGCCTCAGAATTGACCTTCTTAGGAAGCAGGCTCTTTACAGAGGAAATGCTGGTAAATGAGGTCATCAGAGTGGGTCCTAGCCCAGTGTGCCTGATAGCCTTATACAAAAAGGAACTCTGGATTCAGACCTGCATTGAGAAAAGGCAGAGTATTCATGAGCCTGGACTGATGTAGGAAGGGCTACGGGGGAGGGGGCGGGGCCACAATGGTAGACCACAAGCTTTTAAGTCAATGGAAAGACACGCCTGGTGTTGATAGAAGTGTGACATGAAGCTGTACCTCACCTTGTATGGATTTTATAGGCAGGAATATCGGCCTACTTGGGAGACTGAGCATATAGCTCAGTTGGTAGAATTCTTGCCTTGCATGCATGAGGTCCTGGGTTCTAGCCCCAGCATTGACTAAAAATGTATATGACCTAAGTCTATGAACCCACAAACTCACAACACAATCGGAGAGGTGGGAGTTGGGGGAAGAACTTAGCTGGTAGCAAGTAGTAGAAATAGGACTTAGGCCTCCTCTCAGCTCAAGAAACACAGTAAGACATGTCACACGTTACCTAAGACATGACACACGTTAAATCATTCCATCGTTGTAAGTGCCCACCAGAAGAAGTGTCAGGAGCAGTGACATTAGTAATCATATGTTGGTGACCAGACTGAGCGCTGAGGAGTTCAGCCATTGCTCAGTCACACTGTAGGTCAGCAAGCCACTATCAGCTCTCAGCTGTCATCTCTCTTCTTTTTCTGCTGTCTTCCCTGTCACAAATATTTGCAGAGCAGAGTCCTGCTTATCAAACACATGTGGACATATGGAGCATGCAGGGCAGAGTGGGCGAGGATTGCTGAAGATAAAAATACCATTACACCCTCCTAATTCTTGGTATGGCAAGACTTTGTACTAACCTCAGAGATCCATAGCATTTGTCTTCAACAGGTGCAGCAGCATGAATCCAGGCTTTCTCTGGCTTTGGTGTATCCAGTTACACAGGTGTAGTATCTGAAGGAGCATTTGGGTCAGATACAAAGAATGCACTGGAGAACATCTCTGAGTACTTTAGGAAAATCTGTTGTGAGAACAAATTCAAATAGACCCGCTTAAAGAAGCTAGTAGAGGGGCTAGAGAGAGGGATCCATGGTTGAGAGCGCCTGCAGCTCTTGCAGCAGTCCCTGTACCTCCATGAAGCTAATAACCACCTGTAACTCCAGTCCCAGGGATCTGACACCCTCTTCGGGTTTCCTCAGGCATTACACTTATATGCTCTAGGCTCATATACATGCATAAATATATACATAATACATTAAAACATACCTAAATATGAAATGTGAATTTGCGACCTGAGAAAAGTAAGACCTGCCTGAAATCCCCTCCTAAACTACTAAGAATTAGTGATCAGAGAAGTTACAACTGGACAGGAGTTCCTCCTCTATGTAATCACCGGTTTTAATTCTGAGGTTCTACACAATAATCTGGTGAACTTTGTGAAAATACTAGGCTAAAGTGATGATTTCTAAAACAGCAATACATGATAGAGTCCGTGTAAGGCTATGCATCGCCGTTATCAACTGTGCAGGGTAAGGAATGGGCTCCATATTTTGGTGTTGTTAGGCTGAGAGAAGGCAGGATGCTGTGCCACTTACTCAAGCTAAATTGAGAAAAAGAAAAATCAGGATGACGGACAAGAAGCACCTTCAGTAGAAGACAGGCAGAGGAAAGAACAGAGAAAACAAAGGCAGTAACCTCAAGTCAAGGGAGGTCAGAGTGCAAATGATTGAGAAAAGAGATTGTTCTTGAAGGCTGGCCTGGCAGTGTTGTTGCAAGTTCCTGAGCTTGGAGCTAGGAAGACTAGAGGCTGTGGTGGTTACCACTGAATATGAGTACTAAGAGCTCTCTCTGAGAGGAGTCATAGAAGGTTCCCGAAGGACTGATGTGCTCATGATATAAGCACAATGCAAGTCCAATGTCCTTCATACACACCTTCATACACACGGAGCACCTAAAGCTAGGTTGGGTTAACAGCCTAGCTACAACTGCCCCTGCGTGGAGAGCTAGAGACTGGCTGTGGCATATTTTGCTAGGTAGAAAAGGTGGGGGATGGACATTCCAACGAACAAGATAAACATCAGAATCGATTTTCCAGGCCAAGAAGAAAAATGCTTCTTTTGTGAATGTTTTTATTTTACCTGGGCTGTCAGAGAAACATAAGGCAAGACTTGCACAAGGGAGATGGGATCTGAAACTCCATCCTCACTCCTGAAATCCAGGAGACACACATTTGCATTTTATTATTCCCTGTTGGCAGTCTTTCTTCTTACTTTCCATCACACACCCTGACTCCACTCAACATGCTCTGATGAAGCATTCTGCTCACAATGAGAAAGGGTGGGGGTGGGGGTGGGGAATTACTTTGCAAGCTGGGGTTGGGAGTGGGATTTTTGGTAAAATGAAAAGACAGACATTTTTCCAAGCTGGTCAGCACTTTAGACATCCAGTTTTCCCATTACATATTGGGTTTCTTTACTGTACCAAGCACTGTGCCCAGCAGAGATGCAAAGTTACCGCTATCCTTACTGCTGTTCTGGAGGGGCAGCTCTTATAGCGATGGGTTGGTACACAGACTGTGACAACTTCAAAGGAGAAAGGGAAGAGGCAAGCTGCTTGCCAATGATGATCTCAGCCCAGGGTGACCCAAGAAAAGCAGCATGATTGCTAAGGTCAATGCTACCCATCACATTGTACAAGCAGAAAGGCTAGCTGGAGCAGGCTACAAGCAGACTAAGAGCACACCCAGCTCCCCTTTCCAGTCCCAGGGGCATATTGACTACTGTTACACTGCCTAAGTCATATATTAACTGGGCCCATTGTCTTCCCAGCCTCCTCTTACCCTTGGGACTTTCCAAATACATGCTTCAGTATGAACCACAAAACTCCGTGTTTTTTTTTTAGTGTATTGTGGTAGAAGTTGAGCTGGTACCCGCACACTCATGCTACAACACCTTTTGCTCCTAAGGAACCTTAAACAAACACTTAGCTCTCCCCAGGCAGACTAAAGCTTTACCTCAGGGCCCACTATGTTATCCACATTAATATGCCTTTTGCTCACCAAATGGTCCAACTCCATGCCTCTCTAAAACATCTCTCCTTTTCTAAAACCTAACACTACACTTCTTCAAAGGTCCATTCTGGAGAAAATGTAGAATTGGGGTTGTAAAAATGAAGAATGCTGTCCAAGCAGCTCCTGATGGGAAATGGGGCATGCGTATAACTCCACCCTCCATGTAAACAGTGATGAGCTTTCTTCTGTAGAAAGCCACATCTGCAAAGGGTTATGTCACACTCCATCCTACCTTTCACACTGCCTATTCCCTGCCTCTACAAAAAAAGAAAAATGTAAATGCTTCATCGGGGC
The DNA here is from genome assembly GCF_978045245.1 of Mus caroli. NCBI lineage: Eukaryota > Metazoa > Chordata > Mammalia > Rodentia > Muridae > Mus > Mus caroli. Next base: position 13,553,337 of record NW_028227269.1, read on the forward strand.
AGAATGAAAGTAGAAAGGTTAATGCTGAGATGATTGACACTTCTCTGAAAACCACCTTCAATAATGCATGCCATTCATCAACCCCAAGTACAGCTTTGAACCTTCTACCCCCTGGTATAGCAGAAACCCTCAGAAATGGGGGTTGCAGAAGACTGCAACTTTCAGTTAGTCCGAACTGAGGGTTCTGGGTTGTGTGAAAGGAGGCATCTGGTCACTGCTCACTAGAAAGATAAAGTGCGATGGACAGCTGCCTTGGATCCCCTGAATTTAAGGAGGCCACAGCACTGGGCTTGGGGTTGCAGAGGACAGCTTTTGGAACACTGACAGTTGAGATAGTTCAGAGAAAAAGTGAGTGTCTAAATTGTGTTGTATATATGTGAGAGCAAGTCCTGAAATACACCAGGATGATGAAGCATTTTCTTTGGTGATTGCAAATGTACTCAGATGTTAGCAACTTACTTTCAAATGCTTTAGGGAAAGATTATCTTGTGTTCTACCTAAAACATGTCTACGTCTTTGAGATGGCATCAAAATTATTTTAATCAACTCTTACTTAAAAATCAACCTTACTTTAAAAAGTAAGGGATAATTACACTCAGTGGGGATTTTTTGTTTGTTGTTTTGTTTTGTTTTGTTTTGTTGATTTTTTGTTCTTTTGTTGTTGTTGTTGTTTTGTTTTGTTTCGGTTTGGTTTAGTTTGGATTTTTTGGGTTTTTGCTTTTTTTAAAGGCATGAAAGTAAGTAGCATGGAAAAATGATCTAGAAGGAATGAAAGTGTTAAAAGAAGGGATAGTGGGATGAATATAATCAAAATGTGTGTGTGTGTGTGTGTGTGTGTGTGTGTGTGTGTGTGTGTGTGTTAAATTGTCAAAGAATAAATTATAATGCTTCTTTTATGGAAAGGTTAAGAACATCAGGCAAGTGGAAACTCCTGCGCAGCAGACAGGGTTGCAGCAGTGGATCCGGTGCTACCATTGGGACATGAGGGTCAGAGACAACACAAGACATTCCCTCTTGGAAGCCCTGTGTTCCCCATCCTCTCTTTCCCCCTGTATAACACACAAGGACTTCACTCCCATCTCCCATAACCTCATCTTGCCAGATAGGTGGAAAATGCTTGTGCCTGTCCTTGCCTCTCCAATAGCCATGTTGGATGGCTTGTTTTAGATGTTCGAGTTTCAACTTGAGTTTCATCAAGTTTTTTCCACTGAGCATCATGACCCAATGGAGTTATTCCACCAGAATCTTTAGAAAATTTGAAGAAGCTGTAACTGAGAGTCTGGATTTTTAGCCAAGAGAAACATGTGAAAAAACAAAAAAAATTGAAACTTAAAAGCTCTGAATGAAATATGTATAGAGTGACATGAGTGCATTCTTGTAATTCTGGAGATTGAATCTTGGAGCACTAGAAGCAATAATGTGAACGTGTACAGCAGAGTCCTGGCAATGATAACTTAGAGGCGTTTGCAGAATAGAAGTTCTGTGAAAAGTTTTTTTAAAACTACATCACCTGTTAGCTCTGGGTTGTACCCAGAGGAGAAAGATATGGTATGCCAGAAAACTTGTGCCCTGAAGTTCATGCACTCATATGGACTCTTAACTCTTTGGAATCATAATCCCAAATAAACTCTTTCTTCCATAAAATGCCTTGGTCATGTTTTTTATCATAACAATAGAAACATAACTAATATGAATATATCAGTTTATCAGTCTTGGGGGAAAAAACCCTCTGTTCATGATTTACTCCCAATGTTCAGTATTCTAAGTCTTTCCCCCAAGGCTCCATACTAGGAACTAAATGAACACTTGTTAGACAGATGATAGGATGGGTGGATAGACCCACAGGTGGGTTGGTGGTTGGGTGAGTGGATGGAAGGATGGATGGATGGATGGATGGATGGATGGATGGATGGATGGATGAACAAATGAGTTATGGTTGGGTAAATGGATGTGTAGATGGAAGGGTGGATGGATAGGTAGATAGATGTGTAGATGGAAGGGTGGATGGATAGGTAGAAGGATGTGTAGATGGAAGGGTGGATGGATAGGTAGATGGATGTGTAGATGGAAGGGTGGATGGATAGGTAGATGGATGTGTAGATGGAAGGGTGGATGGATAGGTAGATGGATGTGTAGATGGAAGGGTGGATGGATAGGTAGATGGATGTGTAGATGGAAGGGTGGATGGATAGGTAGATGGATGTGTAGGTAGTAGGGTGGGTGGATAGGTAGATGGATGTTTAGATGGAAGGGTGGATGGATAGGTAGATGGATGTGTAGGTAGAAGGGTGGGTGAAGGGTTGATGAAGAGTCAGTGACCATTGGTTGGATGGATAAATGGATAAGTAAATGATAGGGTGGTGAATAGATAGGTGACTGGATAGCTAGCCGCAAATAAATAAAAACAACTAATGCTAATGCTAAAAATAAAGTTAGATGCTTCAGTGACATTAAGATGAACTAATTACTACATATTCCTTTTCTATTCCAATTTGCATCACTAAGATCAGTCATTCAACATGCTGGTTACAGTAAAGTACATAAATATCCAGAAGACAAACATGGTAAATGTTTGAGAGAATGCAAACTATTGCTTATTCTCTCCTTTTCCCCAAACTTTGTGAAGTTCTGCCAAACAACCCAAGAGAAGACCACACAGCTAGTGGTGTCTCTGTGCATCTAGCCATTTGCAATCAACTATGATCGAGGAAAGTTGACTTGCCATGAAGAACTGCCATTTCTAAAATCTTACAGCTATTGAGCTAATTTGCATCTCTCTTCAACAGGAACTGATTTTAAATGGGAGAAAAATCAACTTCTGCTCTGCACTCTAATGGGAGGATAAAAGTTATACAGCGATGAATCCCACTGATTAGAGCTCCTGCTCATTTTCTGCTGCTTGCTAGCCATTTGGTAGCGTTTTAATTTAACTTTCCACATGCATATTCTCCATTAATATTTATGAAATGATTACTAGCTGCAGCTTAGTCCTTAAAAGCTGGATTTGAAGCATTCGGCAAAATACATTCACTAGTAGCTGAGAACAAATAATGCTCTAACAAGCTGTTAGGAGACTTTCATGGCTTTATGCAGCTTTTCTCCCAAAAGCAAGAAAATTAAAAATTAGTATTGGCCTAATCAGCTAGTAGAAATTCCAATAATTATACAAAACTTTGTATATTATGGGAATCTTTAGACAAAGTGCAATTACTGACTTTGAGCAGATCCATGGAATCTCCAGTACCCAGCAGAAAAAGGCAAATCCTTTTTCCTAAGAACCATGCTTGCATCATAACAACTGGAACGTGTCATAATTCCATAGTTGAGAAATTCTTTTATTCACACATGCTTTTCATCTTATCCATACAACAAATCCATGAGATGGGTGTTATTATCATTCCTGTTTTACAAATTAGGGCACTCGGGGTAAGAAAACTTAAGCAAAACCATGCCCTCAGTAAACACATTTTGGATGTCAGACACAGACTTCTTTGGCCTCCTCTGTGCCAAGTGCTTGCATCTGGGGCCTGTGCATTCCAACACAACCCTTTGGGAGCCCATGATCACCATGGAGAAACATTCAAGGAAATGGACCGTTGTAAAGAATGAGAGACAGTTCTGTCAAGTACAGAAGATAGTAAGTGTTTTAATACAAATACAAAGAATAACTCATAAAAACCTATAGCAAGGACAAGAAATGGGTTACTAGACAATGATGTTCACACATATACACACACACACACAATTTTTCCATGATGACAAAAATTCATATTCTAAGGGATTCCTCCGAGGCTGCTTATGATGACCAGTTGAGCAATGATTTTTTTTCTCAATAATTCTCTCCATCTCACCATCCTAGGACTTGCCTCTTATTACCTTGAGTGAGCGCATGATCTTGGCTCTTTGGTTCAACTGTCTTTCTTCCCCAGCTTTTCAGAACATGCTTTCCATCTATGCTATCTATCTTCTTTCTAGCACAGTTAAATGAAAACAGTCTCCAAAAGTCAGAAGATCTGTGACAGAGTTCCCTCTATATACAATCTGAACCATACGTCAATTTCTTCTACACTTTCTGAGCTTTGGGTCTTTGTGCTATAAACTGGAATACGCAGCTTGAGTACACAGTAAGTGTCCAAAAAATATTACTTCTATTCCTTCCCTTTGCACTTCATCCTCAAGAAGGCAAAGACCTCGTAACACTGCTCTGTTGTGATACCTGAGACTTAGGCAGTACTTTGAGCTCTTTACATTCAAAGCCATTTGTCCAAAACTCATAAAGACATAATTTCTCTGGGATGACATTTCTGGAGAGGTTCTGTTCATGATCCTTTCTAGAAGAAGATACAATAATAAAATCTGAGACTCTTAAATGTTGATCATCAAACTGACAGGATCTATAACCAGAATGCAAGCCTCTTGGCACACCCATGAAGAATTATCTAACCTAGGTTGGCCTCTGACCATGCCTGTGAGGGATTATTTTGATTAGGTTAATGGAGGTGCAAAGACCTACCCTAAAAGCTATAGCACTATTATTACCTGGGCTTATTTGGGGCTCTATAAAAGGATTATGTCTAAGCACCAGCAATCATCATTCCCCAACTTCTGATAGAGGATGCAACATGACCAGATGCCTCATACATCTTCTACAATGTCCTCCTTACCAGGGTGACAGTGGCCCTTCCCACAACAAGCTCTCCTCCTCCAACTTTGCTTATTTTGTCATAGTCACATAGGAAGTAGCTAATACAGTATTCTATCCATGAGTGATTTCACATTAAAATATAACACTTTATGGGAGGCAAGAGTTTAATGAGTTTTGTTATATTGTATCTGGTTTAGGATTTTTGTTTGTTTTGTTTGTTGTTTTTTAATCTCAGTATTTCCACATGCCTATAATCAAAGCAAAGCTATGATTCCCTGGCACTCATTTTGAACCTTGTAGGCAAAAGATGAGTTTATTAATTTAATAGGTTAAAATAGTCACAGTAGGGAAGGCAAAACTGGTTTTCTCTTTCTGCATTTTGAAGCAGTGGCCTGGAATGCTAATGCTTTGGGGAGGGCACTTATCAACAAGGCAGCATGAAAGGGAATTAGCTGAAGAGCTGCCTTCTCAGCTCTCAGCCCTGTGCACCCTACAAACGCAGAGCAGAGTGCTTTCATCTTAAAGGGAACTCAGTCCAGACTCATTAATGACAAGACCAAACTAGCACAAAATAGTTGGCACACTGCTAATTGGAAGATGTGTATAGCTGGAGAGATGGCTCGGAGGTTAAGAGAACATGTGTATATTCCTTCCTTGACTGTATCTTTATATTCCTCCAAGCTTCCCTCACTTGTCTCACCATCAACCCCTGCGGTAGTATTTCCCTGATGTCTGCAGCTAGATTACATGCTGCTGCTGTCACCCAGAAGACCCTGAGCTGGGCACTTCCACAAGGGTGGATTGATCATAGGTGTCCACCACTTCATACGTGTCCCTGTCACTGAGACTCAGGAGCATAGGGGTCACCAATTTTTATCCCTGAGATCTCAGAGCCTAGCATGCATCTGGTTATGTGCACAATCACCAAATACCTGTTAGACAAATCAGTAAATAGATGATTCAGCAGACAGATCCAGGAACTAAAAGGCTTACTTAATGAAGCATTTTGGGGCGGGGGAGACTCCAGGTGGCATTTAGAGCCAGTGAAAGCAAATGAGTCACTAGCTAGGAGAGTGAATTGTACATTCTGCAGGGAGAGAGAAATCATTGGGGTCATTTTAAGAATTGTAAGCTAATAATGTTTCCACCAGCAGCTCATAGAATGTGCATCCTGACATTTCAAATAGTCCACTGTACTGTCTCATAATAATCCCACACCATACAGTCCCATGATAATCCCTACTCCATATAGTCCCATGAGAACCCCATACAATGCAGTCCAGTGAGAATCCCACACAATTCATCAGGGCCATGAGAATCCCACAGCATACAGCCCAGTGAGAATCCTACACATTGTGGTCCTGTGAGGTCCCACACCATGCAGTTCTGTGAGAATGCCACATGGTACAGTCATGTCAGACCCCCATGCCATGCAGCCCTGTGATACTTTTTCACAAGATACAACTTCTACTCTGAATGACTTTGTCAAGAAACAGAGTGGGAAGACAGAGAGATGGGGGAACTGTTGGAAACACTATATAGATGGCAGCCATCTTGGCTGCTGACTGACTTCACCAAGATGGAGTTGGCCTGCTGATGACTCTTCTAGAGGACTCAGATTCAATTTCTAGCACCCACATGGCTGCTTGCAACCACCCATAACTCCAGTTCCAGAGGATCAGATAATCTCTTCTGGCTTCTGTATGCAGTGAATACATGTGGTTCATAGACATATAACCAGACAAAACACTAATACTCACAAAATAAAAATAAGACTTTTAAGAAACATAAAGAAAATGGAGGAATGTCCTCTTTCTCTCTGTAACACTTAATGCTGTCAGCTTAACAGTCTAGAGTGTCCTTTGTGACAAAGCACTGGGTATAGCTGGGGGGAAGTTTCCAGATGAAGTTAAATGAGGGAAGAGAACCCAACCTAACTGTGGTGACAGTATTCCATGGGCTGGTGTTGTGGATTCAATATAAGACAGGAAGTGAGCAGAACACCAGCATTCATCTCTCTCCACTTCCAGACTACAAGTGCAATGTGACCAGGATCCTCACACTGCTGCAACCACATCTCTTCCACTGTGATGAGTCACACCCCAAAACTGTGGGACAAGTTGCTTTTGTCAAGTGTTTCATCATAGTAATGAGAAAAGTAACTAATACACTGTGAAAGACCAAGGATGATTGGGAATGACCCTGTGAGGGAAGACCAGGCCTCCTGACCAGGTCATGCTCACATAGAATAAAGCTAAGTTAATACAGATGCAAGCTAGAATACTATGAAGCTGATAAGAAAGACTAAGAACCCAGATGGAAGCAACCACAGCTACACACATGCCCAGGATACTGCTGTCATCCCCATGCTTAACACTAAGCCACTGTGGGCAGCATGTGTCCCACCACTGAAGCACTCAATATCTGGTACAGCAAGCAGCTCTATAGCTGTAGTTAGTGTGGAGGAATAACCAGGCAACTGCAGATGTCCTGCTAGTGGACAAAGTAGATATTGGACTCTGAGACCATGCAAAAGCAGCAGCAGTGACAGAGAAGGACTTTTTGAAAGACTCACAGGTTTTCATATGTCCTCTCACAAAAACAAATTAGCCAAGACTACTTCCATAGATGTATTCAGAACATGTTGGGTAGAATTAAGCAAAGAGGGATTGGCATGAATACTCCAGGACAAGTGGGAAAATAGATGCTAAGTTTGAACCCAGGTAACTTAATTTTTAAAATCAACATACACTTATTTAACATCCAAAATAAACAAGTTTTCTGTTTATATTTTAGCACAGATTGATGCATTTCCTTTTATTTTGCCAGAGATGCAAGAACTAATGATATGTGGTATCCAGAATGCATGTAGGATTAAATAGGAAAAATCTCTACTTTAGATGTAGTTGTAGGGGCTGAGGAGATGGCTCAGACAGTGAAGTACTTGTGAGGCATGCATGAGGACCTGAGTTCAGATCCTCTGACCCCACATAAAAATCTAGTTATGGCAGCTCATATCTGTAACTGCAGCAGGGAGAGCAGAGATGGACCTGAAGCTCACCGATGAGCTGATACAGATGAATCAATACACTTCAGGTTCAGTGAGATAGACTGTCTCAAAAAATAAAAGTGGGGAGCAATCTAAGAATGATCCCCAACTTGAACTCTGGCTTCTACATGTACATGTTCATACACACCCACACTAACAAGTACATGTAGCACACATATAACCCCCAAAGAGACAGATCTAAGATCTGACAACTTCCCCAATTCCCTTATCCATGAGATAGGTATAATAAAAGTAATTTTAATAAACATGAGTTTAAAAGCATAAAATAAATGGTCATGAAAGATTTCTTTTAAATCATTTAGCAATTTAAATAATGAGTGTTAAAGGAAGCTTATCCCACTGGTTGCTCATATAAAGAACAGTGGGTGACAGTGTGACAGGATGATTCATAAAGATATAAGTAAAATACATTTCATAGCTTAAGTAGTAATAATAGTGGTCATAATAAGATCTAGACTGTCTACCACACAGTAATTGCTTCATTCTTGACATCAATCATATGACATGGAGACTGTGGCCTTCTCCATTTCACAGATGAGCCGCTCGGTCTGGTCACTGACATGTGCACAGTAACAGCATAAGGCAGAAGAAAGAAGCTCTGAAGACAGAGACAGATGATGTCACTCTTCCGTGAATATACTTTTATATTAGAGTCACCTATGTGGCTCTGTTGAGGTTTTAATCAGATGATGACATTTTTTCCCTTTTGTCCTTCCAAAGTGTTCCATGTACCCTTTCCTGCTCTCCTTCAAATACACAGCCTCTCTTTTCATCAGTTATTATTGCATATGTGTATCTGTGTATATGTATGTATATATGCATATATACATGTATGTTTTAGGAAATGTGTGTATGCATGTTTATATGTATGTAGATATGTGTACATGTATATGTTTGGGGATATTTTTGCATTCATGTATGTGTGTATATATGAATGTCTTCAGGGTTGACTCTTTGGAACTAGATAACTATTTAGTGTGCTCTTTCCTGAGGGAGACCACATCTTCTGCTCCCATCCTTATTCAATTGCCCATAGTTCTATGTATAGGCTTGAGCACAACTATTTTCAATAAAAGTGGAGTTAATCTGGGTATAACCAAAGTTTAAGATATATTTTTATTTTTAAGTGTATATGAATGCATGAGTGTATGTGCACAAGAATGCATGTGCCCATGGAGGCTAGCAGAAGGTGTCAGATCCCCTGAAGCTGGAGTTACAGGTGGTTGGGCACTACAAGATATGGGTACTGGGAACTGAACTTGGGTCTTCTGCGAGAGCAGTGCATGCTTTTCACCACCAAGCCATCTCTTCTGCCCCATAAACAAAGTTTTTAATATAGTAATATATTAGGAATCTGAAGCAAGATGGCAGGCTACAAGCTACTCCTGTGTGATGTGACCCATGAAAAAAATCAGAGTGAAAATAAGCCTCTCTACAAAGGGAAGAGATAAAAAGAACATTCAAAACTGCAACATAGGTCATAGGACACACAAAAAGCACAGATGACTAGAAAGGTATGCAGCAAAACTGAGCAAGTAGCCTACAGCTCCATGTTGGAATAGAAGATGACAAAGTCTCATTCACGTAGTTTGTAAGAACGACAGCAACAAAGGCTGGCAAGAATCCAGAGGGAAAGGACCCTTCCTATTACTGAGAGAGAGAGAAAAAAAAAAACTATGATGAAATCAGTACAGAATCTCCTAAAAGAGACTGAGCTATAACAACCACACACAGTGCAGATACAGAACTCCAATGGCTGTCAGCATGCCACAGTGACTGTGTACCCATGTTATTCTTATTATTGTGAGATTGCTCATATTAGCCAAGATATTGGTTATAAACCTACCTGGCCAGCCCTCAACAGGAGAATGGATAGAGAAGATGTGGAATATATGCAAAACTGGGTTTACTTCAGCCATAAGGAAGAATGAAATTCTGTCATTTTCAGACAAATGGATGGAACTGGAAATGATTATGTTTAGTGAAACAAGCCAGGCTTACAAAGGTAGATACAGCATGCTCTCTCTTCCATGGGGATTCTAGATTTAAGTATGTGTGTATACATGCATGAGAGAGAGAGGAGTGGTCATAAAAATAGAGAGGGGAACTCAGGAAAAGCGGGGGACTGTTGGAATGATAGTGAAAGGGAGTAGCCAAGGGTAGGGGATGAGTGTGACCCAAGGACACAGCCTAGTGAAAGCCAAGGTTTTACACACTTATTTGAAAATTTTAAGTGGGAATAGCAAATTTGAAAAGTACTTTCATCATTCACATTATGCTCATCTACATTCACACCTAACTCTATAGCAAGTTGCATACGCTCATCTGTCTCTTCATTTTAGCTTATACCTATAATTTTATAATATCTCACTATGATATAATTTCCCCATCTTTAGTTGTCATGATATGTGTTGTTAGCTATGCAGTAACGTATTATAACTCAACACATGTATACAGAGTGTAGCAGTCAAGTCAAGGTAACTAGCATTTCTAACTCCTCAAATACTACTTTTTCCATTTGTTGTGACCTTCAAACCCTTATCTCATTATTTTGAAGAGTATAATTAATTCCCATAAACTAGGGTTAAAAAACCACTCAACTTTCATCATCAGAGTATCTAAATCCCCTTCTCTAGTCACCTCTATAACAATCCTTGATGCTTCCATCTTTGAAGTTTCAAATTCAAAACTTAATACAATCCAATCTATCTTTAATATGTCCCACTTGAAAAGATAAAGTAATTAAATACAGTAAGAAAAAAAATCAGCCAAGGAGATAAGTGTGAGTAAAAGTTTCCCTGAAAACCACACAGAATGAGATGATCAGTGGGGAGTTATAATTGTAATTGTCCAGGTGGACAGTGACAGACACCTGAGGCTCAACAGTAGAATTTATGGTCTCTGGGAGAAAGATGTGTGTGGCAAATGGAGGATCCACCACTGCTGGGAAAAGGAGGTAGGGGTACGGAATCATTGAAAAAATAAAAGGTAACACAAACCACTCAGGGGACTTTCCTATCTGTCGGAGGAACTTCATTCATACAATGGCATCTCCTCGGTCATCCAAACCTAGTTACTCATCACTCAAGTAAACAGCTGCCTGAACCATTATTTCCAGGAAAGACCTGTCTCTCCTCAGGCAAGGCTACTGCCAGTCTGTGACCATTTGTTGGCTTGCATTCCAGTGCCATCTTGGCCTTTAACCTCCTTTTAGCTCTTTCCTCTGCCTTCCTCTAGAAGAATGTCACCTCAAGCCCTTCTGTTTTGTGCCTTGCCCTGCAATTATCAACTCATTCTTCTACATTTTCTGCAGCACACAAAATGTGCCCCATCTTCCTTTCTTCTCTCTGTACAGCCATGATGAGGACAGATGAAGATAACTAGACAGTTAGAGTGTCCATCAATCTAAGTGTGATTGTGGTATACTTGAGTAAATAGTAAAAATTTGTCCATGGGTACTAGAGTGATGACCCAGTCCATAAATTCCTTTCTAGACAAGTATGAGAACCTGAATTTGGATCCTCAGCACCGATGTCAAAAGCATAGCAAAGTGGTGTGTGCCTCTAATGCCAACCCTTGGGGAGATCCATGGAGCTCACTGACAAGCCAGCACAACTTAACCAGTGAGCTCCAGGTTCAGAGAGAGACCCTATCTTGGAAAACAAGGTGGGCATCGATAGATGATGGCACTGACATTGATCTCTGTTGCATGCCTGCTTGCACTTCAGCAGATTGTTTGCATGCTGTTGGGAGAAAGGATGAGCAGTGGGGAAGAGGGAGGAGTAGGGAAAATGAAGACAGGCACATGATGGTAGTAGCTTTGCTGGTGTACATTTAGCAGACAAGACTATCATTTAGATTGCACACTGTCCCCATGGCCTCCACAGCAATGTGACCTCACTGTACATGTTCCTGAATCACTAAGATGAGAGCCCAAGTGACTTGTTCAAGTGCCAACTGGCAAAGATAGGATGGGAGCTTGATTTGGATGAGGTCAGCTTAGCTCCAAACCCAAGAAGTTTTCCTCAGTGCCAGGATGCTTTCTCATGCAAGACATGATGGCTACACGTCATCTTCCCTTAATGGTTCAGCTTTGACTGATAACAGTAATGAAGACGAAACAGTAAAAACATTCTCTCTCTCACACACTGTTACTTATTACTTCACTTTCTGATACTAGAGTTTTAAAACTCACTTCATAGAAAGAAAAAATAAATAAATATAACAACCAAGAAAATTCCCAAGCATAGTTAAAACAATACCTGATATGTTTAGCAAAGGAGAACCAAATTCCTAACTGTTAATAGGAAAACCTTAGACTTAATATTTAGAAGTTACTTAATGATGTGCTTCCACTACTGCATGTTCATGGGTGCTATACTTAACGGAGAATAGGAGAATTAATGATCATATCACCTCCATCAGTTTATTGGAAGTAAACATCAGTGAAATGAGCTAGAGAGAAATGAAAGGCAAAGGGGAAATTAGAAAGGTAAATCATTAACATAGTAACATGAATAGCAAATATGCACACATAAACCCACTTGCACACATACATATCCTCTTCATATTTCTACTATTTACAGTTACCCCAACACATTCCTCACCTATCCTATTTAAATCCATCTTTTCTAGGTGAGTGAGTGAGGGAGTGTGTGTGTGTGTGTGTGTGTGTGTGTGTGCTCCTATTAAAATATTCTTATCTTCTGAACTAGTATTTGTACTCTTTGTCTTGGTCTATTCCTGTGTATAAGTAAAACCCCTCTTCTCTGAGAGATGGGTGACAGTGTCTGGACTCTCACAGCTTATTAGTTGGAAAAGATCATTGTTTTTTCTTTTCATCAATTGCTTGTGGTTCACAAAGCCAGGAGCTTTCATATGTGAAGACTAATATTGGAGAAACAAGCAGGAAAAGCATGCTGGCATTCTGAGAGAATCACAGCTTCCTACCCCCTGTCAAAGATGCTGGCAGAGTCATTCTGGTACACAAGCATCAGAAAACAAATTAATACTTTCACTTCAGTTCCTTGTGAGCACACAGCCAACTAGCAGATTTGCTTGACTTAACATAAAAGGCCTTTATGTTTCTGAAGTAGGGGAAATATGAGGACTTTGATTGGCTGGAGCCTTTTAGAGGCTGGCATGGTGTCTAGTATGTGGATCTAATCAGAAAGCTCCCCTTCCTACATGTTGGCTTCAACATAGTGAGCTAGTAAAGGACATGCATGTAGAGCTATGTATCCTTTCACAGGCAGATTAACTCCACATGAAACACTGATGACTCAGCTGTTGGCCCTTCAAAGGCTACAGGGCACAGCACAGAACTTCCCAAGAGCTTGCCACCCATGGCCAATGAGTCTCCACAAGGACAGACTGCCTCCCCTCCCACACTGAAGGGCTTCTACACCCTGGTGATATGTGGCCAGCTTCCATACACTTCGTGGATGGTCATACTCTCTATTGGTCTGGTCCTGACTCTAGTTCTGGATTGGTTTAATTTGTATTTGGTACCCCAGATCCACAGCAGACCCACTCAGTTCTCAGACTGTTCTGAATGAAGAGGAAAGTCCTCACACCAGAAATGCCCCCCCAACCGAGAGTCTATAACCCTACATTGTTCAGTTTTTCCATCCCGATCTGTTGCTACCTACCTTGACCTTCTTGAGACACTGCTATAGGTCTATCCTCCTGGGATGTGTTTCCTGCTGTGATACTTATCTTCCCAGCTTATTGCTTGGCACTAACTAGCACAGAACATCCTCACACCTCAAAGCTTAGCTCTAACTGAACCTAGCCTCCCAGCATGCTTGACACAGATAATTCTGGTGTATTCTTCTGAGGATGCCTTGTTCCAAGTTCATTCAGTTTTTCTCCTGGGGTTAGAGAAGCTTAAATATTCAGTACTGAGGAAGAGAAAATACTAGGATGTGGGATCTGACAGAGGACCACAGGATGGCTCCTGAGAAATGTTATACCCACTTTGCATACTTCCTTTCCATTATTTTCAATGTCAATTTCTTGTTTTAATTTTATTTATTGATGTTTATCTATTGATTTTTGATATATGGTCTTTTGTAGCCCAGGCTGACCTAGAACTCACTCAGTAGCCAAGGATGATCTTACATATATGATTTGCCTACCACTACCTCTCTGGTGCTGGGATTTCAAGTCTATACTACTGTATCTGGTTTGTATGGTTGAGGGATCAAACCGAGGGGTTTGTGCATACAAGACAAGTACTCCAACTATAAACTATGTCACTCCCATTTCTTGTTTTCAATTCTGTAGTGTGTATGCTGTTCTTTTAATCTAATTGACTGTGCTTTGAGACCAACATGGTTTAACAGAACACATTTCTAACACTGGGGGCTTCACAGTCACATATTACATGTTAATGTCATCATCTTCATTCCTCACTATAAAGTTCATTATACTCCTGAGTGTCATGTGCTGTTTGAGCTTGTTTCCTTCCAAACCTTGCTTTCCTGGGGCAGCCTGCTCCTTTTACTCTGTAACAAGGAGAAAAGAGACTAGAAAGCAGTTAAGCTTATTAAGAATGCTGTGCCCTTGAAATCAGCTAGAAGGCAAAGCATTTCCAAGCAAGGTTATTATTGTCTGTTCTCATGATATAAAATGTTTAGGGTGGGAACACAAGGCTCACCCATGGAGCAAAGGCTCAGCTGGAAACTCCAGCTAACTGCCTCAGCTTCCCCAGGTAGTTTCTGCTGGGTGACTTGTTGGTGTTTTCTATCTAGGCTTCTTTATTCTTCTTCCTGGGAGCCTCAGCCAAGAGGCTGCTTCATTCCACCAGAGACTCAGTCTGGACCTCTGGCTGGTTGCTTCCCCTGGGCTTCCTTGGGAGATTTTTGCAGGATTTTTGTAAGACCCCTGTATGATGCTATGATCTATTGTTTCCTCTCTTATTTGGATACCTCCAGTCGTCTCTGCTTGATGTCATGAGCGCTGAGGTGATGAAAAGTAGCCATCTATCTTCACCCTCTTTCTATCTGCAACTCAATATTATTTTCTTCCTTTTGCTTGCAGTATATTTAATAAACTCACACATTCAAAACAAATCATGCCTATCATAGAGCATTCTCTGAACCATACAGACTATGTACTTGATTCCTGAGACTCAGTGTCTCCATTGGCAATATAATAGGGTGTGTAATTCTGACAGGACTCCACATAAGGAAGTGCACTATCAATTGTTTAGTAAACTGTGCAAAACATTTGCAAAAATATTAGCCCTTTGGATCTTTATCCACATTCCCTGAAAGTGTCCAGAGGCCCCCAGAGCCTCTTGTTCTCAGATTCAAAGTGTCTTATTAATTGAATCTAAGTGCAAAGAAGGAACACTTCTGGGTCAGGGAAAGAGATTTGAGCTCAATCCTGACCAACTCACCTGCCTCTCTAAGCATCCAGCCATAGGTGAATTAATAGGAAGTAAAAAGTAGGATTTCTGATTTTTTTTTAACAGAATAGTGGAGTGACCTAAATTAGACCAGAAATGTAAAACTGCTTTGTAAGATATTAATGTAGTAGAGACATCAGCTAACAGAGCACTTGCTTTCTGGAGCCCATCCATCCATCACAAGTAAGGGAATTACTCACTGACTCTTATAGCTCTTGCTTGGACAGTGATGTCCATCAGTCTCACTCACCATTTGTGGACTGAAGCATGTGATGGGGCCAAGAGATGGAGCGCAGGGAGGGGTCCCCCACAACAAGCAGAGCCAGGTACACAGAAGCTGGTCTGCAATCTGCTGTGTCAGCATTTTAATGTGTCCTCCTGGATGTCATTATTCTTAAATACTTTGTCCAGACCACAGCTCTCTACTGCTTCTCTTCCCCACCCCCAACCCCCCAATAGCAATACAGCTTTTCCTCTTGTCCTCTTGATACCCAAATTCATGGCACCAAGCGCATATCAAGATAGTTCTTTTGAAAAAGAAATAAAGAAATGCCAGTGTCCATTGTTGAGATAGAAAGGTTTCCTCTGGAGCTGGAGAGATAGGTCAGCAGATAAAAGCACTGGCTGCTCTTGCAGAGGACCCAGATTCAGTTCCCAATACCAACATGGCAGCTGATAACCATCCATAACTCCAGTTCCAGAAGACTTAGCCCTGTCTTCTGAGGAGCTTCTGATAGCACCAAGAATGTGTGTGGTGTGCTTCTATACATCTAGACAAAATATTCATATACATAAATTGAAAAATAAACTTTATAAAAAATGTCTATGCCCAACTTGCAAGAAATCTTATGTAGTAGAGGGGGGAAAGCAGAATCTTGAATGATGAAAATGGAAATTTTACATCGAAATCAACAGCAATTCCAAACACTAAAGTAGGTATTAAAAGAAGTTTCTGCTTAGGAAGGGCAGAGGAGTGCCAAGTGAGAACATTCTGGAAGCTAGACTTAGGTTCAGGCTTGCTTATATTCATCTACTGTTCAAATATGCCTACAGCTCAAAGAAAGTTCTACCCGTGATCTGATGAACAGACAGCAAAAACAAAAGCAGCTCATTGGAGAAGAAGGATGTAAGAACCATTGTTTTGGTTTTGATTTTGAAATGAATAAAAGAAAAGAGCACCTTTGAATGGGGTTATTGGTTCTTTATACAATTTTTTATGAAGTGTTCTGTCGATAATTAAAAGTCACATAACCCTGTTTTTAAGAGTTACTTTGTTTATGCACTTATGTATGTCAGGGTGAGGTATGTGCAGGTACATGTGGAGTCCAGAAGAGGGCGCTAGACCCTCAGTAAGAGGGTCTTATTATGGATAGTGGTGAGCCATGTAACATCTGATATTGGTGCTACAAACTGAACTCAAGTCCTTTAATTGGGGGGGGGGGGTTGGTTGGTTGGTGTAGTGTGTGTGTGTGTGTGTGTGTGTGAACTTTAAACAAACTAGTGTGATATAAAAAGAGGAAGCCACAGAACAGAAACTGCTTCCATAAGATTGGCCAGTAGGCAAGCTTGTAAGGCATTTTCTTAATTATTTATTTTGTGGGAAGACCCAGCTCACTGGGAGCAGTGCAACCCCTGGACAGGTGGCTTTGGCTACTATAACAACGGATGCTGACCAATGAGCCAAGAGGAACAATCTAGAAAGCAACACCCCTCTATTGCCTCTGCTTCAGTTCCTGCTTCCAGGCTCGGGCCTTAAGTTCCTGGCCTGACTTCTTTCAGTGATGATTGGGATCCGACTGTTGTAAGATGAAATGAATTCTTCCTTCCCCAAGTTATTTTCTGTCATGGTGTTTTATTCACAGCAATATAAACCCAAACTAAGCCTGGCAGTGGTGGTGCACGCCTTTAATCCCAACATTTGGGAGGCAGAAGCAGGCAGACTTCTGAGTTTGAAGCCAGCCTGGTCTACAGAATGAGTTCTAGGACAGCCAGGGCTACAGAGAAACCCTGTCTCAAAAAAACAAAAACAAAAACAAAAGAAAGAAAGAAACCCAAAACTAAGACAAACAGTATTCACTCTTAACTGTGGAGCCATCTCTGCACCCCATAACTCTAGTTCTTACAAGGCAGGAGTTACAGTCTCATCTGTGTACTTTTTTGTTGTTGTGTGTTTCCAGAGTTTTACCAAGAAATATTGCCCAGACCAAAGCTATAGCACTTTCTCTGCATTTTCTTCTAGACTAGCAGTTCTCAATCTGGTATCATCACATATCAGATATCCTGCATATCAGACATTTACATTACAATTCATAACAGTAGCAAAATTACAGCTATAAAGTAGCAATGAAAATAATTTTATGGTTGGGGTCACCATAACGTGAGAAACTGTATTAAAGGGTCACAGCATCAGGAGGGTTGAGAACCACTGCTCTAGAGATTTGTGTTTCATGCTTTTAACCATTTTGCATGTATTTTTTTGTAAAGTATGAAATACAGTACCAATTTCATTCTTTTGAACGTAGAGAATCAGTTTCTAAACACCTTGAAGAGAATCTTCCCTTCCCCCACCCCATCCTACCCCCCATTGTATGTTCTTCCCACCTTTATCAAAAAGCAACTAACTGTAAGTAGACACTTGTGTTTTTTTCTAGACTTCCTGCTCTGTTCCTTTGGTTGATGTGTCTGTTTTGTCAGCAGATCTGTGCTGCTTTCATTACAATGGGACTGCAATGACATTTGGAAGTCAGGAGTGTGTGTGATGTCTCCTGCTTTGCTTGTTTTTCTCTCAATTGCTTTGGCCATCCAGCATCTCTGCAATGAACAAGCTTCTGGGCAGCAAAGAAGAAAGAGTAAAGAGAAGCCTCAGCCTGAAAGAACATGTTTGCAAGCCACACCTTCGGCAAGAGCTTAACACCCCAAATATATAAGAAACTCAAACAATACAATATGCAAAAACCAAACAGCCTTCTACCACCCAGGTGGCAGCTGAAACGTTTAATCCCAGCAACATGGCAAGCAAGTACAAGAGAGCCAGGACTTCAGGGATGACCTCAGCTACACATTCAGTTCACGAGTTCAAGACCTAGGTGTTGTGGATGGCCCTGGTGCTGTTGTATTTTGATGTTAATTCTGCTTCCCCAGGAGGGGCTAGATGGACTCACGAATGAGTCACATACTCAGGAGACTCCTTGTGAATCATCCCCTAATAAATAAATAGAGGCATCAATCACTAGGCAAGTAGGTGGGACTTCAGGGTTGGATGGAGGAAGAGAGGAAGGAGAGAGTTAGAGGCCTTTTGGACAGAGAGGGCAAGATGCAGCTACTAGTGTCTCCTGGTGGATTCGCCACTGAGGGTTTAGATTTAATATGACTTACAATATTATGATTCTAGTTGTTGCACCCAGCGATTGAGTTACCATTATTTCTGAACTAAGTTTGTGTGGCATTTTTCCTTCATGTGGTATCTCAACTAGGTTTCAGAGAGAAAGATATAGCGGCAAAACATAGGTTAGCAAGATGTGTACCACAAACGCCATGGGGGTTTTAAAGCATGGGGCTGGCATGGAAACAACTCACCAGTGGGAATTTAGTAATCTGGATGGAGAGATTTTGGAGGTCTGAGTCTGAGAGTCTCCATGAGATAAGAACTGGCTGGCTGGGGCTGAGAGTAGCTGGGAGAAGTGCAGGAACTTGGAATTCTTATTATTTCCTGCAACACCTGGGCTACTTGAAACTTCAAACAAGAAAGAAACACCAAATTTACAGTGGGGCCAAGGGTTTATTATAGCTAAAATGAATGTGAAAATATGTTCAGTGTCCCCAGTGTCATGAGAGGCATACAGATTAAAATCACTATGTGATCATCAGCACATTCGCTGGAGAGGCTATTTTCAAAAAGACGGGTGATGGCAGGTGTGGGGAGTATGGAAAAGAGGGACCTTTGCATGCTGTTGGTGGAAAGGCAGATCAGTAAAGCCATTTTCAAACATAGTATTCATTCAAAAGATGCCTAAAGACCTAAAAACAGAAGTAATATGTGATCCAGGAGCCCAACTTCTAGGTGGAAGGGGGAGGGGTGACAGACAGATAGATGATAGACAGGTAATAGATTAGATAGATGATAGATAGATAGATAGATAGATAGATAGATAGATAGATAGATAAATGAGGGATAGGTAGATAGGGAGATAGATAGTAGATAGATATGCAAATGAATGTGAAAACATGTCAAAGAGTTATTTACATTTCTGTGTTCATGCCAGAACAATTAACAAAAGCTGACATTTGGATGCAAACTTTGTGTCCATCAGGAGAAGAATGGATAAGAAATAAAATGTAACATAATACAAATATGACAAGGGAGAAACCTTGTCATTTACAATATGGGTGGAACTTGGAGACATTCTGCTAAGTGAAAGAAGTCAGGTGCAGAAAGGCATTTTGAGATCTTATATGTGAGCTGTAAAAAAGTGGTGGTAATAATAATAATAATAATAATAATAATAATAACACCCCACAAGGTTGTTGGATAGAAAAGGGAAACCAAAGAATAGAGTGGAGCTGGAGAAGTGAAGAAAGGGGAGAAGAGGGCAAAGTCTCAGTGCCACCAGAGAAGTAAATTCTAGAACCACACTGCACGATGACCACAGCTGGTAAAGCTGACCAGTATATTTCAAAGTTGCTAGTAAAGACAAGATATTGCTAACATAATAAACATGTTAATTAGTTTCAGTCTTTAATGATATGCATAAATAAGCATCACATTTTACCCACAAATGTATACACATGTATAATCAGTGCATATTCGTAAAAAATAGATTATTTTTTAAATGCAAATGCATTCAAATATGCACTAGGTAAGTGAAAAAAGCAATCACTCTTCCAAGGAAACAGACTAAAGCTTTCCTAAAATACTATTGTAACAGTAAGTTTTGTGAGGATCTAGTACAATACATTTCAATACTTGAGATATGAATCCTATCAGTCAAATTAGATAGCTCTTTGATTGTACATACTAAAATCAAAAATAGCCCCAAGCTGCAAGCTTATATGCTCACTCATCTGAGTGTCCAGAAGAAAAGCAAGCAGTTCCCCGCCGAGAGGGTTGGCTGGGCAGGCATATCCAAGGCAGGTTTGTTGGTATGTGTCAAATGCTGAGAATAGCTGCAATCACCATCCACAGAGTAATGAGCATGTAGACAGTATCACCAAACAATGGCAACATGGAAAGATAGACATCCACCAATGTATGCATGATGTGGATAAATCTAGGAAACTGGATTTTCAAAAGAGGGGGCTAGGCTCAAAAATTATATACTGCAATTAAAATCTAGGGTGGGGAGATGGTTCAGTGGCCAAAGCACTCAAACAAATAAGATGACAGTAGCTCTGGTCTCAAGTAAAGTTGGACATGATAGTGTGAGCATATACGGGGAGGTGGGAAGTGAGCACAGGAGAGCTCCTGAAAACTTATGGGCAGGTCTGTATACAGCTGTGATCGTCCAATGAGACCCTATTTTATGTAAGGTGGAAAATGGGGACTGCTAAAGGAACTCTCTCTCTCTCTCTCTCTCTCTCTCTCTCTCACACACACACACACACACACACACACACACACACACACAGGCATTTACACATGCACGCACACTTGCAAACGCACATACCATATTGTGGTACATGTTTACCCACACACACACAGAGACACAAGAAAAGTCTACCTAAAGTTGGTAGTAATCAAAATGAGGTTATTCTGTGATAAAATATGACGAAGTAACAGAAAAGATTCGTGGATCCTAAAAAAAATTATTTTCTATTTTATGCTATGTGATAACTTGAAACATCTATAAATTTTAACAGATTGACAAATATAAGTGATCTTTAAGTATTTAATGTACGAGTGCTATGCACCAACTCAAAAATTAAAATTTGTTTATCTTACAAAGTTGGAAGCAATGACAACTCGCAAAAAAAAAAAAAAAAAATTCCATGTTTCTAACATAAGCTTGGATTTGGGAAGCTTAAAATAAAAGCCCTTGTGATATATGTCCAATTATTGGTGAGATTAAGGGAAAGAGAGATTTGAATTTTGACCACAAAGAGAGGTTGTTTAGAACCCTGAAGAGCGGTGCATACACTGGAGCCCTGGCATGGAGAATTTCACAACGATTAGCTTCTTCAGAGCATGCTAACAGATTTCAGGGCAATGGGAATCATTTTTAAAATGTGAGGTTGCCTAACAGGCCCAATTCAGTGAGTCATTTACATAATTAATGTTTTACTCTGGAAATACACAGAGAAACTGGCACTCTGTTCTTTCTGAGAATGGGATCCAGCAGGTTCCAAAGGAAGCCAGGAAAATCTGGCTTGGGTGTACACATCAGTATCTAATCCCAGATGCAAGGGCAGGGGATTAGTAAACGCTCATCTTCCCTGTAAGCAGCCGCAGCATAGTTTGTGGGGATGCAGTCCTGGCTTCCCTTGTTACCATCGTTCACACCATCTTCAAATATACCCAGACAGAATGCCTATGGGACATACACTAGTGATTAAAAATGTCTTATTCATCACTGTGAATGTCAGCCTTTCAGTTGAGACCAAGAAGCCCTGAATTCACAGGGGAAAGACAACACTGACATCCTCAGCTGGTAGTGGGCTGTTATGTCAATTCATTATTGTGGCACCTTGACCTCTGGGTGATGACTGACAGTACAGCTTTGGAATACTTATCTGGTGGGAACAAGCTAGATACTATTAGACCCTGCTTTAAATCATCTCTATGCAATATCTCACTCCTTTTGATGGCCACAGAAGATCAGGATGGAGCACTTGGGCAAGCCACAGAGACAGGTGATACCTTACATACACAGTGTCAGCAATTTAGTGATGTTGGAGTACCTGGCTCTAGTTTGGCACTGTTCTATCACGGTTGTACTGTGGAGCCCATGCTACAACCTGTATCAGGAAGGAAGGATTGACCATTTCAACTGCTTCTCTGAGTTAAAGATATTATGGATCCTTATCTCACAACTATAAAACCCTGATAAGAATGCAGGGTTGGTAGGAGAAAATGTAACTGATGATAGGAAACGTAACTAAGCAAATGAAGAAAGGCTGTACACTGATTACTTCTGTTGATGTATCTCTATTCCACCACGATTTGGGATTTTGTCATAAAAAGAAAAAATCTTCTATCTCCTTGAGTTTGGAAATCATGGTTAGGAGTGGCCAGCTACAGAAACCAGTTCCTGTGGATGTCATGCATTGGTTGGCAGGAAGAATGAATAAACATGCTCGTATTAAGGACAGAGTTGTAAGCTCACTACAATAGATCTGACCCTGCCATGCTTGTGCTAGTTAGCAGAGGTGGCCAGAAGGCAGGATCGAAGTAGATCCATATCCCTCTCTGAAATGCTACAGATGATGGCAGTCCTATCTGAGAGGAAGATCTATGGCAGAGTCAGTTTTGGGTGATGCAATATGAGTTTGTGCTTAGGTGTGTTGAATTTCAGAAGCCCAGACAAAACACTCAAAGACAAAGCAATCCTCCTCAAATGAGACCTTCAGAGTCCTGGACAACAGGAATCTTGCAACACTATGCACCCAAGAAAGGACAGGAAAAAGAAAAAAATCAAAGGTAGATTAAAATCAAGTAAGACAAAGTGGCCATAGACAATTATATTCTCAGGATAGAATCTAGTACATTTTTTTAACACCGTAACAAACTTATTTTATGGTTTTTAAAAAATACTGAAGAAAGTGAGTGGATGCATGTGTCCCCTGTGGCCTGCCTTGGTCTACAGTCTCCAAGTTCAGCTTTTCCATTAGATTAACAACTTCTGAATTTTCCAGACATTTATTCTTTCCAAAGTGTTTTCCTGTCTCTGGTCTTGCAGAAGCATAAAAACATCATCTCCTCCTTTATAGTAACACTAAGCTGAGACTAAATCCAGCACTCCTCTTTGTCCAGAGCCTACCACACCCCACCACCAGCTGTCACTGATTGACAGCTGGTAGTATCCCCCTCACCTAGGTGACCAACATCATTCCACTGTTCAACAGAGCAACCAGGAAGAGTATCTCCATTACCTCTGTTTTCAAACAATGCAAAGGAACTTGCACATGGTCAAATCCCTTCCATCATTCTGGTGTTAAACAATTAACTGGAGTCTACAACTGTCCTGAATCTCTGTATCTTCCATTTATTTTCTTATAATAAGGATCTTATGAGAATAAAAATTTCTTCAAGACAGACTGATCTTCCTGGTTTCAAGTTTAGCTATGTCTCTGCTTAGCTGTGGGGCTTTGCAAAGGCTACAGAGCTTCTCTGCATCTGGGCTTCCTCTCCTGTGAACTGGGACAGTAAGGCATCTTCCACCTTAAGTTGTCATATACATAAAATTTCTACAAAGATGAACAAAGATGCTGAGATTTGGTAGGCTGTCTTGTCATGCTAGCATTCCCCAGAGGATGCTGTTTCTTCAGAAGTGATTCATTTCACTCTCACAGAAATGAGATCACTGCACTGTGAGACAAACACAGTAATTATTTTCTTATTTATTCAATCATATTTATCTTTAAAATATGCAAAACTTAGTGCAAGAAAACTTTAACAGGATAAGGGAGGGAGAGATGAAGAGCTAAAAGGCAGGAGAGAGGAGGAAGGAAGAAAGGAAGGAGGGAAGGAAGGGAGAAAAGGAGGGAGGGAGAAAGAAAGGAAGAAAAAAGGAAGGGAGGAAGGAAGGGAGGGAGGGAAGGAGGGAGGGAGGGAGGGAGGAAGGAAGGAAGGAAGGAAGGAAGGAAGGAAGGAAGGAAGGAAGGAAGGAAGGAAGGAAGGGAGGGAGGGAGGGAGGAAGGAAGGGAGGAAGGAAGGAAGGAAGGAACAAAGGATGAAGGAAGGGAGAAAGGAGGGAAGGACAGGGTGAAGGAATGGAGAAAGGAAGGAGGGAAAGAAGGAAATCAAAGCTAGATTAAAATGAAGCAAGACCTAATGAGTTGTGTTTTGAAGAATGTAGCTCATAGCCTCAAATACCTGAATGCTTGAATAGTATAACTATTTGGGAAGGATTAAGAGGTGTGGCCTTATTGGAGGAGATATGTAGTGACAAATTTTGGTAATTCAGGAATTTTGCTTTCATTTCTTCTTGCTTTAAATTTTGGTTTCATTTAAAAACAAAAAAATATTATAAGAATGTGCTTTCATTTTAATCCCAGGTATAGGAAAGTGGAGCTACTTCAGACTGTCTACAGCATGATTTGCCTCCTGCTCTAGCAGAGGCGTACTTGTGCAAGCTGCTGATAGTTTCTGCAATTGTGTGGCATTTGGAATACTGGGAACTTTTCAGAGGGTATACAAATACTAGAAACCGAACAGGTAGTGTGTGGTGGTTGTTGGTCATTTAGAGAGGTTGGTTGCAGTTTGCTAGTAGTTGTGGTCAAAGAAGAAAAAAGGGAAGGAAATTACATTCAGAGATTTTCCTAATTCTTCTCTCCCCTCTATCCTTGTTTGTCTCCTATCTAATGTTAAGGGATAAAGCCAGGGGATAAAGGGTGGGAAAAGGAAGAACTCGAAAAGTAGCACAGAGATGTATCTCTGGGCATGGGATCTGAGCTTTCAAAAGCTCTCCTCTCCCCCTCCCCTTCCCCCTCCCCCTCCCCTCTCCCCTTTCCTCCCTCTCCTCCCCTCTCCCTCTCCTCCCTCTCCTCCCTCTCCTCCCTCTCCTCCCTCTCCTCCCTCTCCTCCCTCTCCTCCCTCTCCTCCCTCTCCTCCCTCTCCTCCCTCTCCTCCCTCTCCTCCCTCTCCTCCCTCTCCTCCCTCTCCTCCCTCTCCTCCCTCTCTCTCTCTCTCTCTCTCTCTCTCTCTCTCTCTCTCTCTCTCTCTCTCTCTCTCTGTGACTTTCAGATCATGTGAGTACTCAACTACTGCTCCAATACCATCCCTTGCCTGCCTGCCATCATGCTTCCCATCATGCTTCCCACTGTGGTGATCATGGACTGAAACTGTAAACAAACTTTAAAAATTTGCTTTGATCACGGTGGTTCCTCACAGCAATGGTAAAGTAACTAAGACATGTCCATAGACCATTACATTCATGAGAGGAAGTCTAGTATATTTGTAAAACTGAAGGTGAAAAGTCAACTTGGAATTTCTCGTAGTCAATACTGGGGGAAAATAATTCAAGAATTCCAAGCACAGAAGAACTGTTGAGAAGCCCAAGTCTTTAAGATGAGTTAGAGGAGAGTGTTCCAGTACTCTCAGCCCAGTAACCATAACAGCACACTGGTGACTCTCCGCAATGTGGAGCCCAATCTGGTCAACAGTTGACATCTCTTTAGAAGTCATGGCCCAGAAGACTCAACAGAAATCACCCAAGGTGGGTCAACAGCAACTGCAATGAGCATGTTTTCTTTTCCTCCAAATCTGAACCCCTTTGCCCAAAAGAAGCCATTCTCTCATTTCTCTGTTTGCTTGGTTTAGGGTTTGAATGCTAAGAACTACCAATGTCGTGATGTTATTCTAACAGGCTGTTGGTTGGGTAGGGTGTGCAATGCCAGGATTCTCTGAGCCATCTGTGCCATCAGCAGTTTTCTTAAAGAACACAGGAAGTGTAGGATACTAAAACCTCAGACATTTCATTGTTCTGGGTTTTCCTATGCTCTGGAACCTGCAGAGCAGTCAGTCTGCCACATTCTCATTGTGATGCCTACAAAGCCCACTATCCATCTTGGTCTGACTCCTAGAATGCCTAGGAATACTTCACAGATCAAGTGGCCTAAAATGGGAACCCATGTCTTCATTTTTATCAATCCAAACTGTATTGTTTTAGGACTCAACTCAGGCTGAGACACTTGGTCCTTAGCACATCTCTCCTCAGCTCGGCCATTATCCACATAGTCCCAAAGGACCCCAAACATTTACCTGCCCATCTCTCTGATTAGTCACATTCTACTAAGTCCTGTGAAGCTTTACATAGTGGAGGCTGAAGATGCTGCTTTTAAAAAACAAATCATAAAATCATGTAAGTCTCCTGTATCTCCTATGTGGACATGACAGCTCCCCATCTAACTCCCTAGACATTTCAATATCTTATCAAACTTTGCCTGGATTGTATCCATTCACAAACACAACTCAACTGCTTACTTGAACCAGGACATTCTTGAGACAAAAGCCACCCAATGTGCATGGAAATGATCTTCAAGCATCTGATAAAAGACTAACTATGCAAAAGACCTCTTTGGGGAACAGAGCAGTGGGACAGGGGTGATATTGTCAAGAATTTCCTCATAGGGTAGATGAGCTGAGTTCCTCACATGGGCATAATTATAGTTTAGATCTGGGAGTACAAAAGTCGTTTAAGCTAAGAGGCCACTGTATAAAGAAAAGGCTGTCAATGACAATTTTAGCAAATAAATTACTTAAAGCAAGCATTGTCTTTAAAAAAAAAAAAAGACATGAACCAGCCATGAAAAAGACTAATGGTAAATATTGACAATTATCATAATTCTTAGTACTGAACATCCCAGCAGCCAAATTGCTAAAGAAAACAAAATGCTCTGTAGGGAGTACCAAATCAAACACACTGATTTACAGAGAACAGAAGACTTGCTGTCCACTGTTCTGAATTCTAGCAGTACTAGCAGGAACTGCATTATGTGGAGAAGAACAGAGCAGAAATAATCATTTTAAATTGCACAAATGACAAATTCAAGGCCACAGTGTTTCTCTCTCTGGAGAAAGTAAATCTCCATGAGACAATGAATAAATACCAAAGTGATGAGGATATGGAGAGGTGGGATCATGCATATGCATTTAAAAAGACAAAGTATGTGCCCATCAATTACATCCTTGGGATGGTTAATAACATCAACTTGATAGGATCTAGAATCACTCAGGAGACAAGCTTCTGGGCATACTTGTAAGGAAGGATCTTGCTTAGGTTGATTGAGATGGCAGAGCTAACTTAACTGGAAAGCAGCTTTCTATGGGAGAGAGTCCTAGACTGAATGACAAGGAAAAAGTGAGCTGAGTCTCACTCATCCTTCTCAGCGTCCTGACTGTAACTATGAGTGGTCAGCTGCTTTGAGCTTCTGCTTCTTTGATTTACTGCCATAGTAGAATGTTCCCTGGAACTGCAAGCTAAAGTAAACCCTTTCTCCCATGCATTGCTTTGCTCAGGGTATTTCATTACAGAAACATGTAAAGAAACTAAGACAATCTTGGATACATTTACTCAAGAGAAATGCAATTTATGTGCACAGAACATAAGCAGTAACTTGATTTGTAATTGCCAACAATGTCAAAGGACCTAGATGGCTGTCAACTTGTAAATGGTTAAACAAACCGGTATGTCCATAATATGGACTATGGCACACAATAAAAAGAAAACATGTCCATGATATGGAATACAGCACACAGCAAAAAAAGAATGAATGTCTGTGAGAAAACAACCTTGATAAATCTATAAAGAATAATATTGAGTGGAAAAGCCAATTTTAAAAGATTATATAACATATAATCACATTTATCCAACACTATTAAAGTAGCAAGAATTTAAGAAATAAAGAGAAAATAATTGGTTGGCAGAGAGGCATCCTTTGTTATAGGACATTTTAACCTGTTTCTAGTTGCATGTGGCTCAACCCTTACTACATACCTTTAATCCCTCTGTCTGTAATACAGGCACGCCCTTAGTACTCACCTTTAATTACTATAAAGGTAAAGTTAGTTTGTAGAGGGAAGCATCCATGTTTGAAAGTGATGTCTAATTGAGTAACAGAAAAGAGATAAATCAGAGAAAGATTTGACAGAACAGGATATGTCCAACTCTCAGAAGAAGAGAAAAGAAAGTAAAGCCTCTTAAGAAGAAGAGTACAGTACAAGAATACAGCAGAGTTCATGGAGAGCAGGATAGTAGATTTGAGAGGGAGAGTAGAGCAACACAGAAATGGGAAAGGAGGCAGTTTTACAGGGAGAGTTTTACAGAGCCTGCCATACCACGTGAAAGGGATGGTGTGGCAAGTTCCTGCTCCTGGAGCTAAGCTAACAACACTTGGACCTCCATAAGTGTTGACGGTTGATAGGCATAAGGCTTATTTGTATAATAATGTACATATTTTCATGTTTCTCCTTCAGAAAATGCTCTCTTTGTTAAGGTTAATGACCTTAACATGATAATTAGATACAGCAAGAGTCCAGGAGGCGAAAATCTGTTTATCAACAAGGTTGTAAATGCTGTGGCCTTCAAGACAATCCTTAAGGCTGTAGGAAAAAACTATGACAACATGAGTTCAAAGATATATGATTCCTCAACTATGCAAAATATAAGGATGCAATGTAAATTGTATGAGGCACTTCATGGACCTGAAAGAACAGAGGCAGCTGCATTAATGAGTCAGTAAAAAGAAAAGAATAGTTAAAAAGCAAGACTCATGGTTCAAAAGGAGCACCAGGCAGTGAGAGAATGGTGATCTTTTTTAGAGCCAGATCCCACCCAGCTGCTTATTATCTGTGCTTACAAAGGTAGTCAGATTCCTGAGTTCAAGGTCAGCCTGAGACAGAGCAATTTAGAGTCTAGGCATGGTAGAAATGGTGATCTCAGAGTCAACTCCCACCCAGCTGCTTATTATCTGTGCTTACAAAGGCAGGCAGATCTCTGAGTTCATTTGCTATGGTTAAAAACAGCACTTGCTGTCTTTTCTAAGAATCAAGGAACTAAAGTCATAAAATGCTGATTCATGGGATAATTAAAAAGGAATCTGGGGTAATGATTGAATTGATATGTAAATTTAATAACTGGGCTTTGGTCTGCAAGAGCTGAGCTATCTACACAGCTGTCTGGAAAGCCAGGTCAAGCAGAACACAGAGCTATCAGCTTGTACCCACAATTGACATTAAGTCATTTCTTTTGACACTTCAAAATATCTCTTCCTCAGGACTCCTGACCAAGCTGAAGCTGGTTACTGGCAAGAATCAAATTGAAGAGAGAGCAAGCTAGACACAGGTAAAGACAAAACAAGCATGAGAATGAGAATGAACCAGAAGATTAGAAGATATTGCCAAAGTTAGAATGAGGCCAAGCAGAGCCAGTTAGGAGAGGCCAAGAGAGAGAAGCCAGATTGAGTCCCTCCGTTTAGAGAGGAGTTAGAGCCAGAACAGCTGAATTGAATCAGCCAGACGGAGCTCAGAGAGAATTAGAAAGGGTGAGCTTATTCAGAAGCAAGTCTTGGAGGCTGAAAACATTCTAGGCCTAGATTAGATTGTACAGAGGCTAGAAGCTTCCAGGACTAAGCCTAGGTTATCAGACTGAGGCAATAACCCTCCAATACAACAGTTACTTTAAAAGAATAAAAGTTACTTTTACAGTACTTGGAAGGTGGAATAACATAAGGAAGTCTCTGGTGATGAAATGTTGCTCTCTTGATTATATAAATGATATCAACACTCTGGTTGTAACATTTTATTTCCATTGTTGGAAACTGTGTAAAGAAACATGGAATCTTGTGGTTACTCTTATTATGCCTTAAAATTGCATTCCACTCTGTCATTTTAATCAAAAAATGAAATTAATTTTTATAATACTGAAACTTTAAAATGTAACAACTGTTCTGAAAAATACTTGGATAAGTTTGTTTATTTGTTTGTGTGTTTGTTTGCTTTGCTTTGCTTTGCTTTAACATCAGCATAGATGTCAGATCCAGCAACTCAATGATAGGTACTTTTTTAATGAAATATGTGGGGTGACTTTATTTATAGTTTCTAAAAAAAAAAAAAAAAAAAAAAAAAAAAAAAAAAAACTAAAGCAACACAAGTGCCCTTACTGGGGAATGGGTGGACAAGGTATAGCCTGTCCTCCCATGGAATTGTCCTCAACAATAAGAAAGAACTTGCAACTCATGAGCCAACAAGGATGAGTGCCAAGTGCATCTGGTCCTGTAAAAGAAGCAATACTCAAGCCACTACCCACTGTATAATTTCATTTATATGGCATCCTTTAAAAATGCAGAAATAAATTGACAGTTGACAGAGGCTGTGAGTTGGGGTAAGATATAGACCACACTGGAAATGCCCTGGAGCATTTTAGAATGGTGAGAATGTTCTGTATCTTGACCACAATAATATCTAAGGAACCATATGCAATGTTTTCAGAATCCATAAAGCTGTCAAGTGAAGAAAATTGAAATTTATAAATTATGTTTCAATAAACAGATTTTAAAGGGGGAGAGGTCTCATATAGCATAGCTAATGTTGAATTCACTGTATACTCAAACCCCAGAGAACCTGGAATATCTAATCCTCTGGCCTCCAACTCCAAAGCACTAGGATTACAGGTATTCACTGTGCACTGGGTCTATGCAGTGCTGGGAAGTCAACCCAGAGTGCTGTCCATGTAGCCAAGTACTCTACCAACTGATTTACATCCCAAACACTAAGTTTGATGTTAAATTAGTACATGGATCACTAATTCTCTGTTGTGATAAACTATAACCCAGAGATCTAAAAGGGCCATCATACACACCTTCTTTTGCTCCATAATCCAGTATCAAGTGTATAAACCACTGCCCTTCCACCCCCTGACTTACATCATGACAAACTGATACCAAGTGAAAATAGAGCAGTTAGATGCAGGGAAGAATGCCCAGCCGGAGAGGTTGAATGAGTATCACTGACATGGAACATGATTGAAATTCAATGCCTTTGCATCATATCATCACAAATTAGGTACCATTAGTATACAGCATTGCTAATTATAGGCTGTAGGATAAGAATTGCAGAACAGTGGTGTGTGCATTCAGTTCTAAAAACAAAAACAAAAACAAAAGAGTGATGACTTGGTCTCCTGATAAAAACTCAGAAATGACAGGAAATGCCTATAGCCACGAGAGCTGGGATCAAATCTGCCAATGGATGTAGCTTATAGATGATGCCCAGTTTCCTATATAATCACTGCCCGGTAAGATGTTGTATCTCTCTGGAAGCCAGAGCTCTACACTGAAGTAATAAAAACACAGATATAAAACACTGAAGCAAAGACCTGTCCTGCCTATCACCACCTCCTGCCCTTCTCAGGAAGCCCAGGAAGGATCCCTGAGGGAGCTTCCACACACAAAACTAGAGCTCACTAACAATGAGACCAGTTCAAGTAGCCTGTGATGCTAATTTTGGCCTCTGTGTATATTTACAGAGGGATCAGAGCCATCAGCTGTGAAATCTGGTGGAAGCCACAGTGGACTCACCCTCCTTTTTCCTCAAGTGGTGTATAATGATTCTGAGCTTATTTTCCACACCAAGGTCAATAAAATCCGTATCTCCTAGACACACCCATTGGATACCTCTCTCACCTGCCCTACCCAGACTGAGTAGGTGTTGTCCTTGGTGCCTGAGACTGCCACCTTCTCAGGGGCCAAGATCAACTTTCTTTACCTTATTACCACTACTCCAACCACAATTCCTGAAATGTAGCAGAATTTTAGTATATATTTTCAAGTGAATGAAAAAAAGGAGGAGAAAAAAATATGGGAGGAACCACTCTTGACTGTGATAAAGGTCAGCATAGTTAAGGGCCCTCAAGTCTATCACCTTTAAAATCAGTTCGGGAGACCACAGTGGACGGACACTCCCCAGAGACACTGAACACTGGGAAATAGTCCACACACAAGTGAGAAATACTGCTACTTTTAAGAGTATCCTTTTTGGAGACCTGGGACAGGGAAGGCTCCTGGGAGTCTATGGGTGTGACCATAGTTGAGACACCTACACTCGGGGGACTATGGAGACTAAAGTGGCCATCTCCTATAACCAGGTGGGACTTTCAGTTGAAGGAGGTGAACATCAACCCACCCACAAAACCTTCAACTCAAAATGTGCCCAGCCTGCAAGATGCATAGGGATAAAAATGGAGCAGAGATTGAGGGAACAGCCAACCAGTGACTGGCCCAACTTGAGACCCATCCCATGGAAGAGAGTTAACCCCTGATAATATTAAAGATACTTTGCTATGCTTGCAGATAGGAGTCTAGCATAACTGTCTCCCCAGAGGCTTCATCCAGCTGTGGATGCAAACAGATGCAGAGACTCTATCAGGTGGAGCTCAGGAAGTGTGGAAGAATGGGAGATAGGATTGAGTGAGCCAGAGGAGTCAAGGACACCACAGGAAGACCTACAAAGTCAACTAACCTGGGCCTATGGGGCTTCACAGAAACTGAATCACCAAGCAAAGAACATATGTGGCTGGACCTAGCCACCACCCTCACATTTGTAGCAGATGTGCATCTTGGTCTTCATAATAGGTTCCCTAGCATGTCTCTGACTCTGTTCCCTGCCATTAGATTCCCTTCCCCTAGCTGGACTGATTGGTCAAGCCGCAGTGGGAGAGGATGCACATAGTCCTGCTGCAACTTGATATACCAGAGCAGGTGGGTACCCAAGGGGGCTTCCCCTTTTCTGAGAAGGGAAAGGGAGTAATTGGGAAGAGAATTTGTGAGCATGGGACTGGAAAGAGAGGGAGGCCAAAACTGGGATATAAAGTGAATAAATACATACATGAATAGGGGGAAAAAGAGTATTCTTTCATTTATTTAGTAAATATTTACTGAGGAACTTTCTGCAATAGGAAAAATCTACATTATGGTCTTTAACCCTCCCTCCCAAATAACAAGCCTGGATATATCCATTCACATAAGAAGGAAACAGGCTCAAAGAAGTTGAATGAGATAGATAGAGAGAGAGAGAGAGAGAGAGAGAGAGAGAGAAGGGACGGAGGGAGGGAGGGAGGGAGGGAGGGAAGGAGGGAGGTGGGAAGGAAGGAAGGAAGGAAGGAAGGAAGGAAGGAAGGAAGGAAGGAAGGAAGGAAGGAAGGAAGAAGGAGAGAGAGAGAGAGAGAAGGGAGGGAGGGAGGAAGGAAGGAAGGAAGGAAGGAAGGAAGGAAGGAAGGAAGGAAGGAGAGAGAGAGAGCGAGAGCGAGAGAGAGAGAGGGGGGGGAACAAAGGAAGAAAGAAAGCACCGACAGCACTCAGCTAGCACATTCAGAACCATAGTTTAAATCCCAGCCCCTCTGACTCCAAACCTGTACTGACTGCCCTGAGTTGATCTTCTTGTGTAGACTGCCTTTGTTTTCTCCCTTCCTCCATCCCTTCCACTTTCTGCCTCTTTAAAAACTAATCTGAGGGCATAATATATTCAAACACAGAGGAGAACAAAGGCCCCTTCTTGGAAGGCTAAGGCATGGCATCTTAATTGAAACAAGATAATCCAAACATTTGCTTCACTCAACGTTTACAAATTCCATTTCATTGACTTATATTTTCACAACTGACTGTCATGTCAAAGTTATTTTATTTTCACAAAAGTTAGGAAAATACAAAGAGGGAAAGTTTTAGAACAAAGTGGCTTACAACACAGTTCAACCCTCTCTTCTTGATGTTGTAAGATTTGGGATGTTTCTAAGACACAATACTCAGGCCATTTGACACCATTCCCCATGAGATGCTGGTCCCTGGGCTGGACCCCTCAGATGTCCTGGATTGCTGGGAACTATTACTCTGGTTTCCAAAACCCCATTCCTTTGTCCAGCCATGATATCATCTCCTAGAAGGACCCTTCTTGCAAGATCAGAAAGAAACACCAGCAGGGACTGTCTTCAACATCCAGCCACAGCTCCAGAAAAGGGGCAGAGAACCCCCACTACCAAAGCTAGATTTTTCCCCATAGATATGATTCCAATTCAAAATAAATGCAGCATTTCAGGGCCCTTTCTACATAGAACAAAGGCAGCATTTTTGTTAGGGGGATAAAAGTAAAGAGCTGTAGTATACACCTCCAGCCTAGGGCTCATCATCCTCTGATGTTAGGATGATATGGAGGAAGCCAAGAACTCTGGAATCAATGGAGTGGGCTTCTGCCACAAGCTCCGTCCCTTGAACTGAAAATTCCTGTAGTTGAAATTTGTTATCCAAGAACTGGGTATTACTACCTCTATATCTTTTGCTTTATGGGTTTGGCTGCAACCATCTGAAAGGCTGGTTGGAGCTTGGGTTAGTTAGGGTTTTACTGCTGTGAACAAATGACCAAAGCAACTCTTAAAAAGTACATTTAAGCCGGGCGGTGGTGGTTCACACCTTTAATCCCAGCACTTGGGAGACAGAGGCAGGCGGATTTCTGAGTTCAAAGTCAACCTGGTCTACAGAGTGAGTTCCAGGATAGCCAGGGCTATACCTAGAAACACTGTATCAAAAAAAAAAAAGTACATTTAATTGGGGCTGGCATACAGGTTTAGAAGTTCAGTCAATTATCATCAATGAAGGAGCATGGCAACATTCAGGCAGGCATGGTACAGGAGGAGTTGAGAGTTTTACATCTTCATCTAGAGGCTCCTAGCAGAGGCTACTAGCAGAATATTGACTTCCAGGCAACTAGAATGAAAGTCTTATAGCCCATAGTGACACACCTATTCCAACAGGGCCAAAACTTCTAATCCTGCCATTCCCTGGACAGAGCATATACAAACCATCACAGAGCTTCTGGGAAGGCTGCTCCTAAATTGTTGTCTGCAGGTGTGGTAACAGCAAACAAAACCCTCTGAGTCTTTTCCATCCCTTCCAGCTGGAGTATATGCAGTCTCACACCTGCCCTCCCAAGGGAGGCTCTTCAAGCCACTCTAAGCATAGCCACCCACAATCCCCAAATACTCATTATCTTCCCTTCACTAAGAACAGGAATACAACAACCAGGCTCCAGACATGAGAGTATGGACTCTATATTCTTTACTTTTTTGTTGCTGTGAAAAAAATATCCTGACTTAGGCAGCATAGGGGTTTATTTCAGATTGCAGCTCCAGTGAGGATACAGCCACACATGATTGGGAAGGCATGGTAGCAGGAGCATGAGGCTACCCTGACAATCAGGAAGCATATTGAATACAGGAAAAAGAGGGGAAAGGAGGAGGAGGAAGGAAGGAGGAGGAATATAACCAGTGACACATTGATACACTTCTTA
Source organism: Mus caroli (assembly GCF_978045245.1). Lineage (NCBI taxonomy): Eukaryota > Metazoa > Chordata > Mammalia > Rodentia > Muridae > Mus > Mus caroli. Next base: position 13,588,453 of record NW_028227269.1, read on the forward strand.
CAGAAAAACTCTAACTTCTAAAAGTTCTATAATGTTTCCAAACAGCACCACCTGTTGGAGACCAAACATTCAAACACATACGCCTGTGGAGGACATTCCATAATCAAATCACAGCAGATGCCTTTCGGAGGAAATCTTTCTGCCACTGAAATATAATCATCATCCAGGTTTGGGAGCAGTGTAGCAGCTACAGAAAGCTGCTTTTTTACATTGCTTCTGCACCAGCATTTTTCAAAGTTGAGCAGTATATGCAGCTCACTTAGAGGAAAGAAACTCTGTAGACACTCACAGATTTCCCCTCACCCTAGCCTAAGAGGCACTTCACTGTCAGTTTGAGCCTTGGTTCTAATGTGGCCAATGACACTAATGGGAACCCATATGCCTAGATCCTGTGGAAGGAGTTTTTAAAGACAATCATTATTTCAGAAATGTCCTGTTAACATTTTTAACTTACCATCAAATATGAAAGAATTTTCAAAAGTTTTTCAATTTCTTTTTCAAAAAATTCTTATAATATTCATATATAAGAGTCTCAGGTACCTTCAGCTCCCACATAAGTTGTCCAGTCCCAAAGAGTTAACCTTGGATACATGTACATATGAGCAGTGCTGAATGGACTTAGTAGGTTGTATATACATTACATTGATATACACAGACAGGCATACTGTGTGTGTATGTGTGTGTGTGTCTGTGTAAAACAATAATAATTAAAGAAGAAGGGGTCATGAATTTTGGAAGAGGGCCAAGAAAAGGGCTTTAGGGAAAATGGAGAGATGGAAAGACAAGGAAAATGCAGTGTTAATGTATAATGTTCTCAAAAATAAAGAGAATTTGGAGTTCCTTAATAACAGTGGATACCAGTGTGAAAAAATGCCAGGCCAGTGCTTAACCAGTTTAATCATTTCTATATCTCATATATTACTTGGCTAGTGGAAAGCACACAAGAAATACTGATAACTGAATAAACAGAGTATAAGATAGAAAGTGAGGGTAGCTAGCATTGGGGGTGATGCTGACAGAAGCCCAAAGGACCACCAGTGTTTATGTGGCATAGGCTCTGCACTTTGCTGAGTCATTTTAGAATCCTTATTGTGTATTTGCCTCTCTTAATGATTATCTCCTAATGTTTTCCTGTGGTTTTCATTAACAAGAAGGAGAGGAAGGCATCGGATCTTTGAAATAGGACCAGAACAATGTCAAGAAAAGGTTGAGAAGAGATGGCACTGGAAACACAATTAAAGCCTTCTGTAAGCACGGCTCTTTTGTCATCCTGTTCACCTGGAAAGGGCTGGGACACACTGTACATAAGATCAGAAGGAAAGACATTTGGGGTGGGCAGAATAGCTGTCTATGAGAAGCAATTCAAACCTCTATGAAGACTGATTGACTGGCATGTGGATAAATCAAAGCTGGGGCCTGTTTGATTGGAGTGTCTCATTGCCAAAGGTACAAAGGGAGGGAGTAATTTGGGCACATATTTTATAGAAAACAAATCCCATAAACCTAACAGCTATGTTCTAGTGTCAATGGTCTTCCTGAAATGAATTCAGTGAAAACAGGCTTTGGTCTCCAGAGGCATTCCTGAGACTTCTATGAAGCAAAGACTTTTCATTCTTGAAATGTAAATATAGGACTTTTCACTTTACTCTTTATAAATATGATTTGGCCCCCAAAGCTAATCTGTCTATTACAAGGAAAGTTTGCCCCAGGCTAAATGCCAGAGTCATACAACTGAGAACACACCCAACAAATAGGCACTGCTTCCTACTTATGTAAACATTGCTTTCTTTCCAGTCTTTGAAAATCTTCAGAATGGGCATGTGTCCATGTGTTTCAAGAGGGTTGTCAACAGTAATAAAGGCATGGTTATTTTTAAATGACAGAAATGCAAGAAATTCCCTTTTTGTAAAGAGACTCATGTTAATATTTGAATTCAAACTAAGAAGTCTCAAGGAAAAACTCTTTGCAAGTTGGTAGTTTCAGGGAAATACAAGACTCTTGCCTGTGTTTCCAGACTCAGTCTTTACAGAAAGCTCAAGAAGTGAGCCATTCACCCAGTTTAGCCGGAAGTCCCCAGAAATTGCCCATCATCCCAGCTTAGCCCCATACAGACAGTCATGTCTCATCTCTGGGTCTCAACTTCTCCACCTGTTGGAAGATGATAACCAAAGGGCCTCCTCCACCAGTTCTTGGAGAGTTCTTGGTAACATAAGCTAAAGAACTCAAATACCTCCCCTAACCCTGCAAATGTGTCTAATTTCCAAAATAAACAAGTCTCTCTCCTTCCAAAATACACACTTTCTTTGGAAAAATAAATTTCTCCTATGAAAGTATGAAAGCCATTCTCTTTTATAGACCATTTTACTGTGATGGCATTAAGTGTTTCCACCTGTACCTAGCATGGACTTGGCCACTGATTCAAGACACAATTATCAATGCTCCATGTTTAGACAGAGTAAGTGTTTGAAAGACACAAGGCGCTGAGCTATGTGCTTAGTGGCTGAGTCTCCATCTTCAAAGACTACCAAAAGGAAAAAGAAAAGCACCTCTTTATTGGCAGTAAGTACTCTTGAAGGTCACACACTTTCAAGGACAAATATTTCCAAGCCCACAGTTAGAAATATTCGCCAGCAGCAGCAGCACCAGCCCCTTCATGCCCTACAAGTGCTCCTGTGTCGCTTGGCTAAAATATCTCATCTGTCTCATTAGAACCCCTCCCTTGGTTGTTGCCTTTGTGTCGGCCTCTGCTCCCTATTTTTTTTTAATGTAGCCAACTCTATTTATATTCATTCAATAGCCTCATTCATGGAGTTAGTGTACAATTATCACTTTTCATTACTAAGTCAAAATGCCTATGCAAGTCAACTTAAATGGGAAAAGGTTCATTTAGCTCAGTTTCAGAACTTACAGTTCACAGTTAGCTCCATTGCTGTCAGGCTGTGATAAGGCAGAATAAGGCAGTAAGCATGTGATGGCACAGGGTAGTATGTGGTAACTTCTAGTAACATATGGTAGTGAGTGGTAGGATATAGCAAGTGTACCCAACCTTTGATATTACAAGACAACACTGTCATATCTAGAGTTCAAGTTTAAGGATCACACAATCAAGTTAGGAAACAGACCACTAAATAAATCTCAAAATGATTTAGTGAGTTTATGATTCTATGTCAGGCTATATTCTCAGCTGTCCTTGCCATTGTTCCAACTGAGGGCTGAGGGACGGCTGCTGATCAGCTAAAGCAAAGTATCTCACTTCAAGACGATCATTCACCAATCAAGCAGGCTTCGTCCCACAGATTCAGGGATGGTACAATATATGGAAACCAATCAATGTAATCTACTATATAAACAAACTCAAAGAAAAAACCCTCTATGATCTTCTCATTAGATGCTGAAAAAGCATTTGACAAAATTCAAATCTCATGGTAAAAGTCTTAGAAAGATCAGGAACTCAAGGCCCATGCCTAAACATAACAAAAGCAATATACAGCGAACCAGTAGCCAACATCAAACTAAATGGAGAGAAATTTGAAGCAATCCCACTAAAATCAGGAACAAGACAAGGCTGCCCAATCACTCCCTATCTATTCAATATAGTACTTGAGGTTCTAGCCAAAACAATTAGACAAAAAGAAATCAAAATATCACTATTTGCAGATGATATAATATCATATGATAGTGTATGATATGATGATATGATAGTATAGTGACCTCACAATTTCCACCAGAGAACTCCTACCACTGATAAACAACTTCAGTAAAATATCTGGATATAAATTAACTCAAACAAATAAGTAGCCTTCCTCTACTCAAAGGAATAACAGGCTGAGAAAGAAATTAGGAAAATGACACCTTCCACAATAGTCACAAATGAATATGAAATATCTTGGTGTGACTCTAACCAAGCAGGTGAAGGATCTGTATGACAAGAACTTCAAGTCTCTGAAGAAAGAAATCGAAGACTTCAGAAGATGGAAAGATCTCCCATGTTCATAGATTGACAGAATTAATATAGTAAAGATGGCCATCTTTCCTAAAGCAATCTAGAGATTCAGTGCAATCCCCATCAAAATTCCAACTCAATTCTTCACACAGTTGGAAAGAGCAATTTGCAAAATCATTTAGAATAATAAAAAACCCAGGAGAGCAAAAACTATTCTCAACAATACAAGAAATTCTGGTGGAATCACCATCCCTGACCTCAAGCTGTACTACAGAGTAATAGTGATAAAAAATGCATGGTATTGGTACAGAGACAGGCAGGTAGATCAACACAATAGAACTGAAATGAACCCATACACCTATGGTCAATTCATCTTTGACAAAAAAGTTAAAACCATTCAGTGGATAAAAGACAGCATTTTAAACAAATGGTGCTGGTTCAACTGGAGATCAGCATGTAGAAGAATGCAAATTGATCCATTCTTATCTCCTTGTACAAAGCTCAAGTCCAAGTGGATCAAGGACCTCCATATAAAAATAGAGACACTGAAACTAATAGATGAGAAAGTGGGGGAAAGCCTTGAACACATGGATACAGGGGAAATTTTCATGAATAGAACACCAAAAGTTTCTGCTCTAAGATCAACAATCAACAAATGGGACCTCAAAAACTGAAAAGCAAAGGATACATCAGTAGGACAAAACAGCAACCAACAGACTGGGGAAAGATATTTACTAATCTTCCATCCAATAGAGGGCTAATATTCAATATATACAAAGAACTCAAGAAGTTAGACTCCAGAGAACCAAATAACACTATTAAAAGATAGGGTACTGAGCTAAACAAAGAATTTTCAACTGAGGAATCTTGAATGACTGAGAAACGCTTAAAGAAATGTTCAACATCCTTAGTCATCAGGGAAATGCAAAACAAAACAACCCTGAGATTCCACCTCACACCAGTCAGAATAACTAAGATCAAAAACTCAGGTGACAGCAGATGCTGGTAAGGATGTGGAGAAAGAGGAACACTCCTCCATTGTTGGTGGGATTTTAAGCTGGAAATCAGTCTGGCAGTTCCTCAGAAAATTGGACATAGTACTACCTGAGGACCTAGCTATACCACTCCTGAGCATATACCAGAAAGATACTCCAACATATAACAAGGACACATTCTCCGCTATGTTCATAGCAGTCTTATTATAATAGCCAGAAGCTGGAAACAACTCAGATGTCCCTTGACAAAGGAATGGATACAAAAAATGTGGTACATTCACACAGTGAAGTATTATTCATCTATTAAAAAGAATGACTTCATGAAATTTGCAGGCAAATGGATGGATTTAGAAAATATCATCCTGAGTGAGGTAACCCAGTCACAAAAGAACAAACATGGCATGCACTCACTGATAGGTGGATGTTAGGCAAAAAGTTTGGAATACCCATGATACAACTCACAGATCATATGAAGCTCAAGAAAGAAGACCAAAGTGTGGATGCTTCAGTCCTACTTGGAAGGGAGAACAACAACAAAAACCATGGGAGTTAGAGGGTAGGAGGGGCTTGGGAGGAAGAGGGCATGTAAAAAAGTGGGAGAAAGGATCAGGTGAGAGGAGATGGGGAGAAATACAGATGGTCAGGATATTGATTAGAGGTGTGTAGCTGTGGGGGAAGGAGAACTGGGGGTAGTCACCAGAAAGTCTGAGAAGCCAGCAAAGCAAGAGTCTTCCAGGAACCAACAGGAATGACATTATCCAACAAAGGGGAAAGAGAACCTGTAGAGACCATATGCAGCCACCAAACCCAGACACTATTGCTGATGTCAAGAAGTGCTTGTTGATAGGTGCTCTGCCAGAACCTGACAAATACAGAGGCGGGTGCTCAGAGCCAACCATTGGACTGAGCACAGAGTCCCCAATGGAGGAGTTAGGAGAAGGACTGAAGGAGCTGAAAGGATTTGCAGCCCCATAGGAAGAACAATATCAACCAACCAGACCTCCCAGAGCTCCCACCAACCCATGGAGGGACCCATGGCTCCAGCCACATAAGTAGCAGAGGATGGCCTTATCTAGCATTGGTGGGAAGGGAGGCCCTTGGTCCTGTAAAGGGGAATGTTAGAGTGGTGAAGCAGGAGTATTTAGAACACCCTAGTAGAAGCAGGGGGATGGGAGGGGATAGGGGGTTTGTGGAGTGGAAACCTGAAAGGGGATAACATTTGAAATGTAAAGAAATAAAATATCAAATAAAAAATGTTAAAAGGGGGGGTATGTGCTCCTGGACCCACAGCCCCTCATTCACCAGCCTCATCTCCAGGTTTGAGGATCAGGGAGGCAGAGGTTAGGTAAGATGATGGTTTATTTGGATGTCAATAGGAACAGGCATCAGATGCTTCCTAGAGCCCTTTCCTCTGTCTAAATAGGAACAAGTAGACAGAAGATACAGCTATGGACTCAGGTACATACATCATGGGCTCTTGTGCAAGGCAGTATAGACTCTTGGGCTTCTTTTCATTCTAATATTCTAAGAAGATGATCTACACCAAAGCCTTAATATCCTCTCATTCTGCACTTCATAAATGCCAAAACTTATGCTCCTGAAAATATCCTTCCATGCTCCTATGAGCAACACACATAAAGACATGATGGTAGAAAGGTGTCTAGTAGAAACTAGTAGTAGTAGAAAGGGGAACTGGGAGGGGACAAAGGAGGGTAGATAATATGATCAAAATACATGGTATACATGTACAAAAATATCATAAGTGAAACCCATTACTATGCATTATTGACAATGCTAATAAGGCATGAAATATAGTAGTCACCTTTAGTGATTGTGTAGGACTTTAGCATTATCTGAATATAATTTTTGCTAGATATTGATGGCTTTTCATGAGCTTTGCCTCTGAAAGCAAACATGTGATACATGTTTTTACATGGGGAGATATGAAGGAATTAAAAAGCCAAATGGGAAAGTGGTAGATGTGATCATATTTCATATATAAATGTATGAACTTTTCAAAAATAGCATTTTAAAAATTGGTGCAGTTGATACAAACGTATCTATTAAGTTCTCAACCAAAGAGAGCAACACAAACACAACTCGATATCAAGCATCCACAGCAGCGAGAGGACATGAGTCTTGCTATGAGCTGACATAAATTATAATGCAAGAGGTCAGATGCTGCCAGTGCCAAACCTAGAGATCATCTGTCTCAGGGTGCCAGGGCACAGTGGAGTCCTGCAGGCCAGGACAGACTCCAGCCTTCTGAGAGGGTGTTATAGAGTCCAATTTAGCAAGTGTGATCTCCAGATCCAATTGGAAAGCAGTGTTCTAACATATTGAAGGCATAATTTCTGCAGAAGTCCCCTAAGGGACATTGGTGGTCCTCTAGTTAAAGGTTCTCTTCCACCACCTTGCCTCCTGAACTAAGTAAGGACAAAAGAAAACTCCAGCCACATGTGTATCTATTGAGTCACCATTGCAATGAAAACCTGCCTGAAAGTCCCATAAACCAGCTATCCATCTTCCCTGGTCTGACAGGCTGAATCATGTTCTCCCAAAATGAGATAAGGTGAAGTCTTAACACTCAATACAAAGGAATATGGGCTTGTTTGGAAATAGGGTTTCATCAGATTGACCAAGTTATATGATGTTCTTACTGTGGGCCTTAAGCATAAAGTCACTGGCTTCTTTATATACAGAAGACGTTTGGACCCAGATACAGACAGGCACGAAAGGCAAATCAGAAAACTTCAGCAACTTACTAGAAGCTCCAATGAGCGCAAAAGGATTCTTTCCAGAATCCTCAGGGAACAATACTTTATCCAAACCAGTCTTGCATACACAGACTCAGAGACAGTAGGCTCACTTTATACTTTACTCCGAGCAACCTACATTGCAGTGGTCTACTACGGCAGCCCTAGTAAGTGTACGCTTGAAACTTCTGTTTATTTCAGTCCGTTGAACTCAGTTTCATGGGTAGCAGCAGAGACATAAACAGTTGGGATACCCATGAGAAGCATGGTAGCAGGCACATGTTCTGAAGAAAACAACCCATGATCAGAGAGAAGGTTCCAGTAACCCATGTTAGAAGGATTGACGGCTAAGTTACAATGTCCTCATGAAGGAAAACTCAGGGAACGGGAGTTTGTCTGGTGTGAGGCTCACAGGAGCACAGATGCAGCTTTGGCTATGAATGGCACAGCAGAAAGATTTGATAGGGGAGGTAGATGATGATGATGATGATGATGGTGATGATGATGATGATGATGATGGGGATGATGATGATGGGGATGATGATGGGGATGATGGGGATGATGTGATGGGGATGATGATGATGATGGGGGTGATGACGATGGGGATGATGATGGATATGATGATGGGGATGATGATGATGATGATGATGATGGGGATGATGGGGATGATGTAGACTATTTGAAAAACTGAAGTCAGGGCTGAAAAGATGTCTTATCAGTTAAGAGCACTTGCTGTCTTTTTCAGAGGACAAGAGTTCAATTCCCAGCACCCACATCAGGCAGCTCACAATTGCCTCTAACTCCAACCCCAGGGAACCTAATGTTTCTTCTGGTCTCTATATGTCCTGCACAAACACACATAAACAAAAATAAAGCAATTTTAAAAAAGTATTAAAGGCAAAAAAATGTATTCTAAGCTGAAGAAAATGTTAAATAGCTTGAAAGTTAGAAAACAAGGACCTTATCCAGAAAGTCCACGGTGACACCTCCTTTCTCCTTGTCCCCATAAATCACTTGCTTTGCCAAATTAATGAAATGCCGGAACACCTGCAGAACACTCTATTGATTCCTTCACAACAGGGCCAGAGCAGATTTCCAAGGAAAGAAAACAGCTCTGAAAAGCATCTGAGTGCCTACCAGATGCCAGAATGAATCTGTTGGGTCCGCTTCAGTATAGCATGTAGTCCTTCGACTACCTCCAACAAGTAGGCCTCTTCCTCATTGTATAGAGCAGAAAAGAGGCTTGCTCAGAGGGCAGTTGGTGAACCAAGCTTGAACCCCTAAAAAGAAAAAACAACAGAGAAATCTATTTGAATCCATAACAACCAGAAGCCCTGGCCAAGACTCCCTGAGACCCCACACTGACCCATAACTCGTATATGAATGCTAAGAAGTTTCTGTTCTGCAAATGACTCTGAAGTGAGAAAGTCACTCAACATCTCAAGACTCAGTGGGAGAAGTCCATCTCAATAAAGCAGAGTCATAAAGCTAAATTAGAAAGTGTGGCAATTAATGGGAATTATGTGAATTTTATGTAGCCACACTTGAATTCCTCCTGCAAGATTTTAACCACATGATAGAAATGTTTCACAGATTATTCTCAGTTCCTAGAGGAAGTCTTACAAGACTCAGAAGATCTTGTTTAAGTCTACATCTACTGTGTCACACAAAGGCAGTAATGATGATCATGTGTGGAGCTTTGAACGTGGATGTGAGCATTGTTAAATATTTACACAAACACATTGATTACCTACATTTGTAAGCCTAGGGAAGCACTAGTCGTTCCTGTAACACTGCATTGAGGGTGGGGTGGGGGTGAGGTTCTTCACGAGTAATCAGTCCCATTCAACACTCATTAGACTAACGCTCAAATCACTCTTCAGTTTCTTTGCAAAGACGATTGCCATCTGTACTGGCACATCTGTGGGTGTGTTCAGAGAGAGGAATACTTTGGGCTAAAAATCCGGGGGTGGGGGGCTTTCAGCATTTATGGGTTTGTAAACAAACTCCACAGTTGCAACAATAAAAACAAGGGAGGCAGCAGCCATGAAATTTGTTTCTACAGATGTGCTCAGCTTCTGTCTGATGTAAGGCTGAGAGTGTTGCTCACGTTAAAAGCCTTTGTACATTATAGAATCCTTAAATAGTAACTGTTGCAACTAATATTAAGCAAGATGTGTGTGTGTGTGCATGTCTGTGTGCATGTGCACTTCTGTGCACATGTGCATGTGCATGTGTATATATGTATATGTGTGAGTTTGTATGCATGGCTGTGTGTGTGTGTGTGTGTGTGTGTGTGTGTGTGTGGCTGTGTGTGTGTATACACAAAGAAGTTATAAGTCTTTCTCAACTACTTAACCTTTTAAGATGGGGTCTTTTAACGAAAGCTAAAACTTACCAATTCAGCTAGACTGTCTGGCCAGTGATGCTCAGGGGTCTTTCTATCTCTGCCTCTCTAGTGCTAGAATTACAAACACACAACACTGCATAGATGCTGAAGCTCAAACACCAGGTCCTCAGGCTTATGCAGCAAGCACATTGATGACTGATCCATTCTTCCCAGCTGTCTTCTCACCTTTTATCTTCACCTTTTCTTTGTTTGGATTCTGATGGCAAAATGTATTGGAAGTTATCGGGCTCCCAAATGGTGACTGGTAGGGCTCTTGCTAATGGGTATACACAACATTCAGTCTGCATTCACAAGTTCATATGGCATAGAAATGTGTCATTTGTTTGCTTGACAATGTCAATCTAGAGATGCTACAATTTATAAGACACCCCTCCCAGTGAATAGATAGAAGAAAAGGGAGAAATGTACAACTGTGGGTGAGTTTGCTAGAGTGCAGTAGGGAGTGTGAGTCCACTAAGGCTCCATTTTGTTTATTTCAAAGCACTGTAGAAAACAACTTGTGACTCCTTCCCCTTCCTTCCTTCTGTAAACATCTTAAAAATAAAAAAACAAAGCCCCCAAATGTTAATAAAAATCCTAATGTCAAATGCTAATATTATCCAGAAACACAAGTGCAGGTGGCTCATTCTTTGTAGAGGCTGTGTGTGTGTGTGTGTGTGTGTGTGTGTGTGTGTGTGTGTGTGTGTGTTTAAGGAGAAGAGGGGATCAAGTATCCAATATGAATAGGGAAAGGTGAATTTCAGTGATAAAGTTGTCTGATTTTGACAGCGAATAATAGAAATCTCTGGTACCAAATGTATTCTGCAAGTCAATGGCTTGGTTCTAAAACAGAATGTTCTAGAATGACTTGGCACAGGCTTTGAGAATATAGCAAGGCTTGGGTCAGATAACACACTGGCAACTATTTATCCTAGACTCCAAATCAGACCCAGAAGGTAGAGTTGCTCCACCAGGGAGGGAACAGTTTGGGTTCTGAAGTTGATGAGAAAGGTCTGCTATGAGATGAGAGTTGAGGCAGAGGGCAAATCCTACTGAGACTTCTGAGTCCACAGTAGCAGCTCATGTTTCCAGAAGCTCAAGACTTGCCATGTTGACCATGGAGAACACACCACGGTGGACTGGGCAAGGAAAGTGTCCATTATTCTTACCACAACCACAACCCAGTGTGATCAGCTGGTGGCTGTGACTTAAAGCTCAGGAGGATCCTGAATGTGATTACCAGAGAACACAGCTCCTTTAGAGACTTTTATCCTTCTAGAGCCACAGAATCTAGAGATTTGGAGATGGAAACATAAATTCTAGAAAATGGGTATCAAGGGTTTATGGGAACTCAAGACATTCCCAAGTCTACATGTTAATTTCCAGACTTATGTATTCATTCAGTTAGCAATGCTATATTAACAGCTCCAGCAGGGCTGGATGCTCCAGCAGGGCATCACTCTGGAGGACAGTGCTTCTGAACAAGAAGAGTCATTTCTAAGCTGGTACCCTGGTGAACCTATATGGAACTGTTTCACCTTGCAGTTAGGCTGGTGGTTTCTGAGATGTATGTGTAGGCTGAGAGATCAGATACCATGATAGAAAGGTCAGATACCGAATCCTCTTTGCCATGAAGTGTGATCTTAAAGCCAGTGTTACATTAAATCCTACATGAATAGATCAGATTTGCCTGTGATTTCAAGTCAATTCTAAGTGCTAAGAACTTTTGGGCAAAAGAAAGGCAACCCCATGTCTCAAACAGATGTGAATTTTACACAGAATTAATTGCGACCTTATCCAGGAAGGAAGAAATCCAATATTGAGATAGCTATCTTCTGTTCCTAGCTGTTTTGGGTCTTTTTTATCATGAAAAAAATTTTTCTAAGGCCTTTTTTGGGTCTACTAAGAAAAGAATGTGATTTGTATCCTTAAACCTGCATTATCAATCTATATCTTTATTGATTTGCATACATTGAATCATATCCTACATCCATAAGATGAACATAACTTGTTTATGATGTATAATCCTCTCAGTGTGGTCAGAGAAATTGGACTTGTCTATTTTTCACACTTGAGTGTGTGCCTGTGCATGCATGTGCTTGCATGCTCATACATGTCCCGACATGAGTGAAGATGTTACGTGAGATCAAAGGATGACTTATAATAGTTGGCTTCAACCTGTTACTATGTGGGCCTAAATCTAGTGGCTTCAGGGAACCCCCTTTGTGTCTTCTGTTATAACCAAGACCTTCCACTGGGACCTCAGAAATACCCCACTAGCACTCAAACCCTCAATGAGCACATAACCGGAATAGGGAACAGCAACCCTAGTGACGACTTACAGGGATCAGAGTCTCTGCCCTTGTCTGTGTGGGAGGCAAAAATCAAAAGGGTCTAGGAAAGAGTGAGTAATCGCCATCCTGAGTGTCAGGCAACATACCATTCACAGTTAACAAGATGAGTGGCAGGCAAGGCACCATTCACAAACAGTGAAACAGTCTGAATGGCTCAAATCTTTTCTCCAGACCTCCATATTAAAATTTGATTGTCGCTGGGATAGTTTCAGGAAATGGAACCTTTAAAAGGTATTTGGGCCATGAGGTTTCCCCTAATAAATATATTAACGTTGTAACCACAGGAGTGAATTCACTCCTTTCATGCTAAATTGCTTACTTTCTCCTACTTTGGCCCTCTTTTCACCCCTCCCTCTTCCTCTCCCTCTCCCCCTCCCCTTCTGCCCCTCCCCCTCTCCCCCCTCCCCCCCTCTCTCCTTCTCTCCCTCTCCCCCTCCCTCTCCCTCTCCCTGCCCCCCTCTCCCCCTCCCCTTCTCCCCCTCCCCCCTCTCTCCATCTCCCTCTCCCTCTCCCTCTCTTTCCCTCTCACCTTTTTTTTCTTTGTCCTTTTTATTCCTCTCTCCTGCTCTGGCTTTCTCCCTATCCTTATCTCTCTCCCTCACCACATGACACCCTGTACTAACCTCATCATGAGAAAGAACATAAGTCCTAACAAAGATGCCAGCATTTGATCTTGGTGTTACCAGCCTCCATAGCTGTGAATTAATAAATTCCTTATTAGAAGGACTCCCAGGTCCTTCTAAGACAAAGACTACAAATGCAGCCTGAGTCAAGCACATGTGTGAAGCGATGGGTAGTACATGGAAGATGCACAGGGCTCGGTGACTGACAGCCCATCTGACTTCACCCCTACAGGCAAAGCTCATCAATGGCCTGCTTCTCTTCAGATTTCTGTGGCTCCTCAGTAGTGACACTACCTACCCACAGTCACCCATGCACCAGTCTTAGCGACCATTTGGGGGCTCTCTTTCCTGTCAGTCTTCTCATGCTAGAAGGTACCAAACTCTTCTGATGGTTGTGACTACATACTTTCCAGATCGTTCTTGGCCTCCCTTCTGCCTATCACTGCCATAACTGGGTATCACCAGAACCACAGGGAAGAAAGCAGGAAGGTCAGTTTCATGATAGGAAAAATGGGGAAGGGTTTGTTGGAAGCCAAAACCAACAGATGCCCACAGCACTAATAATAGTCAAGGTACCAAGCTTTTCTCATAATTTCTCATAAATGTTACTTTTATCATAAATTATAGAACATTAAAGCTTATCCCTAACATAATGTCACTGGCATACTAATACATGACACAAAGTTGGAGAAGTAAGAGGGAATAAGGGTAAGTAGCTAGAAATGGCATCTGGGCATGGTGCTGAGCCAGTACTCATGTAGCCCACCTTTGTATTGGGTACTGGGTGTTGGAAGGAGCCTGATACCTGCACATCAACTGCTCTGTGTCACCTAAAAGCAAGAAAAAAATCCCCAAAGCAGGTCAAGCTCTGTAGCCACTAAGACCTTTAGTTTAGAAGTAAGAGCTTTAGATGTGAAATCTTTTTTTTTTAATTCATGCCTGACATTTCTTTTTTTATTTTTAAGATTTATTTATTGATATATGTAAGTACACTGTAGCTGTCTTCAGACACCCCAGAAGAGGGCATCAGATCTCATTATGGATGGTTGTGAGGCACCATGTGATTGCTGGGATTTGAACTCAGGACCTTCAGAAGAACAGTCAGTGCTCTTAACCGCTGAACCAGCTCTCCAGCCCTAGATGTGAAATCTTATTCCATTCACTCACACATGTGTGCACACCCATGTTTGTGCACGTGTATGATGTGTCTGTGTGAAGAGATAACCCCAGGTACCATTCCTCAGGTATCTTCCACTTTTTGTTTGAGACAGATCTTCTTTTCATTCTGAACTTTATACCAGGTGAGCTAGCCTAGCCAGTCAGTGAGCTCTGTCTGTCTGCCTCCTAACTCTCCAATGACAAGAGCTGACCACCATGTCTCACTTTTCTAATGGGTCCTGGGAACAGAACTCAGGTCCTAATAATCATGAGGCAAAGGCTTTACTGAATGAAGTATCCCCCCCAGCCTCCCTGTTCCATCCTGAGAGGCTGCCAGTTGACTTCACTCTCATCTTTGTTGACATCCAAACCTGAAAAAGACCTTTCCTTCCACATTGTGACTATTCAAGTGTGCCACTCCACCTCATACTCTCCCTACCCAGAATAAAGATCCCTTCCTTGCAAACCTTGCGGTCTTGATGGCATTTTTACATTTCTTTCTGGGAGTGTGTGCCAGTGTGTGCCGTAGTCTCAACTGGGAAAGCAATTAAGTTGCTGGTGCTACAACTGATACTGTTTTTTAAGTGTTTTCATTTAACTCTGGGGGCTGTTTAAGGAGTATCTGTTTCAACACACATAGCTTTTGTGTGAGATGGGATGCACACTTGTGGAGATGGGACTGTCTGCCAGATTGTGTAGAGAAAATACTCAATTGAGTTCCACCTGGCCAGAAATCCATCTGCCTTGGTCATATGGACACAAGGTCAGTTCCGGGGTTGGCCCTGGAAACCATTGGTCAAGAACCTCTCTGCCAAAAGAGATTCCAGACCAAAAAAAAAAAAAAGGTAAGTGAGGAAGAGTGGAGAAATTGATATCATTTGAAATAAATATTGATTTTTTTTTTAATGATTTTTTTTCTTCCTGGAACAGTGAGTGACAAGGAAAGGCTTGGGGAAATGGCAAGTGGTCTTCAGCTTCTTAATTGGAGGCATCTGAGTTGTGTGAGGGATAAATACAGGCACAAAAAATATGTTTGTTTTGTCTCAAATAGAACATGTCTAAAATAAAATGGTGAGATACATTACCACTGTCCTCTACTTCATATTCAGACTGCCAATACAGTGCCTGAAAGATGCTGGCCATCTATTAGTAGTAACTGTACCATGACCTTAATATGTATTGGAAACAGTATATGGCTCAGGACCTACGGCATAATAAGACCTGCAGAAGGTTTTCTAGTTAGGGGAAGACTAGCAGATTTCATTGGTCAGGGTTCTCCAGAGGAGCAGAACCAACAAAGTGAACATATATCATGAAAAGGGATTTAGGGATTTGATATACGTTGGCTTGCACAGTAGGAGCTGGATAGCCCAGCAGTTTCCACCTGTACACCACAGAGGATGAGAACCCACTCACAATTCACTCCACAAAGCTAGGTGCCTCCACATCGCAATCCAGTGCTGACACTCTGGAAGATTCCAGAAGAGCTGCTGGTCTATAGTGCACATCAGAAGGCACATCAGAGTCTGTGCTGTGATGTCAATGAAGTGTAGCAATACAATGACAAGATAGATACAATCATCAGCAAGAAGCAACGATAGGTAGACAAACAGTACTGTTCTTCCGGTGGATCTCTTCACATCTGGACCGCTACTAGGTGATGCTACTCATTCTAAAGAGCGTCTTCTCCCCTCAGCTGCTGCTTCCTGGAAATGCCCTCACAGACCTGTGTCTCCTGTTTGACTTTGGGTCCAATCAAGTTGACAGTCAAGATCACCTATCACACAGACAGAGCAAAGATCTGGGTTCCAGCTCCTCATCAACAGGAATGCATGGTTACCTCATATGACAACTTAGCATGTTCTGACTTCACCTGCTCAGCCAAGGCAGAACTTTGTTACAAAAATGTGTTTGTGGGGTTATCATTTTCATGGTTCAATATCTTGTGTATCTAAGCATGGATTCATTGTTCTGCCTTTTATTGTATATGTTGAGACACAAAGACCCACCATTTCAGAGATCTTGTCTCCAAGAAATTCTCCAACCTCACTCCTGAGGTCCCATTAAATAGTTTGCTTCTGCCACAAGCATAATGAGGAGTCCCTCAAACCTGCCTCACAGACTGCAAGTGTGTCTAAACTATGATTCCTTAGGTCCAGTCTATAACCTCTTGTGACAAGCCATAAACACTTAAAATTACTTTTTCTTGTCACACTGAAACCACTAGTGAGAGTAGACATTGCAAAATATTGTTACCATGAACCAAGCCAGCAGGAGTAAATCAGACCCTAGTCTCATTCTTTCTTCTGGGTTCTGTGGGATTCTCTCATTTTATTCTACAGTCAAAGTCCACCTAACTTGCTAAAGCATTTGAAATATCTGACTAGGTCATACTCTCCCATCCACCTCAGCACTGGGCAGGTTAAATGTTAATAAGAGAGTATTTCTATAGATTCATATCTGGTCGGTCAGATCTCATCATTTCTAACTGCTCTGTAGCAAGCTCTGCTTGCTCTTTTCTGGCTTAATTTGATGGCCTGCATCCAGACCCCAAAGGCATGTGTGTAGGTTGCCTTGTCACGATAGTTCCATTAGCACAAAGATTTATTAGTGAAGACATTGCTTGCTGGTTCACAGGGAGAAATTACTCTGATGCCATAAAAAGATGTTAGCCCATAAGACCTGGGTTCAGTACACGGCTCCCTGGTTCTCACTGGCTATGGGGTGTGAAAGAGTCCCTTGAGCCTACTGACGGGGCTCAGGCCTCCTTCCTGTAAAAGTGCATGTCAGTGTCTGCCTCAAAAGATGACTGGTGAGTAGTTTATAAAATGTTAGCATTTTCCAGTTAAATCCTTTGGGTGTGAGGCCCGACTAAGAAGATGGCTCGGTGCAAGCACAAGGACCTGAGTTTGATCCCCTGATCCCATTCAAAAGACCACCAGGGATGGTGGCACACAGTTGTAAACCCAGCGCTGGCATAGTGGCACATGGTTGTAATCCCGGTGCTGGTGAGGCATAAACAGGATGTCTGGGGCTTGCTGGCTAGGCAACTTAGACAAATCAGGGATTTGTAAGCCAGTGAGAAACTCTGTCTTCAAAAATGGAGACAAGCAGAGCATGTAAGGAATGACATATAAGTTTGTTGCCCTCCACATGCATGCTACCACACATATATACATGCTACCACATCTTATGCTTTTGTATACACATGAACATACACACACACACACACACACACACACGAAATTGGTTTTTATTCTGTAAAGCCCTGGCCACATCCCAAACAGGGTAAGAAGAAGCAGAGACTCTAATGATGTAAATGCTCTGATTGCAGGGTCGGTGCTGGCAATGGTGGTATTTGGTTGTGATGGGTTTATCCTCATAGGAAATAAGCCTGTCTGCTCACTCATCTTCTACCCAGCTCCTCAACAGTTCCACCCAGAGCCAGCTGGCTTCCACTCAGACCTCCAACTGATCTACCCAGAGCCAGCTGGCAGCTTCTCCTCTCCTATCCCTTAGATATGACCCTCAGTATGTCTATGTAGGCCATTGGAGGCCACTGTTTTTGCCACTCCATGGACATATACTTTCTCCTAACACCCCTGTCAGCACAGTAACAGTCACAGATACAAGTGGGAGACACTGTTCTACATACAAATCTACCAAGAGGTTCAAACTCTTCATCTGGGTACTCCTCACGCATGCCATTCTGAAGCAGTGGACCTGATTTTGCATTTATAATTTGGCATGCTTTTATGAGGTAATCTATGTCACCTCCCCTGAAAATAGCCCTCAGCATCTCAGAATGTGACTGTCTTAGATGCAGGGTCATTAAAGAGTTCTAAGTAGAAATGAAGTCACCGGAATAGGTCCTGATCCAATCTGGCTGGTGTCCTTAGAGATATTGATAAGACAGACTAATACCAAGAGATACCAACAGAAGATTCCTAGCTTCAAGCTTGGGAGACAACTCCCAAAAGAACCCAGCCATGCCCACATGGGTCTTGGATTCCAGCCTGAAGGACTATTATTTAAGCCCTCAGCCTATAATAGACCATTCTGAATCGCCCCTCAATTCTGGTGTGTGTGTGTGTGTGTGTGTGTGTGTGTACATGCGCATGCGTGTGCACTTACTGTGTCATCTTATCTAAGGGACTTGAGCATCTTAAGGATTTGGTATTATATTAATCTTTGAACCCCATCTTCTGCTTCTCTATCCAAGAGGAACCTAGAAATCTTACAGCCAAGGTCTTTAGGGAAGGAATGCTAGTCCCTCCCCAGATCTTCTGTGGATGCCTGGCCTGGGCTCACAAACCCGGACAAACCAAGAATGAATCATCTCTTGCCTTCCAAGTGTGGACCCTGAAGCTCAGCCAATGTCTGTTTTGAGTTTTGACTGATGGAGTTGCAGGGCCACACCCGGGGAGCTTGGCTCACTCATTCACAGAGCCAGGTCTTGGAAACCATTCCTGTTTATGAATCTTCCCACTTGATGAGCTGTGACAGTGTTTGCCTGCATAGCCCCTCCTGTGCTTCAGGAGGGGCACTGCTCACACACCAGTGGTACAGACACCACCATCTGCCCTGAGGGTCTGAGAGCTTATCATGATATTTTTACTCTTTCTTCCTCTCTTTCTTTCTTTCTTTCTTTCTTTCTTTCTTTCTTTCTTTCTTTCTTTCTTTCTCTCTCTCTCTCTCTCTCTCTCTCTCTTTCTTTCATTCTTTTAAGTAAAACCCACAAAATTATCCTTACCTTTTTCTAACAAGAATACTGCCCTTCGTGCTTCCCAGGAAGATTTAAGAGTGTCAACCAAAAGATTTCTGAAATCAAAATGTGAACTCTAAAGTATGGCATAAATGCAACATACATCGTCCTTCTCAAACTGCTTCCAGTGAGATCCTTCTGCAATACTCACGGGCTCCTTAAGGCACCCCTGCAATACCACAATCTTTAGAGGCTCTGTGACGCAGGCAAAATGCCCAGTATTTATATACAACCTACTCACCTTCCCCCCACCTTGAACCTAAAACCAGTGCTAATGGTGTCAGATGCCAAGTGAGTACTTGTGACATTATTTTGCTTAGGGAAGAACAGTAAGATTAGAGTCTACAGGCTGGAGAGACGGCTCAAGCAGCTGAGAGCACTTGTTGCTCTTGCGGAGGACCTGCATGTAACCCACATAGAAGCTTGCAGTCATCCAAAACTATACTTCCAACAGATCTAATGCCCTCTTCTGACAGGTATATGAAATGTATATACATGTGTAAGTAAGACATTCATGAATTTAAAATATAACAAGTGCAACAAAAGAAGACAGCCCCATAAACGGTGTGGCCATTACAAATAATTACTGTTATTTTTAACTCTGGGGGTTGGGAGTATGTGTGTGTACATAAGTGCAGACACCCATGGAGGACAAAGGCACCAGGATCTCTGGAATTGCAGTTCCAAGTGGAATGGGGAAACAGAGCACTGGTGCTGGGAGCCAGGCTGGGGTCCTCGAAAAGAGAAGTAGGCACTCTTAACCACTGAGCCATTTCTCCTGCCCCAAGAAGTGGACTTTCTTGCATGGATCTGGGTTGGTGCGGGGAGGAGAGACACAGTGAACTATGATGACCAACCTAGGCGGTGGTAGTTGATATGGTAGTAGATATGAAGTGACCACCCCAAAAGTCCCACATGTTGAAAGGCCACTCCCCAGTGGTTCTCTCCCTTCCTAGTGCTGCGACCCTTTAATAAAGTTCCTCACATTGCATTGGTACTGGGAACCAAGCTGGAGTTCTCTAAAGGAGAAATGAGCACTCCTAACCACTGAGCCATTTCTCCAGTCCCACTTATGAATCATAACACAAATATTGGTGTTTTCCAATAGTCCTAGGCCACCCCCGTGAAAGGATCATTCAACTCCCAAAGTGGTTGAAAGCCACAGGTTCTAGAAACTTTAGGAACTGTGGCTAAGCTGGAGAAAGTAGGACATCAGAGGCAGACCTCTCTGTAGTTCTACTTCCTGTGTGCCAGGAAGTGGTGTAGCCTCTAACTCATGCTTCCAGAATCATGATACTCTATCACCACAGGTCTGAAATCAACATAACTAAGGACTGAGGGCTGAAACCTCAGAGGCCATGAGCCAACATGAATCCATCTTTTTTTAGGTTGTTGATAGCAGGTGTTTTAGTGTAGCAAATAAAAGCGTAACATACCGATTTCCCTGACAACCTTAACCTTTCTGACCAGATGAGAACCTTAGTTTTTCTTCCTGTTGCTTGAAAAAAATGCCTGGACCAAAGCAACTCTGGGGAGTAATTTTACTTCAGCAGAGTTCAGGCAACAGGAACTTGAAGCAGCTGGTCACATTGCATCCCCTATCAGGAAGCTTTCTCCTTTTCATTCATTCTAAGACAGTGTCAGCCACTTCTGACCTATGTCTCTCCATCTCAATTAATTTAACTAATATAATACCTCATAGGCATGCCCAGAGGCTGATTTAATCCATCAAAGGTGTGCCTGGAACAGTGGTTCTCTGGGGGGTGGGGGGTGTCAAATGACCTTTTTCACAGAAGTCACATTATCAGATATCCTGCATATCAGATATTTGTATTATGGTTCATAACAATTTTAAGGTTGGGGATCAGCACAGCATGAGGAATTGTATTAAAGGATCGTAGCACTAGGATCATCTAGGAGACTGACCCTCCCTGGCCTGCAGGATCAGTCTCTTAGATGATTCCAGATCCTATTAAATTATTAACAGTAATCATTACAATATGGAAGAGAGTGGACAGAGGAGACATTTACAAGTCAGGGGTAAAAGGTCAACTTGGAAAGTGGAAAGAAAAAGAGAGAGATGACTGAGGTTCCCCCATTTAGGAATAGAAAGGTTGATGCAAACGCCTACTTGAAAATCCTGCTCTGCATCCCAGACCTTTAGTAAAAGGCAAGGCGCTCTGCTTTTCAGGGTCTTTGTCTTTTCAAATGACAAAGTAGGCTGCCCAAATCTTTCTGTATCATGCAACTGTGACTGGCTAAGCAGTGGAGAGTCCCTGTCAGTGTCCCCCAGGTGACATAATCCAAGGGAAAATGTGGGTTTCAGCATCGCACAGTCACTGAACCATTCAGCTTCTGCACCCTCATTGGCAGCTTTCTAAGCAACCTCTCCCGGTTCTCATTTTCTCCAGGCAGGAGAGTATACTTTGGCATCAGAATGGGAGGCTTGGGGTGTTCGCCCGGTTTCTTTCCCTCCAGTGGATGGGGCATCATGGCCCTAAACCAGAACCATCTGTGCAAAATGACTGGGAGGCACACAAAGTGCCGGAACCACAAAATTCCAGCTTTGCTTTTGGCTTTCTGGCAAGAAAAGACTGAAAAGTCGGCTCTCGTTTCTCCAAATATTTCTCGCCACACAGTCTGCTCAGTCTGCCTCCAACTCTCCATCAGCAAACCTGGGCGGTTTGGGGATTTTGTTTTGTTTTGTTTTCTTTTGTTTTTAGTTCGGTTGTTTGGTTGGTTTGTTGGATGGTTGGTTGGGTTGTTTGTTTGTTTGTTGTTTTTTTGTTTTGTGGCCTGCTCTCAATGGTTTTGGAGGTATTGGCAGAACGCACATTAAGGCCACAGTGTTGCCTGAGAGTCAGATGATTTCTTTTTCAAAAAGGAGAAACTTCATAGGCCTGACCTTGTGCACACACAGGTGCATAGAAGAAAAAAATGTGGTTTTTCTTCTTGCATTCAGGACTCACTCGCCTCGGCCCAAATTTGAAAAACAGGTTGGATTTTAGGGGTGTTGCTTTTTTAAATGTTGTTTCTTGTTATTTGGTTTGGTTTGGTTTGGTTTGGTTTGGTTTGGTTTGGTTTGGTTTGGTTTGGTTTGGTTTGGTTTGGTTTGGGATTTTTCCCCTCACTAAAGTTGTCTGTTAAATGCTTGAGGTAAAATCCAGAGACCTGAAGTCTTTCGCCTACTGTCTGCACCATCTGTACACCTGCATGGTGACACTCAAGAGTCATGTATGACAACTGATGGGGACCACAGTTCGGTTGGCTCACTGGAGTGGTACCAAGAGAGTTACAAAACAGCGAGAGCTTCTGAACCCGTCACTCTCCTCTACACCGCAGAAAGGCTTAAAGATCCAAAGCAAACCGGAGCTTGCTCAAGTTTCAGAGATGTCAAGTCATGTGGTCTAAGGCGAACAAATGTTTCTGGCTATAAATACTCAACAGAGTGTTCCAGCTCACTCAGCCAAAACCTAAACGCTGTGAGGTTTCACTCAAACGAATGGTTCCTTAAATAAACACAACGTCAGGGCAAAAGTGAGCAGCAAAACTTGCAATCAAGGACTGACACGAGAGGCGCGGTCTCGTGGAAGAGAGAGGCTGCACCTGGACGTCTGGTAACAAAAGTTAACCGAGGGCCCTTAGCAGGGCAGGCAGTGGCCAAGCAAGCCCTAGTCCCACAGTGTGTTAAACCCTCCCTCAGGTCCGCCAGGATGAGGACACTACCATCCTACACCATTGATGTGGGAAAGCCAAGCCTCCAGATAGGTAAGAACATAATGGAAGTCAAGGGTGTCTGGTGGCAAAGCCACTGGCCCTCTGTGCCAGGACCCACTGTGCCCAGCAAGGTCAAGAATGCTGGTCTTACTCACCCTGGATTCTGCATCACTGGGAGGCATCCATGTCGTGGGAGCCATGAGTTTAGGGCTGCAGAGACAAAATGCCACAAACCAAGTAATTTAACACAACAGATACATTCTCTCACCATGCCCAGAACCATAGAAAATACAACACTCTCTCTCACATACACACTCCATACACATACACACTCATATGCACACCACACTCACACAGATACACAGTCACATGCACACCACACTCACACACACACACATACATTCACATGCACATGCCACACACATACTCTACCCACTCCAAACACATACCACACACTCTCTCTACACACATACACTACACAATCACATATACACCACACACTCACACACACATACATACTCTCACATAAAAATTTATAACTGGTAAATAAAACTCAAAGCAAGGAAGCTATAAAAAGTACATAGGGAAAGGACACCCAGCTGGGCAAGAGGTATTTGCATATTCTGTTAGATATACTTCCTGCCAGGTGTGGGCAGCACATGGCCAGTTGCAAATTTGATTATTGGAGAAATTTTGAAGAGTTAGATGCCTGCTGAATCCCCAGGGGTCTTTCCCCCTGCCTTCCACTGCTCCCTGATGCAATATTACATGGCTGTGTTTTATCCTCCAATTTCTGTCATCGTCCTAGAAATGCATGGTTTGCCTAAGTGTGGAGCATGAAGGCCTAACTCCCTCAGCTTACAAGAATACTAAACTAAGTAGGAATTGTTTTGGGGTGTGTGTGTGTGTGTGTGTGTGTGTGTGTGTGTGATCAATTTTGATTAGCACATACAGCACTGGCTTTCACTATGACTTTTCCAAAAGTCATTTGTTTTTGTTGATTTTACTTCTCCTCCTTAGCCCCACCCTACACACGCACACACCTGTCCACCCCAGTAGAATCTTATCTGCTTTTAGGCCATATGAGTTTTACTGCCCTCTTCCTGTTCTTTGCCACCCTTTATTTCCAGTGTGTGGTCTCCATTGTAGTTTTATTGCCTCTACATAATTATACCTGCATACACACAGACACACATACACACACACACACACACACCTATATACACACATACATGTGTGTGCGTGTGTGTATCTGTGTATCTGTGTATGTGTGGACCCACATACAATACAGAAATGTAATATTTGCTTTTCTGAGTTAATAAAATATATTAATATATTTAATATAATAAATTCATGGATCACCCATTTTTCTGAAAAAGTCTTAACTTTATTTTTCTGAATAAAACTGCACTGTACATGAATAGCACATTTTCATTACCCTAAATAGGAATTCTACAACATTACAATGTAGTCTACAAAGTTTTGACTGGTAATCTAGGAAGTAGCACAACTGACAGTGGGGATGGCCAGAAGGTCCTACCAGTGGCCCCCAGTTCTGTATTTGTCCATATAAGAGCATTCTTCATTTGCATGTCACCATGGCTGTCAGATGGGGACCTTTGCTCGAGAGCAGTGGTTCTCAACCTTCGTAATGCTGAGACCCTTTAATGCAGTTCTTCAGGTTGTAGTGACCCCCCCAACCATAAAATTATTTTTGTTGCTACTTCATAACTGTGGTTTTGCAACTGTTATGAATTGTAATGTAAATATCTGATATGCAGGATATCTGATGTGGGACCACCTCACCAAAGGGGTCATAACCCACAGGTTGAGAATCACAGCTCCAGACACTGATCTGCCTTGGCCTTGCCTGTGAGTACTGTAGCTGTTTAACATACAAATGAGAAACTCCAGGTCAAAGCTACAGAGTGAAGAGGAAGCCACTAGGGATAGAAGAATATAAGAGCTGAACAGAACAGAAAATCAGAGGGGTACGTCAACAACAACAAATTTTGTTCGAAGGTTCCACACTGAGTACATGGGCAGATGACTTGGTGGGTGAAGTGTTCACTGTCCAGATATGAGAATCACAGTTTGAATCCCCAATACCCACATAATGTTGGGTTGAACATATGGCCTACCTGTTAATGCAATGCTGGGAGGTAGACGCCAGAGCACCTGGGGGTAAGCTCTCTATGGCTAGTTTGACTAGCAAAATAGCAAGCTCCAGGTCTGCATAAAACATCCTATGTGAAGCAGGTAAACACCAAAGACCAGAAGAGCCAGGTTCCCCATCCAAGAAGGAAAGACACTGGTGACCAGACCTGAGAGTATGGGTGAGGCACTAAGTTCAGAAGATGGGGTGGTAATGGCTGCACCAATGTCCTCAGTGCCACTAACAACACACTCTGACTTGACCTCAATGGTAAGCCTTTGGGGATACACATGTCACCAAACAGCGAGCAGGTAGATGTGAGCACATGGCAGCCTTCTCTGGCAGGCTCTCGGCCCCAGCACCGCAGCACACCATCCATCACCTCCTAGACAGCAGCAGCCTGAGAGCACACTCCACAGCTGCACCCGGGAAGGATTCTGAGCATGCTTAAAACGTACATGCTTTTTATTCAAACAGGTATTTACAAATCTATGTGCATTTTATAGAGACAAATTGGAGGAGGGAGAGAGAACAGAGAGAATGTATCTTAGTCCATACATAGCCTTCTTCACATGTGATTCGCATTGGGCCACAGTTTTGAAAATAACTAAATCCTGCAAAACCTCATTCTGTAGTGCCCACTGCCACAAAATGAAACCCCCTATCATTCATTCCTTCTCAGTCCCTTATTCCAAGTGGCTCACAACTAGCAGTTGCTTAGCATATCCTTTAAATAACAGCAGGACATGCTTAAACAAATATAGTGAACTATTTGTGTGTACCTATATTTTCAATGTTTCACATACATATTTACCTTTACACTTTATTTTACATGTTTAAATTTCATATTTACAAAATGTCTGCATCTCAGTGCATATTCTGGGTAAGTTTCAGGCTTTGATATATTCCCTTTGATATATTCCCTTTGGAGATATTCTGGGGCTTTTCTATGTTGCTAGATATGCAAGCTGTCTGGTGATTGTTGGGTGTTCTGGATTAGACATTTAGGCATTGCCAAGCTTGTTTTCTAGCCTTTGCTTTTTTGACAGTGGGAGGCAGTCTGGCGTGAGTTCCTAGTGATGGAATTGATGGGTCAGAATCTAAGCAGTTTGATTTTTAATGGGCACCCACAGGTTGCTGCCCATAATCATCACCATAATGGTCACAACAGTTCACCCCTTTCTATGCCTAAGCACACCTGCCCCGCAGCATCACCAGATCTTAGCAGCACTGTCCCAGTATGTTCATCCTTCCCTGCTATTTATCTCTCATTGGAATCTTTCTTAAAAGCTTCACTGAAGGCCTGGGAGCTGGCTCAGTAGATAAAGTGCAGTCTGCACAAGCCTGAAGATCAGAGTTCAGATCTCTAGGACCGGCATAAAAGCCAAGCCAAGCTGACAGCCCATGCACAATCCCAGTACACTGGAGGTAAACACAAGGATTCCTTGGAGCCAGCTCGCTAACCAGATGAACTGAATCCATACGCTCCAGGTTCTGAGAGTCGAGTCCGTCCTCAGAGAATAAGGTGAACCGTGACCCATGAAGACACCTGGCCTCTGACCTCCACGTGCACATGCACCTGTGTGCATCCACACATATGCGAATATATACACACACAAGAGGGGGGAGGGAGAGAAGGAGGGAGGGAGAGAGAGAGAGAGAGAGAGAGAGAGAGAGAGAGAGAGAGAGCTGTAAACACATTTCATGTCCACTCTCCTTTTCTTCCCAAAGACATTTTCAAAATCCCCCAGACTTCTCTGTGACTTTCATCTGTGTCATCAGTGATTGTGGCTATCAGCTCCCCATCTGTCAAATGCCCTGAAGACTCTACTCTCTCCCCAGATTTATTTGTTTTGCTTTATTTAAGCTCCTCTCTGCCAAACAGTTCTTAAAAAAAATGTTACAAACTCATATGCTTCCATCTTTTTTCCTTTACAGATTCTAAATTTTCTCTCGTGCTTGGAAAACCCTTTTCGATTCCAAGTTCAAAAATAAACACATGCAATCTTGTAGGCAGGCTATCTCTGCTCTGTTTGAGCAATAGCATGCCCAGTGCTTTTACCCATGCGGTTGCCCACAGTGGATAAAAAGTGATATAGTGAATGAGAACGTTATGGCCAGAGGGAAACAGTACTTGCCTTCATTCCCTTTGTACAAGGCTGCTGAGGTGAGTTGGCTGGAGGAAGGTATGGTGTCTTCTGTAAGTGACAGAGTGACAACTAGGTACAAAGGTGGTGTTCACTAGCATGTAAAAACACAGCTTTCATACATCATATATGAAACCTCCTCAAAATGGATCAAAGATCTAAACACAGAAGACTCAAATCCCCCTAGAAGAAAGCATAAGTGAAAGAGGACTTTGGGGGTCAAGGGATGTTTTCTTACACAGACACCTAGACAGAAGAGAAGGCTGTGGTATAACACTTGGCCAACATATTCAGGACACAGGGGTGGGTGCCTATCACTGAGAGAAAAAGATGGGAGGAGGGAGAGGATGGGGGAGAGGAGAGGGAGGGAGCTAACAAAAGGAAACAAATAGACACCAAATAGCCCAACAAACCCTAAGAATAAATGACAATATAGACAAAATATGCTATATTCAAAAATGGAATACTACTTAGCCACTTACAAGGAATGAAATGCTGGTTAATGCTACAGCATGGATGAACTCTGACAACATCATGCTTTATAAAAATATAATAGTAATAAAGGGCCAAGTTTCCCCTAACTAAATGCTGTCAACCACTAGATGTTTCTCTCCCCTATTTTGCCACAAATATCAAATGCCCAGGTGCCCCCAACACACACATGCCCCCTGAAGTAGGATATGTTTTCAAGTGGACCAAGTGCTAACAGGCTGATACTTTGGGTAGTGAGGATCAGTCTGCTGTGGCAACTAGGTTGACCTACTACTCCATCAACCTGGATGCAGGCGATGGGGCCTGTGCCCTGACTTTATTCCCACAAGCAAGCCTTTGAAGACCATATTACGCTCCTTTTCCAGCCATCAGGAGTCTAGAGAAACCTGAAGCACTAGGATTTCCCCCTAGTGCACCAAGACAATCCCCTTTGATGGAGACATGCAGTCTCCCTCTGGAATAGGTTCTATAAAAGGTGCAGTTGATGCCCTGGCAACAAGAATCTTCAGAAGATAAAGAGTGGGGACAACTCAGTTGGCAACCTAGAGGGGAGTGTGTCTCCAAGGGAGGATGGGTAAGAGTGTGCCAAGGGGTAAATGATGATTGAAGATCTATACCCAATACATTGCCAAACTAAAGCTGCATCTGCTTAAGCTACAAAAGGCTTCAACTGAAGCCTAATAAAATCTTGCTGAGCAGAGAACCATGAATGTATGTAGATGGCAGTCATGGATCTGTATGTCAGGCATGTTTCTTATAGGAGCATAAGTATGTGGTATCCCATGCTTTCCCAGCTAAAGCTGATAGTAGAGCAGCCACATGCCATTCGAATACATCCTGTTGCTTTTGGAAGAGAATATTCTAGTTTGGTGATTTAGTCTCAGTTAACAAGGATGCTATCATGAAGGCTTTGATCTAGAGAGGAAAAGATCTGAGCATACAGCCAGATTTTGTTCAAATGTTACTGAGTGGAGTGGGGGAACCTAATGGGTTGTTTCGGTGCCATGGGTGTAGGGGAACTTTAAAGGGAGGCAGGATAATTAGAATAAAGTTCAAGGTCAGAAGTGTAGAATGAGGAATTTTTGTGTAGGGATATATGCAGCACAAACCCCTGGAATAAATGAGGTACGGCAAGAACAAATAGGGTTCTGCAGTATAGCATGACCCTCTGAGCATAACAGCTCTTACATCCTTAGAGCAGCTGTGGTTACTTGCAAGAGACCCATTTTGCTGTTGCCTGATGCTCCCTCATAGGGCCATAGAGTGGGAGGTCACTGGACCCTCACTTAAGATTTCAGACACTCTCTCCTGCACCTTCTAGTCAGTTGTATGTGTTTCTGACTTACTTGTAAAGCCATATGCTCTCTGGAGACATCTCACATAGAGCTGGAGAAGGGTTGGCTGGAGGAGAGGGCTCCATTGATATAGCTGTCAGAAAGCCATCATCCATTGAGACTTCTGTATGGCTGTCTGAGCTGTGTGAAGTCATCCATGAACTATTAGGAAGCCTCATGAACTCAGTGTTTCCCCCAAGGAGAACTTTGGTAGACTCAGACTTCAGTTTGTCATTTAACAATTGTTTCTATCTCCCCATGAAGGAGATCTCCCAATGGGTTTTGAGAGAGGAAACCTGGAGATGTGGGGAAAGACGCTGAAGAGGCAGACAACTGTTCATCAGAAATAAAGGTGCTGGGTATGTCAGGTGCACCTTGCTGCCTTGAGATCCTGGACTCTAAAAGAGGTGCAAAGACAGGAAGAGATCCCTGGTCTGGGAGACAGCTCAGCAGGGAATGCGTGGGCGTGGAAAGGTTGATGAGCTATGTCATGATTCCCAGAACCCACATCAAAGCCGGAAGGGTGGGGCTGGAGATACAGCTCAGTGGTTAAGATTTCTGGCTGTTCTTCTATAGGATATGGGTTCCGTTCCCAGCACCCACATGGCAGCTTACAAAGTTGCAGGGGATCTGATACCCTCTTATCACTATCGTAAGTACCAGATACACAGTGTGCACATACCTACAAGCAGACAAAACACTCATACACAGAAAATAAAGGTGAATCCATCTTTAAATATGTATGTAGAGAGAGAGAGGGATTTTTAAAAATGAAAGCAAGAAGAGGTAACATGGGTCTAATTCCCATATTGTATGAGGAGATGCTTGGCAGAAGCAGAGAATAAGAGCAAAGCTAGCAGGCTTGCTAGTCTGATGCATGTGGTGATGGACAATACAGCCTGAATCAAACAAGATGGAAGGTGAGAACTGACACTTGAGGTTGTCCTCTGGCCTCCACATGGACGCCATGGTACACACACACACACACACGCACAAACATACATATATACACACATCACACACAGAGACACTCATATACAGAAATATATATACAGAGGGAGAGAAAGAGAGAGAGAGAGAGAGCTCATCTGAGCCTCCTATCTCATACATAATAAAGATCTGCTCAGAGATAAGCTCTCTAGGACTCTGTTCTCCACTGGCTGCACTCCAACTTGAATTTGGCATTTCCCATGGTGTTAACAACTATGTCTGTATTTTGGTTCTGTACTTATTAGGAGTTCTCCAAAAATAGCTTCCAGCAACTTCTGATCTGTAGCGCTGAATGTGGGGCTGCAAACGCTTACAGCTGATTCTAATTTTCAACACTTCAGTCCTCCTGAGGAGCCACAGAGCTGGGACTCACACTGGCTCCCACAAAGCCTAGATGGCAGCATCCCCCTTATCTCTCGGAACTCACACCCCCACTAAGCAACAGGGTCTGAGGGCAACTGGCTCCAATAGAATGCAGAGTTTTCTGTGTCTATACCCATTTGTTCTACTTGGATTTTCAGTAACGTTGATAAACATAATGACCAAAAGCAACTTCGGGAAAGAAAAGGTTTATTTGACTAAAAGGTTACAGTCTATCTTTGAGGGAAGGCAAAATCAAGGAACTCAATCAAGGAAGAAGCTTGAATCAAAAACTACTGAAGAATGCTACGTACTGGCTTACTTCCCAGCTCACAGGTAGCTAGTTTTCTTACATAGTACAGACCCTTCTACCTAGGAATATTAAGACCCACAGTGGGCTGAACTGTTCTCCTACATCCCTAGAGGCTAGACTTAGGGAGGCAATTCTACAAATGAAGTTCCCTCTGCCGAGATGGGACAAGTAGACAGCCACACCGTTCTTCAGAGAAAATTCAGGAAGATAATCAGGGAAGTGGGGAGACGAAGAGGAAGACAGATTCCAAATTGGGATAATTAATATTGGTTGTCATCTTGACAGGATATAGAGTTACCTAAGGAATAAAACCTATGGGCATATCTGTGCCCTATTTTTTAGGTTAGATTATTTGAGATGTGAAGAGCCACCTTAAATATTCATGCTGGGATCTTGGAGTGAGCAAGAAGAAGGTAGGCTAAGAACCAGCATCCATCTTTCCCTGGTTGCTAACTGCAGACACATGTGACCAGACTCCTTGTGCTCCTGTTGGCACATCTTCTTCAGTCATAATGGATTGTATTTCTCTCTAAACTCTGAGTCAACATAAGCCAGACCTCCCTTGAGTCACTTCTTGTTGAGTACTGAGTCACAACCAGCCTTTCAATATGAATTCAAATCACCCTAAATGTAATATCAAAAATAAGATTCATAGAGGACCAAGGAGTTGCAGAGACAAAGTTTGGAGCTAAGATGAAACGATGGACCATCCAGAGACTGCCCTACCTGGGGGGGGGGTCCATCCCATAATCAGCCACCAAATGCAGACACTATTGCATACACCAGCAAGATTTTGCTGAAAGAACCCTGATATAGCTGTCTCTTGTGAGGCTATGTTGGGGCAAACACAGAAGTGGATGCTCACAGTCAGCTATTGATGGATCACAGGGCCCCCAATGGAGGAGCTAGAGAAAGTACCCAAGAGCTGAAGGTGTCTGCAATCCTATAGGTGAAACAACAATATGAACTAATCAGTACCCCCAGAACTCATGTCTCTAGCTGCATATGTATCAGAAGATGGCCTAGTCGGCCATCATTGGGAAGAGAGGCCCCTTGGTCTAGCAAACCTTATATGCCCCAGTACAAGGGAAAGCCAGGGCCAAGAAGTGGGAGTGGATGGGTAGGGAAGCAGGGCGGGGGGAGGGTATAGGGGACTTTTGGGATAGCATTTGAAATGTAAATGAAGAAAATATCTAATAAAAAAAAAGAAAAGAAAATGAGCAAAAAAAGATTCATAGAGGACCAAGTTTAATGGGGGGAAATACACATAAAAATTTAACATCCAAATTCATATGGACCAAGCAAAATGTTGAGACAGGGGCAACATAGTCACTCTTCCTTTGATCAAAGGCTTCTACAATTTTGTAGGTGTTTTCTTTTTTTTTTTTTTTCATTTTTTCTTTGAAAAAAAAAAAACTTATTTATTACAGACAGGAGCCTCGAATGGCTGTTCTCCAAGAGGCCCAGCAAGCAGCTGACTGAGATAGATGCAGATACTTACACCCAACCACTGGACTGAAGTCAAGGACCCCTGTGGTTGAGTTAGAGAAAGGTTGGAAGAAACTGAGGAGGAGGGTGACCCCAGAGGAAGACCAGCAGTGTCAACTAACCCAAACCCCTGAGATCTCTCAGACACTGAGCTACCAACCAGGCAGCACACACTAGCTGGTATGAGGCCCCAGACACATATACAGCAGAGGACTAGCTGGTCTGGCCTCAGTGAGAGAAGAAGCACCTAACCCTTTTGAGACTTGAGGCCCCAGGGAGTGGGGAAGTCTGGTAGGAGGAATGAGGGGACATCCTCTTGGAGACAGGTGGGAGGAATGGGATGAGGAACTGTAGAAGGGTGGACCAGGAGACAGGGGTAAATACTGGACTGTAAAAAAAATTAATTTTTTAAAAAGACGTGTTTACATTATGTATGTAAATACACCATCACTCTCTTTAGACACTCCAGAAGAGGGCAAGAGGGCATCAAATCCCATTACAGATGACTATGAGCCACCATGTTGTTGCAGGGAATTGAACTCGGGACCTCTGGAAGTACAGTCAGTGCTCTTAACCGCTGAGCCAGCTCTCCAGGTGCTGCAGGTGTTTTCCTTACCATTCATTACGTTGGAAGGAAGTCTTTGGCACCACTGTGCAGAGGAAGCTGAGCTCACAGAAAGTTAGCAATCCTATCTAGGTCCCACAGCTTATTACCATGTCAAGTTCTTCCTGCCTCAAGTGTCTATCTTTGCTGGCATCTCCATGTCACTACATGGCACTGCCAAAGTGAAAGACTTTACGTTCATTCTGAGGCATATCCACCAGACAAGGCAAACAGATTTGAAAAACGTGACCAAAAGGACTTCCTCACCCACTGACAGATGAGATAGTGAGATGCTCCAGGATCATGGAAATCACAATGGAAAAAGTCTATACAGTTGGTGAGCAATAAACAGACTCACCTGATTCTAGCCTCTCATACATCAGCTCGCTCTACACAAACATGTATTGTGTACTCAGAGAGTATCCAGAGCATCCATACAGCCATAACCACATAGATAACACAGGATTAATACTGCCAACTTCACAAGGCAACTGTGCAAGCTGAACAATACATGTAAAGTGGTTAACCTGAGACCTGGCCCATGATGATGAATCTCATATCATCCCTTCCTTCCCATCATCTCATATCAGTTGGTAAGTTTGCCTTCATCACTGGTTCATCACACTGATTCTTCCCTCCTTCTGCCATGGTTCTTTTGTGAGGCTGGCCACAATCTGATCATACAACAGGGGAAGTTAACTATTCAGTAGAGCTGAAAGCCAGGCAAGCCGTGCTAATGCTGCCTAGAGAAACAGAAAGGATTGTGAGTACTCCTGGGTAGGGCCACTGGACCTGAGCAGCTCAAAGCAGTGTGAGCAGCATGAGGATGCTAAACCAGCAGTCCTGTGAGCATGCAGGGTGGTACACACCACATATGTGGACCAGTTGTGTCCATGTGAAAGGGGACCTGGGCATAGATCATGCCTGAGTATAGGGTCATCCCAGTTGAGATGCAGTTAAAGCTACTACAGGCCAGTGCCCAGGGTTTTCCACCCGCCCTGATAAATGACTAGGGAAGTGAATAATATTCTGGCTCACCCACCTCTAAGGCATCTGTTCTCAAGATTAATTGGAAGGTTGGCCTGCCTAAGCCTCCCATATTTCTTTGGTAAGGAAAAAAAATCATAAAATCATGTGACCTTCATGTTTGGTTCACAGTGGAAACAAATCTTCTCTAGCTGCCATTTCCAGGAGGCCTGTGGGGAAATAAACCAGGAGCCATGTTTACAGCAGGGCAGTAAATTGTGCAATCACAAAGGTGGTAGGACAGCCATGGCAGGAAGTACTGATGCCAGTATGAACATGGTGCCAGAATCCAGCACATGACAGCTCTGATCTCCTTCTCCACTGATCTCCTATGGGATGTGGTCTCTCTACCACATCCAATAACCAAGGAGACAAAAACGAGGGGAAAGGAGCTTCAGAAAATTCATATTGAGAATGGGAGTCAAGAGGAGCTGCAGAATCATGCCAATTATCAGAGATGGGGAAACTGAGGTAACAAGGGAAATGACTTTTCCCATAGTCATGTAGTGTTTGAGGGAATGACCCAATATTTATGGCCATGTTGATTGTGGCCATCCAGAGTCCTTTGTTCCTCCTGTCTTCTGTTTTCTAAATCTACCTCCCAAACACCAAAAGTAAGCACACACAAGATAAACACATGGTTGGGCTGGAATGATAATGTATGCTTTGAGAATGAGAATGGCCCCCACAGGCTCGTTCATTTGAATCCTTGGTTCCCAGTTGGTTGAACTGTCTGGGAAGGATGAGGAGGTGTGGCCTTATTGGAGGAGCTGTCACTGGGGATGGGCTTTGAAGTTTCAAAAGCCTATACCAAGCTCTGTCTCTCTGGTTTTGTCTCTGTCTCTCTCTACATCTCTCTCAGTCTCTCTGTCTCTCCTCTCTCTCTCTCTCTCTCTCTCTCTCTCTCTCTCTCTCTCTCTCTCTCTCTCTCTCTCTCTCTCTCTCTGTCTCTTTCCCAACATGTGTATTTTATTTGTTTATAAACATGAAGAAGCCAGGCATGGGGAAGCACACTGCTAATCCTAGCATGTGGGGGGGCAGAAACAGGCAGATTATCTCATTATCTCTGTGACTTGGAGGCCAGCTTAGGCTGCAGAGTGTCACTTTGTCTTAAAATCAAAAAAACACAAATGCCTGAATAATAAAAATATGAAGAAGTCCCCGTGTCCTTACTAGCTGAGCCAAGAGCTAGGATGTCTGGGAGAGCCCTGTGTCTCTCCCATCTTTCCTCCTATCTCATTCCCCTAAGCCAGGAAAGCCATGTTCTGAACATTCCTGACTGTGTTTATATGTGTGACGAGTCAGATATCTTTCTGTTTTCTTAATCTTTAAAGTCATCATAAACCATGCACTAGGCTTGCTTTCCATTCACAATTATGTTAATATCAGTCTCCAGATGGTCACTAACATTCATTCAGTTGCATTCCCAGCTGTCTGGTACGCTCTAATTTATTAGCCCTCTCTATTCCCAATAGATACATGGGTTAATTGCCTTTTTTTTTTTTTCTTATAAGGAGTACAGCCATGACTATTCTTATACATGCCTCCTGCTATCTAAGAAGTAAGTATTGTCACATACTTACAAAGGAACTGCTGAAAAGCAGTGAGGATGAGCGTTTCAGATTTACAGAAGAGCCACAAACTCCTTCTTGGATGGATTACAGAAGCTTGTATTTTCATAGCCAAGTAGAAGCAACAGTGCTGATCTGCATCCTTCTGGATTATGGAATTATGAAGCATCTTGAATGTTTCCGTGCAAATGGATATAAAATGGAATTCAGGGCAGTACTGGTTTCCACTTCCATGTACTTAGCTATCATGAACTTCATTATCTGGGGTGCGCCTGCTCTGAGTATTTTGTATTGGTCTGAGAGTTTCCTCCTGGTAGGATGTTCTGAGTCTTTGATACACGTTATCCTGCCTCCTCTGTAGCTCATCTTTCTACTTCCTGTGCATTGTTCTGAGAGGATGACTTCTTACTTTGAAAGAAGTGGGATCTATCCCTCTTTACATTTGTGCTACTCCACTTGATTTTACCTTCTCTGAGCACTGCCAGTTCTGAGTTAGATTTTACTGTTTACATTGTTTGAGTTATTCTCATGGCTTTACCATCATCCTCTGTATGTAGGGGAGGGGTTTGTATATGCAGATGAACCTGTGTGTAAACCTGTGTGGAGTTGTGTGTGCAAATGTGTGTGTATGTGGAGGCCAGTAGATAACTTCTTT
This sequence comes from Mus caroli, assembly GCF_978045245.1. Taxonomy (NCBI): domain Eukaryota; kingdom Metazoa; phylum Chordata; class Mammalia; order Rodentia; family Muridae; genus Mus; species Mus caroli. The sequence continues at coordinate 13,624,288 of NW_028227269.1, forward strand.
TTTTTTTTTTAATTTATTTTTTAACTAGGTATTTTCCTCATTTACATTTTCAATGCTATCCCAAAAGTCCCCCATACCCACCCCCCCAATCCCCTACCCACCCACTCCCCCTTTTTGGCCCTGGGGTTCCCCTGTACTGGGGCATATAAAGTTTGCAAGTCCAATGGGCCTCTCTTTGCAGTGATGGCCGACTAGGCCATCTTTTGATACATATGCAGCTAGAGACAAGAGCTCCGGGGTACTGGTTAGTTCATATTGTTGTTCCACCTATAGGGTTGCAGTTCCCTTTAACTCCTAGTAGATAACTTCTGATATCATTCATTCCTCAGCACGAATATCTTTGTCTGTCTGTCTTTGAGGCAGGGTTTTCCTGGGGCTTGTTAAGTAGATTAGGCTGGCCAGTGAGCCCCAGAGATCTACATGTCTCCTCTATTCCAGCACTAGAATTTTAAACATGCACAAATAGGTCAGGCTTTTTGTAAGTGTGGGTTCTGAGGCTCAAATGTGGTTCTTTATGTTTTCAAGGCAAATACTTGATGAACTAAGCTATCTTCTAAGCCACCTTCTATCCACCATGACCCATTACACCCCTCCCATATATGATAAGGAAATCAATTATGGAAAATTGATTAACACATGACCACGCGGCTGATAGCAGCTCTCTGGAAGTTAGACCCCAAAACCTTCTTTGTCTGCACTAGCCTGACTTCACAGACCCTTGCTGCCTCTCTCTACTCTGCCATGGGAATGTTCATTTTCAGCAGACACTTCAGGGACTCCACTGCATTATGCCTAGCTCTGAGGTCTAGGGACAAAAAGAAGGAAAGCAGTGTATGATCTCTGCCCTTACGTTTTTTTGTATTGCAAGGATTGACTGTGTCCAGGTAAGGATTCATAGGAGACATCTGAGCATAGATTTTATGAATAGTTTTTACAGGGCAGGGGAACACTTAGGAGGGATAAATAAGAACATTCTTGAAGAAAATGGCCCCAGCACAGGTGGAGAGGCAGAGATGGTGAAGGAGATGTGCAGGCACACTGGAGGAAGTAGCAAGAAGAGGCCAGAACCATGGGCTCGGGCCAGATTGAAAATGACCTTGAGTGTGGCACCAGCTGACAAGGACATTAGCCTACGGGCAGTTTGTCTTTGATTTTGAGGCTCTGGAAGCTGGTCTACAAAGCTGCCAATATCCTAACATCCCTCCCAAAGTTTCTCTCTAGGAAGATTCTCTCCACTAGGGAGGGTGTCATTAGAATCCAAAGTCTTCATCTTCAATGTGGCATGCTGAGCTTTGCTATTACAGACATGCAGGTATGTGGTTGTTCAGAAATATCTGTAAGATTCTGTCCTTTCTGCCACACTACTGATGCCACCACCATTATCAACTATTGAAGGAATAGTTGGAGTTCTTACCCCATGTTACACCCTGACAGAGCTGGGGTCACCCATGGAATTAAAAATGGAGATTAATCATCACACACAGAATTTTCCTTTTATTTTTTTCTCTGTAGTCTCTGGAAATTAAAGAGGGTCTCAACCAACAGTTATTCAGTGACAAGACTGTTCTATTTTCTTCCATATACCCTGTCTATTAAAGGGTGTGGTGACTTGCTCCACCTCTGGTTGCTCTGCTGATGTCAAATGTACCTTGTTTTTCATAACACTTGTCCCCTACGTGGGTCATTAAGACAGGAGGATGTTACATCCAATCTCCTTTGACCACTGATGTCAGAAAGTTGTTGTTCCAGAAGCTTAGATTAGAAATTTTCTCCATCCATACCCACCAACCTTGTTGAAAATAAAGAATAAGTGGAGAAAACCCTTTCCATGAATTTTCTCCTAGGTAGTAAAAAAGACTTGTTCATCCTACAGTCACAAACCTTCATTCAGGAACATGAAATGTAGTCCCCAAGAGAATACAACCAGCCACCCTCATTCCCACAGCATAATAGTGACAGTCCTCAGTGCCCATGGAACTCAGTGTACATTTATCACTTTGTTCATGTTTGATTTCACTGAGCCCAGAGACCCATGCAAGGAAAAACAAACCAAGTGGCTTGCTGGTCAGGGCAGAGGAAACAGAGATCTAGAAGTGGAGGAGTTGGGGCTGAAAGGAGATGGAATATCACACAAAAACCCACATGAGCTGAACACCCAGACCAATATAGGAACATGGAGGTTTATGCACACTTGAGCAGAAAGGATTATTAACCTGTCAAACAAAATGTAATGGAGGAGATTTTTATTTTGATTAAAGAATAAGCTCTGTTTGCTCTTAATATATTTCCCATTGCCTACAAATTGACTTACAGACAATATTTTCACCAGTCCAAATGCTTCATAAACTGACTGCAATATATATATATGTGTGTGTGTGTGTGTATTACATATGTATATATGTATGTATGTATGTATATATGTATGTATGTGTGTGTGTATGTATGTATGTATGTATGTATATATATATGTATGTATGTTTATTGGTGACCCAATGGATTTAATTGGAGAAAGTTGCTTCTGAAACATGGACAACTTTTTAGTGGCTACCCCACTAAAGAAAGCCTCTCTACAACCATAAGCTGCCTATATTTCTTCACAAATACAAATGTAAAAGCATTTTTCTGTGACACCATAGCTGGGACAAGGACAGTGAAATCCCCAGTCTTCTATCCCTGAGAGACAAGTTCTGTCCCAGTGCTGGAGCTCAGCCTGACTCTATAGCTAATCATGGGACATATTTAGATCAGAGGAAGCCAGGTCACTGAAAGGCACAATAGTCACATTTATGATTTTTGAATGTGATTTATGGTCAGAGATAAAGCAGGGGAGAAAAATAGAAGTCTGAAATTCATAAATCCCAATTTATCATCTTTGGCATGGGAGTGTAAGACCAAGACTTTAGGGTTGTTACAAGGAATACTTAAAACACTGACTGCATGAAGCATAGTATATGATAAAATGTATGGTTTAGATGAGTGGGTGTATTGGTTTTCTAGGGTTACCATAGCAACAACATACCATAGACAGTATCATACCTCTACAATGGCCTAATGCATCATTGCTTTCCTCTGGGTAAATTAACACAGATATAACAGCAACGATATGTTACCATATCATGAACTGAATTGTGTCCTCAAATCCACAATTCGAGCTTCCAGTGTCATGGAGAAAGAGGCTTCTGGGTGTTTACACAACTCAGTTTCTTATTTTGTTATGATGATGGTCCAGCAGAAAAATACATTTTTCCCTCTAATGAAATTTACTGAAAAAGGAAACCTGAATTTTCACTTAATTGTGAATTTAAATCAGTAAGAAGTAAAACTGTAAGAAGTACTGATGAATTCAGAAGGAATGGGTGGTGTGTGTGTGTGTATGTGTGTGTACCTGTGGGTATATGTGTACATGCTGTGTGTGCATGTGTATACTTGCATTAGTCTATATGTGTATGTGCCTGTGCAAGCATGTATGAATGTGCCCCTGTATATGTATGTATTCCCCATATCGTTCATCCAAGGACAAAAATTTTGTATGTAGCACCTGGCTGTATATTTGGCCTCAGAACCCTCCAATACAATGGAGGCTAAACTGAGCCATGCCTCGTCTTTGCTAGGTTAATTTCTCTTTCCCCTAAGGTGGTGATTCTCAACTGTCCTGGTGCTGCCACCTTCACGTTGCAGTGACCCCAACCATAAAATTATCTTCATTGTAACTTCATAACTAGTTTTCTCTGTACCAACAGCAATATATATTTATCGAATGTCCATAAATTGCCAAGCTTTCCTGAAGTTAGGCTCCAGTGGAGGAGCAAATGTTTTGGAGATGGGTATGTGGCATTTAGTAAGCTTCTCCCTCCTCTACCCACAAAACACTAGCCACCATGACTGCCTTATAGAGTCATAATGAAAATAAAATGGCATCGCTAAGTAGCTGCTCAATGCAGCTTCCACTGGACAATATGCACTTGTCTTCCCCAGGGAAGCCTGACTGCAGTGTTATGAGAGACAGAGAAGGCACCTGAAGGTCGGTTCAGCCCCTGTGAGTGCTGGGTCTGGTCCTTTCCTTGGTCACATGAGTTTATGGTAAGACAACCAAGGATGAGCAATATGAGGTGTCACATTTGCAAAGAATGCTTGGAAGAATTCCACACAGAATCGTTTTTCAAAATCCAACGGGTATCACCCTGACTCAGCAGTCTACAGGCATCACCCTGTCTCAGCAGTCTATAGGCATCACCCTGACTCAGCAGTCTAGTCTACAGTTGCCTCTCATTTTAGCTAAGTTCATACACAGCATCTTGACAATTAAGCTAACAAAGCACATAAACTCCAGGCCTAGAGGTGTTGGTGCTCTATCAGGATCCCACTCAAGGGGGGTTCCTGGTCCAGGGAATCTCCGGACACCCAAAAGGACCCACACAGAATCCCCCACGGGATCCTAAGACCTCTGGTGAGTGGAACACAGCATCTGCTCTCTGGTGAGTGGAACACAGCTTCTGCTCCAATCCAATCGCGCAGGACCTGAGACTGCATTAATTAAGGAAGCAGATACCCCGGCCTGATCAGGGGTACAAGTCCCTTCTGGTCCACTGCAGAACCGGGGTTCCTGGTCCGGGGAGTCTCCGGACACCCCCAAGGTCTTCACAGGACCCTCCACAGGATCTTAAGACCTCTGGTGAGTGGAACACAACTTCTGCCAGGAGACAGGTTCAAACACCAGATATCTGGGCACGTTTCCTGCAAGAAGAGAGCTTGCCTACAGAGAGTACTCTGACGACTAAAATTAAGGAGAGAGCTAGTCCCCCAGGTCTGTTGATAGAGGCTAACATAATCACCTGAGGAACAAGCTCTAACTAGAGACAACTATAACAACTAGCTCCAGAGATTACCAGATGGTGAAAGGCAAAAGTAAAAATCCTACTAACAGAAATCAAGACCAATCACCATCATCAGAACACAGCACTCCCACCCCACCTAGTCCTGGGCACCCCAACACAACCGAAAAACTAGACCCGGATTTAAAAGCATATCTCATGATGATGGTAGAGGACATCAAGAAGGACTTTAAAAACTTACTTAAAGAAATACAGGAGAACACTGCTAAAGAGTTACAAGTTCTTAAAGAAAAACAGGAAAACACAACCAAACAGGTAGAAGTCCTTAAAGAAAAATAGGAAAACACATCCAAATAGGTGATGGAAATGAACAAAACCATACTAGACCTAAAAAGAGAAGTAGACACAATAAAGAAAACCCAAAGTGAGGCAACACTGGAGATAGAAACCCTAGGAAAGAAATCTGGAACCATAGATGCGAGCATCAGCAACAGAATACAAGAGATGGAAGAGAGAATCTCAGGTGCAGAAGATTCCATAGAGAACATCGGCAAAACAATCAAAGAAAATACAAAACGCAAAAGGATCCTAACTCAAAACATCCAGGAAATACAGGACACAATAAGAAGACCAAACCTACGGATAATAGGAGTTGATGAGAATGAAGATTTTCAACTTAAAGGGCCAGCAAATATCTTCAACAAAATTATAGAAGAAAACTTCCCAAACCTAAAGAAAGAGATGCCCATGAACATACAAGAAGCCTACAGAACTCCAAATAGACTGGAACAGAAAAGAAATTCCTCCCGACACATAATAATCAGAACAACAAATGCACTAAATAAAGATAGAATATTAAAAGCAGTAAGGGAAAAAGGTCAAGTAACATATAAAGGCAGGCCTATCAGAATTACACCAGACTTTTCACCAGAGACTATGAAAGCCAGAAGAGCCTGGACAGATGTTATACAGACACTAAGAGAACACAAATGCCAACCCAGGCTACTATACCCAGCCAAACTCTCAATTACCATAGATGGAGAAACCAAAGTATTCCACGACAAAACCAAATTCACACATTATCTTTCCACAAATCCAGCCCTTCAAAGGATAATAACAGAAAAAAACCAATGCAAGGACAGAAATCACACCCTAGAAAAAGCAAGAAAGTAATCCCTCAACAAACCAAAAAGAAGACAGCGACAAGAACAGAATGCCAACTCTAAAAACAAAAATAAAAGGAAGCAACAGTTACTTTTCCTTAATATCTCTTAATATCAATGGACTCAATTCCCCAATAAAAAGACATAGACTAACAGACTGGCTACACAAACAGGACCCAACATTCTGCTGCTTAAAGGAAACCCATCTCAGGGAAAAAGAAAGACACTACCTCAGAGTGAAAGGCTGGAAAACAATTTTCCAAGCAAATGGTCTGAAGAAACAAGCTGGAGTAGGCATTCTAATATCGAATAAAATCGATTTCCAACCCAAAGTTATCAAAAAAGACAAGGAGGGACACTTCATATTCATCAAAGGTAAAATCTTCCAAGAGGAACTCTCATTTCTGAATATCTATGCTCCAAATGCAAGGGCAGCCACAGTCATTAAAGACACTTTAGTAAAGCTCAAAGCACACCTTGTACCTCACACAATAATAGTGGGAGACTTCAACACACCACTTTCATCAATGGACAGATCGTGGAAACAGAAATTAAACAGGGACACAGTGAAACTAACAGAAGTTATGAAACAAATGGACTTAACAGATATCTACAGAACATTTTATCCTAAAACAAAAGGATATACCTTCTTCTCAGCACCTCACGGGACCTTCTCCAAAATTGACCATATTGACCATCCATAGGATGCATATTGTCCCATGCATCCTATCAGACCACCATGGACTAAGGCTGATCTTCAATAACAACATAAATAATGGAAAGCCAACATTCACGTGGAAACTGAACAACACTCTTCTCAATGATACCGTGGTAAAGGAAGGAATAAAGAAAGAAATTAAAGACTTTTTAGAGTTTAATGAAAATGAAGCCGCAACATACCCAAACCTATGGGACACAATGAAAGCATTTCTAAGAGGGAAACTCATAGTTCTGAGTGCCTCCAAAAAGAAACTGGAGAGAGCACACACTAGCAGCTCGACAACACATCTAAAAGCTCTAGAAAAAAAGGAAGAAAATTCACCTAAGAGGAGTAGACAGCAGGAAATAATCAAACTCAGGGGTGAAATCAACCAAGTGGAAACAAGAAGAACTATTCAAAGAATTAAACAAACGCAGAGTTGTTTCTTTGAGAAAATCAACAAGATAGATAAACCTTTAGCTAGACTCACTAGAGGGCACAGGGACAACATCCTAATTAACAAAATCAGAAATGAAAAGGGAGACATAACAACAGATTCTGAAGAAATCCAAAACACCATCAGATCCTTCTACAAAAGGCTATACTCAACAAAACTGGAAAACCTGGACAAAATGGAAAAATTTCTAGACAGATACCAGGTACCAAAGTTAAATCAGGATCAAGTTGATGATCTAAACAGTCCCATATCCCCTAAAGAAATAGAAGCAGTCATTAATAGTCTCCCAACAAAAAAAGCCCAGGACCAGATGGGTTTAGTGCAGAGTTCTACCAGACCTTCAAAGAAGATCTAATTCCAGTTCTGCACAAACTATTCCACAAAATAGAAGTAGAAGGAACTCTACCCAACTCATTCTATGAAGCCACAATTACTCTGATACCTAAACCACAGAAAGATCCAACAAAGATAGAGAACTTCAGACCAATTTTCCTTATGAATATAGATGCAAAAATACTCAATAAAATTCTCGCTAACCGAATCCAAGAACACATTAAAGCAATCATCCATCCTGACCAAGTAGATTTTATTCCAGGGATGCAGGGATGGTTCAATATACGGGAATCCATCAATGTAATCCATTATATAAACAAACTCAAAGACAAATACCACATGATCATCTCGTTAGATATGGAAAAAGCATTCGACAAGATCCAACACCCATTCATGATAAAAGTCTTGGAAAGATCAGGAATTCAAGGCCCATACCTAAACATGATAAAAGCAATCTACAGCAAACCAGTAGCCAACATCAAAGTAAATGGTGAGAAGCTTGAAGCAATCCCACTAAAATCAGGGACTAGACAAGGCTGTCCACTCTCTCCATACCTATTCAACATTGTACTTGAAGTCCTAGCCAGAGCAATTCGACAACAAAAGGAGATCAAAGGGATACAAATTGGAAAAGATGAAGTCAAAATATCACTTTTTGCAGATGATATGATAGTATATATAAGTGACCCTAAAAATTCCACCAGAGAACTCCTAAACCTGATAAACAGCTTTGGTGAAGTAGCTGGATATAAAATTAACTCAAACAAGTCAATGGCCTTTCTCTACACAAAGAAAAAACAGGCTGAGAAAGAAATTAGGGAAACAACACCCTTCTCAATAGTCACAAATAATATAAAATATCTTGGCGTGACTCTAACTAAGGAAGTGAAAGATCTGTATAATAAAAACTTCAAGTCTCTGAAGAAAGAAATTAAAGATCTCAGAAGATGGAAAGATCTCCCATGCTCATGGATTGGCAGGATCAACATTGTAAAAATGGCTATCTTGCCAAAAGCAATCTACAGATTCAATGCAATCCCCATAAAAATTCCAACTCAATTCTTCAACAAATTAGAAAGAGCAATCTGCAAATTCATCTGGAATAACAAAAACCTAGGATAGCAAAAACTCTTCTCAAGGATAAAAGAACCTCTGATGGAATCACCATGCCTGACCTAAAGCTAAAGAGATCCCATCAAAAAATACTACAGATTCATTAAAACTAGGCATACAAAAACATTAGTGAAAAGGTCTTTGTCACCACACATCTGTCCTAGAAATGTCATGTTTATAATGAAAAGTAGCTTGTTTGTGCATGTTATTAATACTGCTACTGGTATTCTTCAGGTGTTTGCATGATACTCCCAAAATCAATAGGCTTGTATCCCAGTGACCATAAGTGCATCTCCATCAGTACTGACTGCCATCCATGTCCATGTTATGATCCTCAAAGCTCTGGAAATTTTTCTTAGGAAATAGTTATCAAGAATTACAAGTGTGTTTTTTCCTGAGATGTGAAAACAAGAGCAATTCGTTGGTTTTATCAATCACAATCGATAATGTGAAATGAGACAAACATAAAAACTCATTTTTCATTCAAAATTAACATTCTCAAAATCCCAATCTTTGCCAAAAAGAAAAAAAATGTTTTAATGGGAAAGAACTGGGTTTGTAGCACAGACTGTTATCCAGACCCTCAAGTTCAAAGTAACTTACAGATTCCCAAGTTATCCAAATAAACAAAAATATATCATTCTAAACTGTTTCCATTCAACTTTAAAATAAGCCCCCTGAATTTCTGAAATAACATATTTTATGTGCTTCTGAGTACAGAGAAACTCTAAGGAACCAATCCAGGGAATGAAAGGTTCATTGATGCAGGGAATAAATAGAGCACTCTCCATACCTCCAGAATTCTGCAGGCACCAGTTCAATAATAGCAGAGCCACCCAAGCAGGCTGGTTCCACTCTTTCGAGAACCTGGCTCACAAGAATGAGAAAAAGACTTTCATAGATTTGAAGGGAGATATAGATCAATAGGTTTTGTGACTCAATCTGTGAGTTGCCTGTTAGTAGTAGTGTGTTCTGGATAAAACAACCCTCAGATGTGAGTGTCAGAGGGCCCATGAAGAATGTACCACCTCATGGAGCTGTTATATATATTAGCTCTGAAAGGGGCAAAGCTTTCTCTAGTTCATACAAAAAAATCAGTCCCAGTAGAAAAGGCTATCCCAGCATCCCCTCTGCACCAAGGCCCATTCCTACCCTGAACAGCTAGATTCAAACCTTCAAGGGAAAGGACTTTTTGAATCCCTACCAATTACTGACTGTCCATAAAGCAGTGTGGTCATGGGAGAAGAGCACAGGCTTCCAGGCCAAACCAGTTGAGGTTTAAGTACAATTCTACCTTTAACTGCAAACTTTTCATAATACAGTTTATTCTTTTTACCATAGGGAGGGAGGGTTATGTGAAAGTCATACACAGCCAGCCAAGGGCCTGGGATAGTCAAGATTTTTCTCCCTCAACATGCTGGTTCATATCTTTCTATAATTTAACATGTGTATAAGTATTTAGTTGTCATAACCCACACAGGCTGCTATAATAAAGTAGCACATATTTGGTGCTTATAAATCACACACAAAGAATTGTTTCTCACTTTTATAAAAGCTGGAAGACTAAGGGCAAGGTAGATTCTATGCCTGGTGTGGCATAATTTCTGGTTCAGAGCCTATGGTTTTACATGGAGGAGGAAGCCACATGACTCCTGGAGTCACAGTTATGGAGTCTTCATTATTAGACACCAATCTGAACTCACCCCTTAATACTGTCACCTAAGGAGTTAGGATCTCATGAATTTTGTCAGGATACAAACACATGTTCAAGCCAATACATAACAAATAGACACTATATACATATTCTAATGCCATATGTACTGTATATAATACCTATGTACATACATATATTATATTGACTTCCCTCAATGATGCATGTGACAGGGAACTTTAAGCAAATTTAGGATACTGTCTGTGCACACATAAAAACTCCACATGAAATATACCTTACACCTATCAGAGACAGAAAAATAAATATGGACCCCAAGCTGCTCTCAGGGTTCCCTAGGTCTTACCAGAGAAGCACCTATAAACCCCTTCTCAATACCAAGAACATAATTTCTGGTTTACCTTTGAGTCATGTTTCTGGTAGGAAAAAAAAAATAGAGTCTCTGGCCAGAAATTTTCTTCTGTCAATCTTAGAAAAATACATTGGCAGGGAAACAACAACCTCTTTGGTCTTGGAGATCAAAAACAACCCCCAATCACTTCATGACTCTGTATATATGTGTGTGCTCATATCTGTATGTATCTGAGTATATCCACATATGTCCACATGTGTCTTCATGTGATGTCACCAAATGACCCCTATAACTGTCACTCTCGTAGGACTGCTACCTGACACTGTCAGCCATTCCATTCTTGGACTGCTCTAATTATTAGAACTCTTTCTTGCTTCAGATGTCACCAGATCTTACTTTCTGGAGTCACATCAGCCAAGTTTGCTTCCTAGTCTAACCTTTAAGTACCAAGCATTACTTCCAGATGCCTCAGTACTTGCCACTCTGGTAGATATTCCTAATTCCTTCTCCCATTCTCCATAGGAGAGACCACAGCTAGAGTGAATGCACTTTGAGACAGAATCTTCGGCAATATATGCCTCAGTACCATAGCAAGACAAGAGCTTGAATATAGCAGTAAAGCATATAAATAAATGGGGGGTACCTTTCTCAGTTATCCATCCAACAATCAAGCAAATAGCACTGATGGCTTTCTCATCTATGCCAAAGTTACACAGAAACTGTCCCCAAGAAATCCAGGGCTCACAGAGGTACCATCTTGCCCAAGTCGCATTTATATTGTTGTGATAAAATACCCAGACCAAAAGTAAAATAGGAGTAAAGTTCTCATCTAAACTTCTTCACTTTTATATAGCTTGAGCCCCAGCCCAGGATGTGGTGCTATGTGCAGTTGGCTGTCTTCTTCTTGCATCAGTTAACAAACAGGACAGCCCCCCCGCCCCAAGACATGCCCACAGGCCAAGCTCTAGGCAGTTCCTTGATTGAGACTATGGGGTATGGCAAGATGACAATTAAAATCCAAGCATCATATACTGTACCTCTAGTTGTGGATGGATGTGCAGCAGATGCAGAAGTACAGCATATCAGAGATAGCAATACCCTTCCAGATCTGGAGAAAATTGCAACAACTGCCCAAGGGTCAGACATTCCAAAATGGTGTGGACAAAGCCTTAGTGGTCGGATGAAGAGGACCCACCTCCTTCTAAATTGAAACCAGCATATTAAACAAAGCACTGTGCTGACAGTTGAAAATCACACTCACAAATGAAATGGCATTTATTTGAAAAGTCATACTCCCTTTCACAATTTAGTTTAATTTTGACTTAACTATTTTTACAGCCATAACTTACAGAAGATAAACTGGAGCATGTATTTAATTAACTTTCAGGTAGCCTGTACCAAGCAAGCTGCCCTTGTACAATAGGGTTTTCATTGTTCTTAACCAGACAAACACATTTATCATCATTCCATCCCTTGTCCTACTTCGACTCCCAGACCCTCTGAAAGACCTCTGTGGGGATATCTCCACCCGAGTCACAAGATAGCATGCACCCAAAGAATCACAAGAGATCATCTTGATGCAAACACATGAGGTAGTTTAATGACGGAGCTCTGGGCCAACACGTATCTCACGCAGGAGACAGAGGTGTCAACCACGATGCTCAAAAGTTAGGGGTTTATATAGGAAAAGAGTGGGGGTAGGGGAAGAATTGTCGTGGCTTCACACAATTGGACAGTTTAAACGTCAGCAAACTGTACGTGCAGATCAAGGTAACAGCAGAGCATCTGGTTAACATTTAACCCATGTCAGAAGGGCAGGAGATAGGGAGGTGCCGGGCCAGTCTGGACATTCTTGTACGTCTTCCCTATCTTTATGGCTAGCCAGTTCCTGGGATGACTTTATAGCCTTTGTTCTTTGCTCTAGGCCCAAAAAGCCCTCTTAACTAGCAAGCCACATGAGTCATGGATATTGAACTTTAATTTTCTTTTACCTCATCATCGATCTGCTCTGCCAGGTCTTGTTTGTTTGTTTGTTTGTTTGTTTGTATAGGATTTGGGGATTTTTTAGTTTTTTATTTTTTAATTAACTAATTAATTTATTTTTTATACTCCATATTTTTCTTTAGATTTATTTAATTTTAATTGAACTAATTTTTTATTATATTCAACACAATATATATTTTTATCTTTATAAAAATGATGGACATTATTAAATGAAGATAAATAGATAAAGTCTTTTGTTTGTTTTTGCTGCAGACCCTCTTGGTCCCTTGTCTGCGTAGAACGGGTCTCTGGTTACAGGTGGACAAAGAGTCGGCGAAATGAATGACAGATCAACACGAGAGGTTGTGTAGAATCTGAATGTAATTTTTCAAGTCAAGCATCGAACTTTTTATACAGAAGAATAACAAGAAACCAGGCAAGATACATCTGCCGAGTTACAATGACACAAAACATAATGAATGTATACATCAAAAGAAGGCGGGGACCAGGCCGCTGTCACTAAGAAGGGAGACAGGTGTAATGCTAGTCTATTGTTAAGCCCACCACCAGGGGTTCTTAGTAAATGCCTGATTTATGCTGTTTCTTTGGACCTAGTGAAGAAACCTGTCTCAGGGGGATTCCCTAACTCTTTCATGGTAAACCTACCTATTCGATAGGCCAGTGTGAATTCCCTTGTCTGGGTAAGACTGGCTATTGTCTCAAGTAAACACTCTGCAGACCAGCCCTGAGCTATTCCGGCTCCATTCTTTGTAATACCTAATTAGTTTCACTATCTCCACTAGAAATAAATTTGAATGTTACTGAATAGATAACCTTCTCACTGAATTCCTATTGAATTCCAAGTTTGTCAGCTTCAAGGATTTTCTAGGATGTTGGAACACTGGTGAAGACTTAGCTATGTCAGAATTCAATCTTTAAAGGCACTTATAATAAAATAATACCAAAAGACAGCACATGGATCCATACACCAGACTAATGTGGGCATAGGATATGAGTATCCGGGTTATGAGAATGCCAAGGTTCCAGGAGGTGAGTTTCTCTGAAACTCTTTGCCTCGTGAGTGCTCCCAGGCCTCTCAGCCTGCCAAGCAAACGTCACTGAAGCGTGTATGTCATGTTTTGTTTTGTTTTTAATAAAGCTTTAAAATCTTGGCTGTTACGGTTGTACAAACCCAAAATAAGAACAATTTTTAGACATTGGAGTTCATTGTAATAAAGCTGTACTTCAATGTCCCTCACATCACCAAAAGATTTCACTTCCATAGTAACTAAGAGTTGACAGTTCTGCTGCACCAAGGAATGAATTGTAGGCATGATTATTTGGATACATATTTTCTACTATGGTCAAAGCTATTTGACTTGAGTGATTGTCATCATTCTCAGCCTACCAGGAACAGGTTAAATTCATTTAAGAAACTGTGTGTGTATTGAGATGGTCTGTTCATGAAGTCAGTCATTAACTGTTTCAATGAAGAATAGTTCTACTTGGAGGGTGGCACAGACGTTAGGTGAGGGTAAGATTCTGTTTCATTGGCTGTGATGATTTTGAAAAGCATTCATCTCAGAAAAAAAGAGTAACTTATAAGGTCCTCTTCTTCAAAATTGATACAATAATTATAAATATCAAGTTAAACATTCAGTCTTACTCTTTGTTGTTCTCTTACAGGCCACCTCCCAAATTAATTGTCTACATTTCTTTTGGCTGTGTAAATAATTTTGAAATGTGTAAGCTGTTCTGAAAACCATAGTATAGTGTAAAACATCAAATAAACAATTCTACTAATAGAATAGCTGAGATAGGAGAAACATGATTTCAAGACCATTATGTGGTACACAGCAAGACACTCACATACAAACAAGTAGAGAGTGTATATGGATTGTACAATATTGGACCTATTTCTCCAATTACCAAATTAGAGAGACTACTGAATGATAGTCAACAAATTTTCTAATTCCTCACATTTTTGAATTTCAATCAATTAGGATATATTGGTAATATTAATTTTCATATTAAGAGATATTAAGGAAAAATGATTGTTACTTCCTGTTATTTTTGTTGTTAGAGGTCGAATTATGTTTGTATGGGTTTGTTGAAAAATTACTTTCTTGTTCTTTCTATGGTGTAGTTTCCCTCCTTGTATTGGAATTTCCCATCTATTATCCTTTGTAGGGCTGAATTTGTGAAAAGATATTGTGTAAATTTGGTTTTGTCATAAAATATCTTGTTTTCTCCATCTATGGTAATTGAGAGTTTTGCTGGGTATAGTAGCCTGGGCTGGCATTGGTGTTCTCTTAGGATCTGTATGACATCTGCCCAGGGTCTTTTAGCTTTCATAGTCTCTGGTGAGAAGTCTGGTGTAATTCAGGCAGGCGTGCCTTTATATGATACTTGACCTTTCTCCCTTACTGCTTTTGAAATTCTTTCTTTGTTTAGTGCATTTGGTGTTTTGATTATTATGTGACAGGAGGAATTACTTTTCTGGTCCAGGCTATTTGGAGTTCTGTAGGCTTCTTGTATGGGCATCTCTTTCTTTAGGTTAGGGAAGTTTTCTTCTATAATTTTGTTGAAGATATTCACTGGCCCTTTAAGTTTGTATTCTTTTACTCTCTTCTATACCTATTATCCTTAGGTTTGCTCTTCTCATTGTGTCCTGGATTTCCTGGATGTTTTGGGAGAGGAGCTTTTTGGTTTTTGCATTTTCTTAGACTGTTGTGTCAATGATTTCCATGGTATCTCCTACACCTGAGATTCTCTCTTCTATCTTGTATTCTGTTGGTCATGCTTGCATCTATGACTCCTGATCTCTTTCCTAGGTTTTCTAACTCCAGGGATGTCTCCCTTTGTGATTTCTTTATTGTTTCTAGTTCCATTTTTAGATCCTGAGATGATTTTGTTTGTTTCCTTAGCCTGTTTGATTGCATTTTCCTGTAACTCTTTAAGGGATTTTTGTGTTTCCTATTTAAGGGTTTCTAGCTGTTTACCTGTGTTCTCCTGTATTTCTTTAGGTGAGTCATTTATATCCTTCTTAAAGTCCTATATCACCATCATGAGAAATGATTTTAGATCTGAATCTTGCTTCTCCGGTGTGATGGTGTATTCAGGACTTGTTATGATGGGAGAATTGGGTTCTGATGATGCCAAGTAACCTTGGTTTCTGTTGCTTATGTTCTTATGCTTGCCTCCCGCCATATGATTATCTCTAGTGCTACCTGCCCTGTCTATGTCTGACTGGAGCCTGTCCTTCCTATGATCCTGGTTGTCAGAACTTCTAAGAGTCAAGCTGTCTCTGTGATCCTGTAATTCTGGGATCATGGGATCCTGAGATCCTGGGTGTGTCAAAGCTCCTGGAAGTCAATCTGCCTCTGAGATCCTGAGATCTTGGTGTGAGCAAGCTCCTGGGATCCTGTAACCCTGAGTGTGTTAGAGTGCCTGGGAGTAGAGCTTATTCTGGGTGTTGTGGAACTGGCTGCAGAATTTGTGCCCAAGGTCTGCTCAGAGCACCAACCCAGACAGACTGGAAGGAACTTGTACCACTGGTCTGGCAGAGTTCCTGCATGCCTGGGTCCTGCTGGTGCCAGTTATTCCCAGTGTTGAGACACATGTTGTGTCCTCCTCACCTCTGATCCTAGCTACACTCCACTGTGGGGAATTGCAGGCTGGTCTCCAGTCGAGCTGAGGTCTGAACCCCGATGGTCATAATTCACCTACATGACACGGTAGGTGTTCAATGTATGCTCCTGGAACTCAGGCCCCTGCCTAAGTTACCCCCTCTCACAGCCCCCACAAGAGAAGCATGGTCAGTAGTCAAGTAAGCAATGGCCCAAGCTTCTGACCTTCAGGCTAAACTCCTTCTCCCCAGTTACCTAGCAACAGTGAAGACCATAAAAAGGGGTGCTCAGCCAGCACCTTGCTCTCTCTTATTCCTTTGTCCTCTCACCTCTCACTTCTCTCTCCTCTTCCCTTTCTCTTTGTCTTCTTCTTTCCTCTCTTCTCTCTTCTCTCTTCTCTCCTCTCTCTCTTTCTCTCTCTCTCTCTCTCTCTCTCTCTCTCTCTCTCTCTCTCTCTCTCTCTCCTTTCTACATTCTCTCTTTCCCCTGCATTTCTATAATAAAGCTCTAAAACCATAGAGTCACTGCTCTGTTCCTTCAAGTTCCGCTGCGCACTCTGGTCAGTGTTGGGAACTTTTTCCCTCTTCCCTCTCTCCCACAACCCTGGTGGCTTTATCAAAGTAGCTCCGGGGGTGGGGGTCCCCAGGCAGGGCTGCCCCTTGACCACCCCCTGAAGAGTGGGACAGAGGAATGCCCACCCAGGGATGAGTGGATAGGGTAGATAGCAGTCCTCCCATACCTGACTGACCAGAGAATAGGGAAACACTGGCGGGGTGTGGGCATATTTTTCCTTCCATTTTTCCCCAGGGCCCCCCTTCTTTTATTTTGTTCCCAACACTCCATATTTTATTCCACCCCACCCATCCACCCACTGTTCCACATCCCATACCTCCTCCCCACCTCCTGTCTCCACATGGATGTCCCCACCCCTCACTCCACCTGACCTCTATACTCACTGGAGCCTACAGTCTCTTGAGGGTTAGGTACATCATCTCTGAATGAACACAGACCTAGCAGTCCTCTACCATATGTCTGTTGGGGGCCTCATATCAGCTGGTGTATGCTGCCTGTTTGGAGGTCCAGTATTTGAGAGATCTCAGGGGTCCAGATTAATTGAGACTGCTGGTCCTCCTATAGGGTTGCCCTTCTCCTCAGCTTCTTTCAGCCTTCCCTATTTCAACAACAGGAATCAGCTGCTTCTGTCCATTGGTTGAGTAAAATATCTGCATCTGACCCTTTCAGCTGCTTTTTTGAGTCTTTTGGAGTGTGGTCATGCTAGGTCCACTTTTGTGAACACTCCATAGCCTCAATAATAGTGCCAGGCCTTGGGACCTTCCCTTGAGCTAGATCCCACTTTGGGCCTATCACTAGACCTTTTTTTCCTTAGGCTTCTCTCCATTTCCATCCCTGTAATTCTTTCAAAGTGAACAATTATTGGTCAGAGTTATGACTATAGGATGGCTTCCCTCTCCCTCATTTGATGCCCTGTCTTCCTGCTGGAGGTGGGCTCTATAAGTTCCCTCTCCCAACTGTTGGGCATTTCTTCTAAGGTCCCTCCCTTTGAGTCCTGAGAGTCTCTCACCTCCCAGGTCTCTGGTGCATTCTAGAGGATCCCTCCAACCTCCTATCTCCTGAGGTTGCCTATTTCCATTCTTTCTCCTGGCCCTCTGGGCTTCAGTCCTTTTCCCTCACCCAACACCAGATCAGGTCCCCTCTGCCCCCACTCCCTCTCTCCCAACTACCCACACACCCTCCCCCAGCCACTTTTCCTCCCAGGTCCCTCCCTCCCTCCCTCTCAACTTGAGATTGCTTTCTTCTCCCTCCCAAGAGGGACTGAGTCGTCATCACTTACACTTCAGCTTGTTGACCTTTTCGATACTCTGTACTTTTTCCTTCTTTCCTTCTTTCCTTCTTTCTTTCTTTCTTTCTTTCTTTCTTTCTTTCTTTCTTTCTTTCTTTCTTCTAACATCCCCTTATTAGTGAGTACATACCATGCATGTCCTTTTGGGTTTGAGTTACCTCACTAGAATGATATGTGTAGTTTCATCCATTTGCCTGCAAAACTCAGGATGTCCTTGTTCTTAATGTCTGAGTAGTATTCCATTATGTAAATGAACCACATTTTCTGTATCCATTCTTCCGTCATGAGACATCTGGGTTGTTTTCAGCTTCTAGCTATCACAAATAAGGTCGCTATGAACATAGCGGAGCATATTCCCCTGTGGTATGGTGGGGCATCTTTTGAGTATATTTCCAAGAGTGGTATAGCTGGGTCTTCACGGAAATCTATTTTCATTTTTCTGAGGAACCTCCAGATTGATTTACAGAGTGGTTGTACCAGTTTGCAATCTCACCAGCAAAGGAGGAGTGTTCCTCCCTCTCCATGTCCTCTCCAACATGTGTTGTCACCTGTGGTTTTGATCTTAGCTATTCTGATTGGTGTAAGGTAGAATCTCAGGGTTGTTTTGATTTTCATTTCTCTGATCACTAAGGACTTTGAAATTTTCTTTAGGTGGTTCTCAGCCATTCGAAATTCCTCAGTTGTGAAATCTCAGTGTAGTTCTATATCCCATTTTTTGATGGGGTTGCTGGTTTTTTGGTGATTAGTTTCTTGAGTTCTTCATAGATTTTGGATCTTAGCTCTGTATTGGATTTGAGGTTAGTGAAGATTTTTTTTCCCAATCTGTAGGCTGCCAATTTGTTTTACTGACTATGTCCTTTGCCTTACAGAAGCTTTCCAGTTTCATGAGGTCCCATTTATCAATTCTTTTATTTTTCAATTTTTTATTAAGTATTTTCTTCATTTACATTTCAAATGCTATCCCAAAAGTCCCCTATGCCCTCTCCCCCCAAGTTTTCATTGAGTAGAGAGTTGTTGAATTTCCACGTGTATGTGGGCTTTCTGTAGTTTTTGCTGTTCTTGAAGACCAGCCTTAGGCCATGGTGATTTGATAGGATGCACAGTATTATTTCAGTCTTCTTGTATCGGTTAAGGGTGGTTTGGGACCAATTATATGGTCAATTTTGAAGACGGTACCGTGAGGTGCTGAGAAGAAGGTGTATTCTTTTCTTTTAGGGTGAAATGTTCTGTAGATATGTTAAATCCATTTGGTTCATAACCTCTCTTAGTTTCACTCTATCTCTGTTTAGTTTCTCTTTCCATGATCTGTCCATTGATGAGAGTGGGATGTTGAAGTCTCCCGCTATTATTGTGTGGGGTTCAATGTGTGTTTTGAGTTTTAGTAAAGTTTCTTTTATGAATGTAGGTGCTCTTGCATTTGGGGCATAGATGTTCAGAACTGAGACTTTCTCTTGGTGGATTTTCCTCTTGATGAATATGAAGTGTCCTTCTTCATCTCACTTGATAACTTTTGGTTGAAAGTCTATTTTATTGGATATTAGGATGGCAACTCCTAGGACCATTTGCTTGGAAGACCTTTTTTCATCCTTTTATGCTGAGAAAGTGACTATCTTTGTTTTTGAGGTGTGTTTCTTGTATGCAGCAAAATGCTGGATCTTGTTTGCATATCTAGTGTGTTAGCTTATGTCTTTTTATGGGTGAGTTGAGTCCATTAATATTCAGAGATATTAAAGAAAGATAACTTTATAACATATAACTGTTTCTTATATGTTTGTTTTTATAAGTGGCATTATGTGCTTTTGGTTCTCTCCTTTTGACTTTTTTGTGAGATGCTTAACATCTTGTCCTTTCTTTGGTGCAGGTAACTTTCTTGTGTTGGAGTTTCCTTCTAGGATCCTCTGTAGGGCTGGATTGGTATATAGATACTGTTTGAATTTGATTTTGTCCTGGAATATTTTGGTTTCTCCATCTATGTTGATTTAGAGTTTTGCTGGGTATAGTAGCTTGGGCTGGCATTTGTGTTCTCTTAGAGTCTACATGACCTCTGACCAGGCTTTAGTGGCTTTTAAAGACTCTGTTGAGAAGTCTGGTGTAATTCTAATATGTTACTTTGCCCTTTTCCCTTGTAGCTTTTAATATTCTTTGTTCTGTGTGTTTAGTGTTTTGATGATTATGTGATGAGAGGATTTTCTTTTCTGACCCCATTTATTTGGTGTTCTATAGGCTACTTGTACCTTTATAGCCATCTCTTTTTCCTCCTTTTGTTGAAGACATTTTCAGGTCCTCTGAGCTGGGAATCTTTGTTCTCCTCTATTCTGATTATTCTTAAACTTAGTTTTTTCATTGTGTCCTGAGTTTCTTGGATGCTTAGTGTTAGGAATTTTTTATGTTTTGAATTTTCCTTGACAGTTGTGTCAATCTCTTTTACTGTATCTTCTACACCTGAGATTCTCTATTCTATCTCTTGTATTCTGTTGGTGATACTTACATCTATAATTCCTGACCTCTTTCCCAGGTTTTCCATTTCCAGGTTTGCCTCCATTTGTGTTTTCTTTACTGTTTCTACTTCCACTTTTAGGTCTTCAATTGCTTTATTTAATTCCTTTACCTTTTATCTGTTTTTTTCCTGTATTTCTTTCAGTGAGTTATTGATTTCATCCTTAAAGGACTCTATTATCTTCAAGAGATAGATTTTAGGTCAGCTTCCTGATTTGCAGGTGTGTTGTTGTATTCAGGGCTTGCTGTGGTGGGAGAACTGAGCTCTGATGATGCCCATGTATATTGGCTTCTGTGGCTTATGATCTTGTGCTTTCCTTTCACCAACTGGATATCCCTGGTGTTTGTTGGTATGAGTGACTGTCTGGAGTCTGCCTCTTTTGTCCCTGGGTTGCTTCAGGTCCCCTTGTAGACCTGCAGCCTTGGCAGTAGCATACTGTGGGCCTTCCAACTGAGGGATCTTCACAGGGTCAGAGAAGCTGCTGATCTGCTGCCCTGGCTGCAGTAAATCTACTGGGAGGCCTTCAGACTGTTGGGTCTTCAGTGGAGCAGTCAAGCTGTTGTCCAACTGCTCTGAGTACAGCTGATCCTCATCTTTCCTGAGTGCAGCTGATCCTCAACTGCTCTGAGTGCAGCAGGTCCTCTGCTGCTCTTAGTACAGAGGGTCCTCAATTGTTCTTTGTGCAGTGGGTCCTCAACTTCTCTGAGTTTAGTGGGTCCTCAACTGCTCTGAGTTTAGTGGATCCTCAGCTACTCTGAGTACAGGGGGTCCTCTAGGATAGGTTAGGATATGCTGTCTTCACTGAAGCCAACCAGCTAAGAGTCTGCCCCAGCAGAAAGGACTGGGCAGAAGGGACAGAAGGGGAGTGGTAGTCAGGAGGGCAGAGTTTTGGTGGGTGATGGGTCCCGAGTCCACCAGGCTCCCAGCAGCAGCTCTGGGACTCTGGGGTGGGGGGTGTTCTTAACAACTGCTCTGAGTTTAGTGGGTCCTCTAGGATGGGTCAAGATATGGTATCTTCACTAGAACAGACCAGCTAAGAGTCTTCCCCAGCAGAAAGGACTGGGCAGAAGAGGCAAAAGCTAGGTCTTTCCTTTGTGAAGAATGCAGCTTTCTGGGACTCTACACAGAGAAATCAGGAATCTTAGAGAAGATAAAGCAGAATTTGGATGAGGCCAGGATTCCAAAAGTAGTTGGCATTTCTCATCTTTCATGTTACCCTGGAATCACGTTTACAAGGACATTATTATGGGCAATGAAGTCATCAAGGTGTGATGGCTCTGATATGGCTCTCTCTCTCTCTCTCTCTCTCTCTCTCTCTCTCTCTCTCCTCAAACAACCCCAGCTTATCCTATTGTCAGCTTCCTTTTCTGTCTATTTCATCCAAATATCCTAGAAATTGGTCCCTTATTATTACTATTTGAAACCTTGCCACACTGCTTTTGCATCTTAAATGCCCCCAGTGGTTTTTTTTTCCAGGAAATGGTATTTACAATTTTTTTCTACAAAGGACATTAGTGATTAGAAATGATATTGTATGAAAAAAGATCCATAGAGTTCCAGGGAGATATAGAGCTAGAAGAAACTAGAGATTTTCCAAGTTGCACTCAAGCCCCAGGTACTCCTGAGCAAGGTAAAATGAGTCAAGTTTGCAGATAAAGTCCCTGCTTTGATGCTATGTGTCTGTCACATCTTATTCTTTTCCCACATAGTGTTTTCCTAAAGAGATAATAAAAGAGATGGGAAATTGGCTTTATGGTAGAATATGGTATTGCATATGCATGAGCACATTTTGAACATTACTGAATATACGTATCACTGTTTCATTCTTGATGTAATGATTTGAATAGGTTTGACCCCCATAGACTCCTATGTTTGTTTGCTTGTTCCACAGGGAGCAACACTATTAGAGGGTATGGCCTTATTGGAATTGTTGTGGCCTTGTTGAAGGAAGTATGTCACTGTGGAAATTAGCTATGGAGTTATATGCTCAAGCTCTGCCCCGTGTGAGACACAGTAGTTTCTTCTGCTGCCTCTGGGTGAAAATGTAGAACTCTCAGCTCTTCTAGCATCATGTCGACCTAGAAGCTGCCATACTTCCCACCATGATGATAATGGATTAAACCTCTGAAACTGTAAGCCAGCCCCAA
Source organism: Mus caroli (assembly GCF_978045245.1). Taxonomy (NCBI): domain Eukaryota; kingdom Metazoa; phylum Chordata; class Mammalia; order Rodentia; family Muridae; genus Mus; species Mus caroli. The sequence goes on from NW_028227269.1 coordinate 13,647,024, forward strand.
TTAAATGTTCTCCTTTATGAGAGTTGCCTTGGTCATGGTGTCTCTTCACAGTAATAAGATCCTAAGTAATAACACTCCTGAGGTTTAAAGACCTTTAGTGATTTCCCCCAAATCAGAGTCCAAGCCTGCTGGGATTTTGGTGTCCATAGTCCCTCCATATTCACAAACCTGATAGCTGCATAAAATCCAGACGTGGAATTGCTCAGGAGGATACCTTGTTCATAGCACTGAGTTCTCAGATGAACAAAGTGAGGTCCAGAGAATGTGTAAAGTTAAGTTCCACTTTCAAACTGAGCAGTGGCTCTAGTGTGATGGGGAAACCAGGCCTCCTGAACGCAAGCCAGGTCCCCTCCTTCTGCACCAGGAACTCATCCACAGACAGTGAACCAACCCACAAAAGTATTGCTAAGAGCCTCACCGCTAATGGCCAAGGACAGAGGTGTGTGATACGGAGTGCAGCATTGGAAGTGATGAGTATGGACAAGGTCATGGATGACGCATGTCTGGATTAAGCTATACACAAGACGCCAAAGCAAACTGGATGGATTTGGAGGCATTTCCATTGAATTCTTTTCTCTGACTTCCAAGAAATCAGTCACTGAACCAGAAAGTCACTCTGTGGTTACCTGATAAAATGGTGGAATGAACAGTTTGAGATGAAAACTGGGGTCATCTTACAGAACTCCATCCAGCATGAATTTTGAACCAATGGTAGCTTTCTTCCTGTTAAAATGACTAAGCTCTACCAGCCACTCACTAGGCAGTTTGCATCATCATCATCTTGACATAAAACCATCTAAGAGAAAATACACATATCAGAGGATTATTTCAAAAATTCTCTCAGAGACAATGTATAAATGTGAAAGCAACTTCCTAATAGATGATGAAGAGTTGAATATGGAAAGGTTCCAATGTGCATTTGCTTGCCTAAGCTGCACATGGTAGGAGGCTCTGCAGGTGATGCTCTGTCTGAGAGCCTGCTTTTTTATTTAAGTAGACTTTTAAAATGTAGTGCGCTGATGGAAGTGCCACTCACCAATAATTAGCAAGTAAGAATTTAGCAGGTAAGAACAGACCTTGGAGTTGGTCTATTTTGGCAGAAGGGCATTTGCCTCTAATATGATCTTGGGTATTAAATCAGTGGATTAGTCTTGCTCCAGATGAGCCAAGAGGCTTTTTATAATTCTCTTCTCTCCAAAAGTAAACCACAGTCAAAACTAGGTCACAGATGCAGTTTGAAAATAATGACTAACATCTGCATAGCCCAGTTATGGCTGCAAGAGTGTATTCGTATCCATTATCTCATTGAACGTACATGCACACACACACACACACACACACACACACACACACACATTGAGGCAGATATTTCTAAATTAGGGCTCAAAGGGTAAGCAATGAATCAATGACAATACTGGAGCCCCTGACATTCACCCCACCCTCTGCACATCAGCCAAGCCATCAACCAAAGTTACAGCTGTCACAGAACACCTGTAAGTTACCTGGAGCCCAAGTGGCCAAGATCTACAAATGGCTACATTTGCTTTGTCGGTTTGTGGGAGGAAGGCTGAGAGGCAGAACATTCTAGGCAACATGGAAACATGTTCACTTGGTATACAGCTATTCTGACCTCTAATACTTTTCTTGTTTCTTAAAGAAACCTAACGTTCAGGTACTCAGTCATTAAATAAGTGAAAGATAAGTTCTGTCTAACATAGTACCCATTTGGTTGTGATTTTTGACAGTGTTCACTTTTGAAAGAATAAAGTAAAAAGCAGGCAAGATTTTTCTTGTTCTCCAGAAAGACATATTCCTGAGGTTTGCCCAAGAACTAGTGAACCACCAACACTTAGTTGATCTGCAAGTTTATGTTGAATGCTGGCAAGGTCTTTCTTCACATATTCGCTGATATTTCCTTTCTTCGGGATGGTAACTCCAGCTCGGAAATGAGATGTCAACGAGGAATTTTCAGCATTTTTTTTGTACATATCTGAGCTTAAGTGTTGGATCCCAGACAGAAAATTCAAGATTAGAGAAGAGAACCTTGCCAGGCTAAATTCTTCAGAGTTCTCATGGCGGCAGGAGGGGAGGTTAAGAATGATGCTGAAGGAGAGGCCCCAGGGCCCCACAGCTCCTCTCAGTGGAAGATGGCCAACTTCAGAATGACTGAAACTTTCAGTTAGGGGAGTCTGAAGCCTACACTGGAGAGGAAAGTGTGGGGAGGAGCCTTTGTTGGAGTCTAAAGCTGACTTTCATTTCCAAGAATCTCTACAGTTAAGAGCACAGTGTAAGTTTTGTTTTTTTTTTATTATGAGGAGAGGAAGGTGCACTTTCTTAAAGGAAATACATTTTATATATAATCTTCAGAAGCAAAAACTCCTTAGGCTATCACAGAAGTCAACTGTAGATGATACAATTTCACATTTTAAAACATAGGAGAAGGGGATCTGGGAGTTTAGCATAGTGGAAGCACACTTGCATGGTACTTACAGAACTCTTAGCTTGTTCATTAGCAGCAGCAACAACATACACACAGAGAGACACACAGAGAGAGAAAGAGAGAGAGAGAGAGAGAGAGAGAGAGAGAGAGAGAGAGAGAGAGAGAGATGAAAACATAACTAAATTTGAACCTAAATAATATCAAATCAATCAAGATAAAATTTTACCTTTTACTAACCATGGGGTGACATAGCTAAATTCTCCTCCAAATATTACCACATTGACTGTGAAAACTGTATGATGGTAGTTGGGCTGATGCACACACATTCACACACACACACACACACACACAGACACTCAATAAACATCACAAACATGGTGGCTGAAACAATACAAACTTATTTTTTATAGTTCTGGAGACAGAAATCCAAGGTCTGTGTGTTGGTTGGCAATTTTCTCCTGGAGTTTTTCTTCTTGCTTTACAGAGCACATCTCTCCCTGATCCTTCCATGTTCTATGTGTCTGAGCCATAAGCTCTTTTCATTTATTTTGACAGTAAAGGGACTTGAGCCTAAGGTCTTTGTTATGCTAGGCAAATAGTCTACAGCTGAGCTATATTCTCTTCTCCTTCTTCCTACAAAGTTATAAAATAGAGCGCACTCATATGGCTGGGTTTTGCAAAATACTTGTATGAATAACCATTATCTACAAATATAGTCATATTCTGAGGTACTGTAGTTTAGAGATACAAATTTAGAGAGATATGATTCAACTTGTCACATCCTTCTGGCTCCTCAGAATCAAGCCATTCTTGAATATACAACACGGTCACGCAAGCCAATATCCCACAAATTCTTCACTCTATCAACCTAAAAATGCAATCTAGAACAGTCATGTAAGCAATTCAAGGTATGATTCACCCTGAGGCAGAATTACTCTCTCTCTCTCTCTCTCTCTCTCTCTCTCTCTCTCTCTCTCTCTGTGTGTGTGTGTGTGTGTGTGTGTGTGTGTGTGTGTGTGTGTGTGTGAGAGAGAGAGAGAGAGAGAGAGAGAGAGAACTGGTCAAACAAGAAGAGTTCTCTGCCTCTGAAACACAACAGTGAGAAAAGCACTGGACAGTCATTTCCATTCCAAAAGAGAAAACTGAGAAAGAAAAAAGGGCCAGTGGATCACAAGCAAGAGTGAAGACTCACTGGCCCAGTCTCATGGATGGATGGATGGATGGATGGATGGATGGATGGATGGATGGATAGCGAGAAGGCATGATGTAGCTACTAGTATCGCCCACTTTATATGGTGAATCTGCCAGGATTCTCCATCAGAGGATTTAGATTTAGTAAGGCTTACAAGATTAGGATTCTAGTTGTTGCACCCAGCGATTGAGTTACCATTGTTTCTGGGGGGGGGGGAAAAAGTATAAATCTTTAAAATCAGTGAGTTTTATTGCAAATATATGTGTTTTAAGAAATGAAAATTTTAAGACAAAATAAAATAAACTATAACAAAGAACAGTATCATGATAAAACTTGTGAACATGGAACCAATACCAACATGTTATATGCCAACTAACTCACTAGGTAATATATTTAATGCAGGTGTTTGCCTATGAAATGAGATCTAAAATTATAACTATTTTATAGGGACCATATATGTCGAATGGGTGTGAAAAGCTTGGTTGTCTTAGAACTCACTGATGGCAATATTAAAGATAAGGCCATTATTGAATCTTTTAATGAATAACTTCAAAGTCTAAAATTAACAGAAATGATGTTCTCTTCTGACTGATACCAAGACGCCCTGGATGGTCTGGATGTCAGCTTTACCTTTACCCCATACTGAAGCTTTGACCTTGGACACTGAGGTCCAACAACAGTGAACATGCCTATGCTATAAACAGAAGCAAATGTCAAAGACTCTTTGAACCATGACCTCACACCTCTTCTCTTAGCAGTGCTGTATGACTCCAGTAGCAGGCAGGTTCTGAGGGACTGATAAGCGTTATCTGGCTCTCAAGTCCCCAAGCCTCCAAAGCCACCAGCATGAGACAGTGCCCATGACTATAAAGACTTATTTTGTTTACTCAAGGAGAAAAAATTTACCCTGACCCATGATTTTGCTTTAATTTTGGTCTAGGGATGGGGAGACGAGAAGACAGTAGTTGAACAGCTTATTTTTGTTTCATAAACCAGAAGAAACTAAATAAGGTCTTGAAGCACAAGTGATCCAATAACAAACTGCTACCCTTTCCTGGGCTCTTCCTCTCTGGTCTCCTGTAAAGTCAACCTCCCAGCCCTCCAGCATGAACTTTATTTCTGCACCCCTGTGGGGACTTCCAACAACTCAGAAACTAGAGAAATAAGCTAAAAAGCAGTGTTGATAATAGCAAGACAGACGTCAGGTTCAAAGGCAGTATAGTGATGGAAAATTAACAAAGCAGGGAGCACTGGCCCTCCAGGAAACAGAGAAACGGAGAGAGATGAGCAGTGCATCCAATATAGGGACATAAGGAGCTCAAGACCAAGGCCTCAATACATCCTGTCTCCATGACAATTTATCTCTATTATAAGAATGGACAGTGTACTGGCTAGCTTTGTGTCAACTTGGCACAGGCTGGAGTTATCACGGAGAAAGGAGCTTCAGTTTGGGAAATGCCTCCAGGAGAACCAGCTGTAAGGCATTTTCTCAATTAGTGATCAAGGTGGGAGGTCCCCTTGTGGGTGGTGCCATCTCTGGCCTGGTAGTCCTGGGTTCTAGAAGAGAGCAGGCTGAGCAAGCCAGTAGGTAACATCCCTCCATGGCTCTGCATCAGCTCCTGCTTCCTGACCTGCTTGAGTTCCAGTCCTGACTTCCTTGGTGATTAACAGCAGTGTGGAAGAGTAAGCCAAATAAACCCTTTCCTCCCCAACTTGCTTCTTGGTCATGATGTTTGTGCAGGAATAGAAACCCTGACTAAGACAGATGGAGAAGCCACAATGGTCCAATGCTATAGCATTCTTAGATTATACAACTATCTAATCAACCTCTCGGTATATTTTCACACAGGAACTTTTGGATATGATTTACTTTCCTATGGGACATGCTCACAGAAGTAAAGGTGTATCTTGGCCAGGTAAGGTGTTTTATCTAGAGCAAGAGCATACCTCCCTCATTTAATGTACTGGCAGTGCATGTTAGCCTTCTGAGTGTACTTATTGTGGATCTGCCATTATAGGCAGAGGTCAATTAGTGAGTTAATTCTGTGACAAGGCTAACGGTCAGACCTTGCACGGTGGAAAATCCTCAGTCCCAACCATGCTGAGAAACATCTCAGTAAGTAGACCTCTACCTGTGAATGCTGCTTAGTCCTAGCATGTGTAATCCTATAGGAAAACCTCATGTTTTTTCACATTTCTTGTAGATATTTCTCACCATATTTCTTTATTTAGAAAATTTTACTCAACCCTCAAAATTTAATAAAATACTACTGTGGTCATCTACAGAATTAAGCCTTTCTCCTTTGTAATTACATGGCCTTATATCATTTATTTGTTCTTTTATGGAGCTACAGTGCCCATACTTGTCTCTGAGGCTTCATCAAAAGAAGTGAGATCTTATTTCTAGTCTACATTACCTTGACTATAGCATGTGTCCAATAAACAATGGTAAGCAAAGGGAATAATGTAAGAGTAGTGGTTTGTGCTAATTCATTGCCATCAATCTTTTAAATCTCTTTAAAGTAACACACACAAAAAAAGAGTTCAATTTTCTGTAATAAGCACCTAGACTTTGCCAAAATATATAATTGGTCAAGTGGAGAGGAAACAGAACTTTATGATGAATATAAATTTTGTAATTAGAAGAGTTTAGACCCTCTAGTCTCACATTAGAATCTGTTAGATTCTCTGAATCTGCATTCCTGTCACTGTAAAATAAGGAAACAGTTACCATAAATTAAATTTAGAATGATAACTATAAAGTAGATAGCAAAGGCCATGAACACAGGAACGCAATAGCAAGAACTCAATAATGTTCATTTCCCTTGCAACTCTATTTCCTCAGAAGTATATTTCCTTGGAAGGTGAAATCAGGGCACCTGTTACATTCTCAAGAATATGAGCTCCCCATTGCTTGAGGAATATTTATTTTTCAACCAACTTTCTAACTGTGAGAAGCCTAGGAGAAATTGGTAGACAGTTCATCAATAAAAGCAGCATTTTTAGCCAAGGTTTGAAAGTCCAAAGATGCCAGAGTTCCAAGCTCAGCAGGCTTTCCCAAAAGTTGAGATAAAGTGGCTTGAATGCCAAGAAAAATGCCTCTAGACTTGCTGGTGTGGGCATAAAGGAAGAGGCCATTGCTCATCTTCTACATTGCAAGTTGTGTTGTTTGGGGACCATGGCAATGGGAAGGACATAGGATTAAAGGATCATTGAACCTTCAGGGGCACAAGAGACATTTACATCATCTTGGTGAAGGATAAACAATAACAAAATGGGTTATTGCTCTAGACACATTTGGAGATGGAGAGGAGCAGGTGGTAAAAAGCAAGGAAAACGTCCAAAGCCATTTCCTCCCATAGTATATTTTGTAACATCCAAGCTAGCCAGGTTGTACAAACAGCCATGGGTGAAGCATGCTGTCTGGGACAGCGAGGAACTCCCCCCTCCACCTCTTGAGTGAATGATTCAAGATGTATCTTCATAGCAGCAAATGAAAATGAAGATTAATGTGAAGGGGAGACACATCCAAATCTCCCTGACAGAAGCATGGCACAGGTCATGGGGGAAGACTGGAAGTTGGGTTGGCAGGCAGCTCAGAGGGATGACAGAGCATCAGTGGAAAAATTTCACCTCCCCTAGGCCGGGACACTTGGAGAAAGATGCACATTTCCTAAAATAGAGTCAAAGTCTCCCTCAGTCCAAGGCCATGGACATCTCTGTCCAACTTTGCTTCTGTTCACACAGAAGGAAATGAGGGTGCTGAAGCTGTTTAACCAGGGATCATATGAATGCAGTCCAAGGAAAAGTCTGGGCCAAGAGAGTTCTTTTAAAGTCTCACAGCAGAGTTTCAAGTTCCCATGCTGATTCAGACTATGTTCTCAATGATCAGAGGCTTGAGGAGAGCGGGGCTAGAGAACTGGATACAGGGGGTGCTGAGGGTAACCGAAGAGAACAGTTTGAAGTCACTGGACACTAGCTTTACATCCACTTGCGTCAATAATAGCTTTCACCTTCCTGAACCTCCATCTCTTGTTCTGCCAAAAAAAAAAAAAAAAAAAACAAACCCAGCCCTGTGTCATCTTTCTCACATGTCTGCTGCTGTGAAGTTGAAATGAGATAGTGCTTGCAAAGGTGCCCAGCCCAGCCTGGGCACAGGGATGCTCCCAATGCCTCACTTCTTCCTGTTCAGATTACCCTTTTAGAATTTCTGAATGTATTCCCACTGAGAAGTTCTGAGAGGAAGGGCATCCTCAATTAGAGTTTACAGCGAATACGAAACATATGGGAGGAAGATATTGATCCCAAGCTGCCAGAATTATTTTTATGGAAAGGAAAATTCAAACTAGAGATCCACACTGCGCTCTTTAGCTGCAGGTGTGCCTATGAAGTCCTTGAAGCTATTAAGTCAGTACATTCATTATGATACAAATAGATCTCAGGAGCGACTTCTTTGGGTGGGAGCTGAGAGTGGCACCATCCCTGGTGGCATCGCTCCACTGGGGATGTAGCAACACATTTGAAAATGTCAGATGGAAGAGAGGAAGTTTTCACTCTGGGTTTGGAACACCTGGAGTGAGAAAATCTAACAGAAAGGTGATGGCAGAAAAGGAAGAGAATCATTCTCACTCCTTCCGTGTAACATATTCAAGCACTGCTGAGCCAAACAATACATCTTCCTGTTAATATACTTGCCTGATGGATATTATTAAATGGCCCTTCAAGGGAATATATGGTGCCTACATGCACTGAAATGGTGAGTTGCTTGGGAAGGCACATGGGAAGAACTTTGCATTCCCATAAAATTGCACACCTTCATCTGCTTAGAAACAGGTGGGTCAGGGAATGTTGAAATCAGGATACCCATGTCCTATGGGAGCTAAATAGTCAGCAGAGGGTGAGAGAAGTGATTATAATACCATTGGGTACCTGTTATAGTGTTTGGTGAGTAGGGACCTTAAATCACTTGAACTTCACAGCATCTTTGTAGGGTCAGAATGACCATCTTGTTTTAGAGTTGGGGAAACTGACACCAGTGCAATAAAGCAACTATGATGGGCCCAATGATGGGCTAGATCAGAGCATGAACTTGCCTGCCTCAGAAACCTAGCCTGTTCCATGGTGTCATGGTCTCTGCCCAAGACCTCAGTTAGGCTCCACCTTCATTCCACAATTTAGTCTCCTACCCAGAAAATCAAGATCTGTTGCCTTGAGTCCAATACCTTTTGATGCCTACCTATGATCAAGAGCTCTTGTCACTGAAGATACATAGGGGAATTCCACTGGGGTTTAGCAAAGCTGTATTCTACATCACCTTCAGCTCTGAGAAAGCTGTACCAGGCAGCAGTTGACCAATGGCCACAGGCAAGGCTGGGATCCCTGTCTTGATTCTTCTGGAAAGACCTAGGAGTCCATTTATAGGAACTTCATTTTCTGTCATGAAAAATAAGATTGGACTTGACCGTCCAGTCTGTGGGTACAAATTGCCCTGAGAGCCCATGCATCCCAACACTTCCATCTGTAAGAGGTGAGGCAGTCTGGCAAAAGGTGTGACCAGTACAAGCCAAAGTCAAATAAAGCACATGCTCCCAACACAGAGGTGTAACTGCTCTGCCCTTGCCTTCAGAAAATGGAGTCAAGAGAATGAAAGTGTGAGTCCTAGAAGGGTCTTTCCCTGCTGTGCCTACTCAGTACTTTCTCACACCTAAAACCTGACTAAATAAAGTCTCCAAAATAAATACCCTCGGATCCATGAATAAATGCTATATGTAACAACGTATTACTTTATATGACAAAAGAGGGATTTCAGTTTAAGACTCCAAAAGCAAGGAGATGGGTTTTGGTTGTCATGCTGGACACTGAATGCTCGACGCTAGATGTGCCTGCTGGTGTGCATACATGAGTGTATATTGTGTATGAAAGTCAGAGGTCCCACTTATGGCTTCCTCTGGTCACTCTCTAGTGATCAAGTAGCTAAGATACAGATATCTTCCTTAGTCACTCTCCAACTTATTTCATGAGCCCAGGTCTCTCACCAAATCTGGGCCTTACCAATTTGGTAAGACTGTCTGGTTATCAAGTTCCCAGGATCCTCTGATTCTTCAGTGCTGGGATTTCAGGCACACATGACTATGCCCACATTTCCAAATGTGTAATGAATAGCCAAGCTAGGTCCCAAGCTTGTAGATCAAGCACTTTACCACCTAGCTACCTCCCCAGAGCCCAGAAACTGAGAAGGCTTTGAGATATAAAAGCAGGAAACAAAGAAAATACAGCAAGAGATGCTGGAGCCAAGAGGACTCAAGCTATGGAAGATTTGGGGCCACCAGCAGCTAGAAGACAACAGGAGTGGATTCTCCCTCAGAGCCTTTGGGGGGTAGGAGAGCACAAGCATACCCATAACTAGACGGTGAATATGGTTGTGGGGTGAAACTAGCCTCAGGTTCTTGTCCTGCAAAGTGTGAGACACATAGTCCATTGTTCTATGCCACCAAATCCCTGCAGACCCACAAACCTGATAATCCCCAATGCTAGTGACTGATTCTCTCTCTCTCTCTCTCTCTCTCTCTCTCTCTCTCTCTCTCTCTCTCTCTCTCTCTCTCTCTCTCTCTCTCTCTCTCTCTCTCCCTGGTTAAAGCCCTTGGGTCCACCATGTAGCCTCTTTTATCCACTCTTTAACCTCCACCCTCAGCTTTAGCAGCTTCTGCCTTCTCTCTTCCCCTTCCAATTACCCCTCTCAGCCCTTCCATTCCCCAAGCCCCTTCCCCATAAGCTGTTCTGGAGGGCACCCTTCCCATCTACATGACCAAACAATGGGTTGAGAGCCTGCTCCCACTGGCAGCGTCACCAATCTTCATTAGGTCTATAATGATCATTAATGTGCTGGAACCACAATGCACTGGGTGCCAGCCTCATTAGCAGCAGTGTGATGAATGAGGTCCAGCTGTCCTCCCCATCACTGTGGCCTCTTGGCAAGTTTTATGAATGAAAGAAAGCATCAAAGTCCTGATGTTGGGAGAGCTCCATGCCTGGCTGGAGTCTGCAGCATCTTTATTAAAGCTCTTTAGCAACCAAACCTGGCCAGGGGAAACTAGGCATATGTCTGGTAAAATACAGGGTGCACAGTCAATTCTGAATTCCAGTAAACAACAATAAGTATGTCCCATGTGAAATATCCAGTGCATGCATGTACTAACAATGCATGCATTCTTTACCTGAAATTCAAATTACAGATACATTTGGTCACAAGCATTTTTATTTGCTGTGCCTGATAAACCTTGCTTCCCATTTTGTTGTCCTTTAAACTGCCACACCAAAGCCAACCGTCAAACTGTCCAGGCCACCTGGAGCTATGCTTGGATGGTACCCAAGAGGCTGCAGTGTTTGAATATTTGTCAGATGGGCTCTCAGCCAGGTGGGCTCATGAGGCAGAACGGAGGAAGAGAGGAAGAACTGAGGTGCTGAAGTTGCTGCCAAGAGAGTCAGGGCACAGTGGCAGATGGCTTTCTACCTCAAGGCCATCTTGTCTCCACCCATTGCTGCCAATGTGGAATAGAGTACGGAGAGAACAGAGTCCACCCTAAGGGGAACTCTGAGAACTCTGTTTCCACTCTACATCTTCATTTATTTATTTTATGTGTGTTTAATCTTCATACATTTATGTGCATGTGATGGTTTGTATATGCTTGGCCCAGGAAGTGGCACTATTAGGAGGCATGGCCTTGTTGAGGCAGGTGTGTCATTATGGGCATGGGTTTAAGATCCTTACCCTAGCTGCCTGGAAGTCAATACTCTGCTAGTAGATGAAGATATAGAATTCTCAGCTCCTCCTGCACCATGCCTGCCTGGATGTTGCCATGTTCCTGCCTTGATGATAATGGACTGAACCTCTGAACCTGTAAGTCAGCTCCAATTAAATGTTGTTCTTCTAAGAGTTGCCTTGGTCATGGTGTCTGTTCACAGCAATAAAACCCTAACTAAGACAGTGCACCCCATGTGTGCCTGGTGTCCTCATCAGATCAGATCCCCAGGAATTGGAGTTACAAATGATTCTGAGCCACCATGTTGGTGCTGGGAACTGAACCCAGGTCCTCAGCAAGAACTACAAGTGCCTTTAGCCAGCAAGCCATCTCTCCAGCCGCTCCTTGCAGAAGTATCCAATGTAAAGATATGGACTCCCCCTTGCTCCATAACTCAACTTTCTGTACTTCTTCCTCTGTCCTGGACCAGCTGCTGTCCCAAGCTCTCTCCCTTCCTTGTGCTTTCTCCTGTGCCCAATGGCTCTCTGTTTCCAACTCTTCCCCCTTGGACCACATCCTTAACCCAACCTGCTCTGTTTCTAAGGCTTTGGTGTGAGGTCATTCACTGGAACATAGTCAATCTCCCTGTGCACAAGCCACTGAAGAAATCAACTCTCCTGGCGCCAGTATCCATCAACTGCCAGTCAAACCTCAGCTAAGAACAGGGCCTCTTGTGACCTTCCCCCTCCCTACTGGAATGGTGGCTGGAATGGTTTCTAGGTCTTCTGCAGGCAACCACCTCCCTTTTCATGATGTTACCTGAGTTTTGCAGGGAAAGGGTATGATAGAGTTAGCCCATCTATGGCCAAGTAGGACATGATTCTCTCACTGTCTTCAACCGTCCCTTTCTCTGCCTCAGTAAGACACTCACTAGCAGGGCATTTAGAGATCTTTCAGGTCTGTGTGTCACCCAATCTCCTATCTGCCCACCTCAACACCTTGTGCTATAGCTTCATGGGTTACATGTCTTTTGGGAAAAGTAGCCTCAGCAAATTCTGTCTTCCTGCTCCTTGGTGGAACCTTTAACCAAAAGTTTTGGCTAAGCCTTCATTAACCAAATGAGCTTGTCCTGTTCAAGAGAAGCCTAGAGGACTATGCCAGGTATTTCTCAACAATTGAGACTTGATGGCTTTGACCTGCCTGGATAAACCCCATGCCAGCTAAGTGGAGCCCCAGCTCTGGCTCAGGAAGTCATGTCACTTCTGCCTGGGGACAGTAATTTCATAACTGGCCAAGATTCAACAGCTGACAATACACAGATAGGGTTGGGTTTCAAAGCTGGACATCCAACACAAAGTGGATACTTTCAGCTGCTGCGCACACAGAGCTCTTGCTGGCCCTAACTGTGTTGTGTCTATGCACAAAACAGGGGAAGAAAACTTTGTAGCTTGAACAAAAAGGTTGGTTGGTTGCCCACATCAACATTTTCAATTTTATATTGACTTATGCTCTAGGCAATCACTTGGGTACCCAGGCTCCTTCCATCTCACGGCTCCAACCTGCTGCAAGTACCTGGGATTCTCTGTTCAAAGACTCTATGGAGAACAGATTATATATGCAGGGGTTTTAGGAGCAAAGACTGAGAATTGGATGTGTCATAGATGCTAAGGTTTCTTGCCCAGATCTCCTGCCAACATGGCATCCCTGCTCCCAGGTGTTGAAAATGTTGCTGGCAGACTATCTCCAGAAGGCTTCCCATTTCTGGAGTCTCCCTGGCTGAAGCCCAGCAGGTTGTTCGCATAGCTATAAAGACCAGCTTTTTGCCCTGACTTGGAACAAGGATGGGCATTGGGAAAGAGGCAGTGCCAAGTAGTCCTATGTTCTTCAGAGCCGCATAGCTCAGCATCCCTCTCTGCCTTCCTGTCTTGTCCTTGTACCTACAGTCAATCTGAAACCCAACAGCACTCCTGCATGAGCTTCCTACAAACTGATCTGCTTCCCAGGAAACAACTGCTCCTGCACAAATCACTTTTGCTTATGTGGCCCTGGCCCATGCTGAAGCCACCAGCCATGAATACCCAAAAAGGAAGCCAGATGATATAACATTGCATGATCCATGAAAAGGAGGAACTGCAGTGCCAAGTATCCCTGGGGGCACTTGCAGCCCTCTTCACACAACCCCTCAGGCCAGCTGGAGCCTCCATCGTCAATGCAAATTTTAGCAGGAAATGTACAGAAAGTATTTGAACCTGAGAACAGTATTCCAAATTCTGGACTTGAAGTGAAAGGTGGAATTTTGAGCTCAGCCACTTTCCAGAATCAATAAAATATTCTCTTTTGGACTACAGAGATGGCTCAGTAGGTAAAGCACTTTCCAGGCACACATGAAGACTAGAGTTTGAATCCCTAGTACCCAAATGCTGAGTGTAGGTAGAGGCCTGCAAGTAATCCCAGCATGAAGGCCGGAGTATCCAGATTCCCCAACAATCTTGCTAGGAAGACTAGCCAAAGTAGAGAGCTCTAAAGTTAAGTGAGAAACTCCACCTCAATATATAAAACAGGACTTGAGAATTGAGACAGATTGAAAAAGACACCCAACATTAATCTCTGACCTATACATACATGCTAACACACACAAACACATGTATACACAAATATATACACATATATACACATATATATACACAGGCACATACATACACACAGACTCATACATACATACATACATACATACATACATACATACAAAGACATACATACTAATACACATACATACATACATATATAAATACATAATGTACATATGCGCACATACACACATACATGCTAACACACATGCATATACAGACACACACACATACATGTATACACATATACACTTATATACACAAATATACACATACATACTAATACACACATATGTACACACATACATGCTAACACATACATGCATGCACATAGACACACACAGATACACACTTACATGCTAACACATACATACATACACACATTTACACACATACATGCTAACACAAACATACATACACACATACATACATGCTAACACAAATACACATACATACACATAGACACATACACAGATATGCACACATACATGCTAACACAAACACACATTCCTATACACACACATGCATACCCTTTTCTTTCATTTCCTGTTCACTTCATTCTGACATCTAAAACCTAAGAGCAAAAATAATAGAACACATAGAACAGTGTGAAGAACAGCACAGAGATCTCTCCAGATGAATTACTTGCCCAGTACTTGGCATAGGAAAATCCCTCCATTGGTACTTCTTGGATCCAAATCTGACTTCTTAGTTCTGCTTGGTCTGTGTACAACACTGACCTCTTTGACCATAAACTTGTGGGTTGGGGCACTCAGGCACCAGGTCCCATCAAGAGCCATCCAAATGGAAATCAGTGTGCAAGCTGGGAAATGCGATATCGCCACTGGTTTACTTTCTCACTACCAATGTTTTCTTTTGGTATTTAACTGCTTGATCTCAGCTCAGGATTCTCCAGCCTAAACGGCCCCAGAGTTGTGTGGTTTGTGTGAGTTGGAGGAGGATCTGATGTCTGCATCTGGCACATACTTGACATAGGCCTTTAAAGGCAGGAGTGAGGATAAAGGTTCTTCCTGGATCCCTGCCTTCTATGGAGAAAGCACCACCCTGTAGGAACAGCCTGGCTAGAAATGACTTAAGGCAGGGGCATGAGATGGCTTTCCACGGGCACTAAAACTAAGCCAATATCAGCCTCCAATATAATCTAAGCAGTGATGATCTCTGGGGATTGAATCCAATCCACACAGCATGCATATAGGCATGCTGGGGTCAATGTGAGCCCTATTTAATGAATGTCTGAGGTCTCCAAGTCCAACCTGGCAATATAGGGTAAGAATCGGTGAAGAATGGGTAATGAAAATCCCTAATTCTGGAGCCAGCATGCTAGCATTTGAATTCTGGCTCTGCTGCCTCCAAGCTGGATAATTGTGTTCACAAGGTGGTTAGCTGGCCCTTCTGTGACTTGGGGTTTCTATGTCTGAAACAGAAGCCAGGATAGCATCAACATTAGGCTAATGTGATAGCAATATGACAGAAATCCATGAAATTACAACACACCTGGCAGTCAACAAGGATGCAATAAAATGAGATACAACTGTGGCAGATGCTACAGTTGTTAGAACCGTCATCATCAGCACCATCATCATCTTCACCACTATCATTTTCATCACAAAAGGCACCAGCCTTTGCTTGGTGATGAATCCACTGGAGACTCCATTTCCCCAGATGTTGCTTCTCTGCTGAGCCCAGGACATGGGGCCAACATATGGATTCCATTCTAGAACAACCCAAGCTCATGGACAGTGAGGCAAAAATGACTCTCCGTTGCTCCAGCTAGCTGGATGTGACATGACAGTAAGGTGTGAGACCCACCTCTCCCTAACCCAATCTGCAAACACATGCTGCCACACTGTTAGCTGAGAGAAGACTGTGGTAGCTGATGGGGCCACATGTGAGCCTCACATCCTTCATTCAAGGAAGAGTGAGAGCAGATGAACTCTGGATGTGCCTTATGGCGAGGGGAAGCTTGGTGTTGACTATATCTATTAATGCAGACTCTGGGTGTCACCCCTGAGGCCACCATTCAGACTTCACCTTTCAGTGGCTAAGTAAAATAGAAGGCATTCAGGCTTGGAGTGTACCTCCAAGGGCGACATACAGCATTGAAACACACATCTCCCAGACACACACTGTACTATCATGAAAGCACTTATTCTCCCAGAACATGTTCTTACATGTAAAATGGATCTAGAAACACCTTCTTCATAGCCTTCCATGACAAGGGCATTGAGTGATGTTTGGCTCTTAGTTTGTTGGTGTCACTGTATACCCAACTGGTTCCATACCACAAAGGGTATGAGTATTTATCAAAATATAGAGAGTGCATCGAGAAAAATAAATAAATAGTAAGAATAAAGGCACAAGAGGACAAAAAGGAAAGAGAGACATTTGTTCCCATAACTGAGCTGCCCACAACCCTGAGCCAGAGGCAAGCTTCTCTGCACTCTTTTTTGGCCAAAGTAAAAAGAGAAATGTTTTCAGCTATAACATAGATAGATGGTATCATCAGGATGAAAGAAGGCTGGCTCAAAAGTGAAGAACTTGCTAAAATATCTTAGTATGTACTAAAGAGAAGTCTTCCGCGACCAACTTACTACGTTTCAATTTTTATCTTACTAACATCCTCCTTAGTGTTTTTCCAAAATAAACCTTTGTAAACACAATTACTTAGCAATAATCAGAAAACAAGAATTAAATAACACAGAACAAAATAGAAACATTTTCCTGAAATGTTTGTTGCTTTGGCATATATACAGAAAGATATGAAGAAATAACTAGGGTTGAGAGATAGACGCTTTACAGTGTGCTTCATGTCACCTGGCCAGGTTCATCTGTCATTTCTACAAGTCCTCCAAATGGGTTTCCACACCATTAACTTGGCATCTCACAGCAAAAATCACTGCTATGTGGGGCATCCCATACTGTCCTTGACTCTATGTGTCAAAAAATCTGTTTGGAAGGGCTAATAGGGTCTCTCGGAGACTGAAGCATCATCAGTCACAAAGCCTGCCTAGAGACCTGCTAGGTCTCCTCCACATATGTCATGGCTGTTAGTTTGGTGGTTTTGTGGGACTCCTAACAGTGGAAGTGGGAGTGTCTCTGACTCTTTCACCTGCTCTTGGGACCCTTCTCATCCTTCTGGGTTGCCTCACCCAGCCTTGATTATGAGGGTTTGTGTCTGGTCTTACTGCATCTTGTTACGCTGTTGATATCCCTGGGAGGCCAGCTCTTTTCTAAAGGGAAACAGAGGAACAGTGGGTCTGGGTAAGAGGAGAGGTGTGGAGGAACTTGGAGAAGTGGAAGGAGAGAAAACGGCAATTGTGATGTAGTGTATGAGAGAAGAATAAATAAAATAGTATAATGTAGTCTGCTTTGGAACTAAAATCGATCTTCCTGGAATTTCCACTCACCAAAACAAATCCATGAATTCTAGTATCACTTATTCTCTTTTATATTAATATTTTATTTGGATTATTCAACAGCTCCTTTTTTATTACCAAGGCTCTGACATAGCCACTGGTTAAGTTAGGAGGGGGAATCAAAGTTTACATGGTACGATTTCTTGCTACCAACAAAACTGAAAGTTGTGTGATGAAGACACATGAATGCACAACAGTGTAATCTAAAAAGAACCACACCACGCAGAGGTCCCAGGGACTCTTGGGGATACCAAGAACTGTTGCAGGTGACTATGGTGGATACACTTGAGGGAAGTGAGCCCGTCATGTAGGTATCCATTCTGTATCCGAAGAAACATAAAAGGTACTCTGAGGGCATGCATTTCTCACTGAACTAGGAGGTGGAAGGGGTGGGTAGATAGAAAATCAACAAGTACTTATAACTCAGATTCATAGGGCTACTTAATTAAATTATCAAGGTCAGATGATGTTAGGTGGCACATTGGTCCCACCAGTATAAAGAAGGAAGTCAGGGCCTGCTGGCCAACTCTGACAAAGAACCTATTTGAACCACTCACCCAGGCCCACAATGAGAAGGCCCTGTAGGGACCACACAACCGGAGAGGGAATGCTTAGCAAACAACAGGGGTCAATAAGACAAAGAAATTAAAACTGTGGGTGAGAGTTGGGGCACAGCAATGGATATTCAAACTCTTGTAATAATATCATCTCCTGTTAGGCAAAGGAGGCAAAGTAGAACCAGTCAAATTACATAGGCTTTGAAGCTGCAGTCTGAGTTTGAAACCTGCCATGGTGCAAGTGCTGCATAATAAAGGATCATACGAAAGTAGAGGTGATTAGGTAATGGAGGGGGAAAGAAGTATAAAATTAATTCCTAGAAGCCATAGAAGTGGCTCAGCCATGTAGGCACAAGGACCAGAGATCATATGTAGAGCCCATATTTAAAAGTCTGGTGTGATAACATGTTCTTGTAAGCTCAGCAGTGGATGGGGCAGAGACGAGAGGGCCCCTGGAGATCACTGGTTAGAATTCCAGAAAAATTAGAGACCCCATCTTAAAAATAAAGTTGACTGTCCCTGAGGGTGATACCTGAAGTTATCCTCCACCTGCATGCACATGTACACATGTACACACACTAACAGCCTCCCTATGCATACATATGCACATACCACCAGCCTCCACATGCACACATATGCACATACCATTGGCCTCCACATGCACACATGTACACACACACAGTATGTATGTATTTGTTTTAACTCTCTCACACTCAGGCAATGACAAAGGAAGTGTTACCCCTGTAGACTTGACCTTCATGTCCCCAGAGCTCTTTCATCCAGTGACACTAAAAATTGTTACTCTAAGTTTGTGCAGAGATCAGCCCTGGATAGCACTACATCCTTCTATCCAGATTTCTAATTATCTTCAAACCATGTGCCAACTTAAACTTGTTCTTTATGATCAATCTAATTATTTCCAGCTTGTTCTAGCTTAGTTTCTGTTGCTGTGATAAAACACTGACCAAAAGCACCTTGTGGAGGAAAGAGTTTATTTTGCTTGCAGGTTGCAATTCATCATCACACAAAGCCAAGGCAAGAACCAAGAACGAGACCATAGAGGGGCCCTGACACTGGGTGGTCCCCCATGGCTTCATCAGCTTGCTTTCTTACCCCACACAGGACCACCTGCCCAGAGAGAGCACTGTTTCTGGCAATGGGTGAAGATGCTGTGCCTTCCCATATCAAATTACTGTTTGATATGTAAGAAAATTTACTACAGACCCTGCCTTCAGAGAGTTTGGTGGAGGCATTTTCTCAATGGTGATTCCTCTTCAAAACGCAAAGTGAATTTTGAAAATTGTTGCACTCAGAATTTTCCATGTGTCACCAAACTCCATGATAAGATTCTCCAAAGGTAGGCTACTGGTCAAACATGATGCCCTACTGAGTATTTTACAAAATGCTTTACATTCTGCAAGCCATAGAGAAAAATGCAGGTGATTTGGGAGTCTGACTTTCCAGATTTGAACTATTGGCCCTATTACTTAGCCATGGCTCAGTCTCAGTAAATCTACACTGAGTCTCATTTTACATATTTGTTATATATGTTAAATACATTTTTAAAACCACTTTCAAAAGCTTGGGACTATGGGTTATTAAAGTTGTGAAGATAATAGACAATTTACATTGGACCTCTACTAGGTGAAAAACCCAAATAGCGTTCAGTCTATTACTGACTCACTGTTTTGGAAAAGCAGACAAATTATATCTCTCAGTGAGTACTTAAAGAGTAAATGTGTCCATGTAACATACATCTAAGTCCCAAAACAGCATACCATCAGAACCCCGAAGCTTCCCTCACACCTTCCCTCTGTTGCTCCACCTACCTCAGTGTAACCAGCTTTGGAGATAGGATGGAGTCTGAGTAAATGTGACATGACCATGGCCAGCTCCTCAGACTGGTGGGAATGGCCAACTCTTCTCTGTTCAGGGTTAGTGGAGTGATGAAGCCTCCTTCTGACCTGAGCAGGGTTGTTTACCAATAACTAAGCTTCAGCTAAAGCCAGTGTATGCAAAGACTATCAACAGCATCCTCTGGATCACAGCAACCCAGAACTGCTCCCCTACAGAGACCTCCTACAGAGATTAGCTAAACTCCCTGCTCTTTCTCCTTGATGCTGTACATAATAAACACATTGAGTTTCCAGGCTGCTGTTAATATATGTTCATCAGAATGGATAGATGGCCCACCTGATTCCAGCTTTTCTATGCATGTTTCTGCTGCTTCTTCTTCATTTCCCTGTCATCCAAGTCAGGTCAGTCCCAAAGCTCTATGGAGAGCTGCAACCATCTTCTTGGCTTTTGCCATCATCAATGAGCCTTATCTGTTTTTACGCCTACAGAAATTGCATCATGAGTGATCCTTGATCTCTAATGTGTCTGTGTGTGTGTGTGTGTGTGTGAGAGAGAGAGAGAGAGAGAGAGAGAGAGAGAGAGAGAGAGAGAGAGAGAGAGAGAGAGAACACGTGAATGTGAAGTCAGGGAGACATGTACTACAGCATGTGTCTGGAGGTAAGAGGACAACTTTGGACACTGGCTTTTGCATTCTACTTTGAGAAAGTCTCTCATGTTCTCTGCTATGTGTGCCATGCTAGCCTACAATTCTGTCCCTGCCTTCTATCTTATCTAAGAAGAGCTGGAATTACCAAACTGCAGGACTATTTCAGGTTTCAGGCTTTGCATGGGTTCTGGGGATCTAATGTTAGGTCCTTGTGTCTACAGAGTAAGTACTTTCTCCATTGAGCCATCTCCAAATTCCTAAATCTATTTTACTGAACATTTCATATATCAGAGAGTCTCATATGATGGTTCAATCTGTCCTGGATATGGCTTTCACAGAAACTTCTAAATGCTAAATTTCTGACTATGCCAAATGGTCCAAAGCACCCCTAGGTTGATCTTTGAAATCATAGGACATGATTTCTTCCAGCTCTGCCTCAGGCTCTGTGAGACCCACTTAGCCCCTTTCAGACATTCCTCCTTCAAACCTTGTTAGAGTAACTAGAAGGAAAGCAGTGATGAGCGACCTAAGAAAATGTAAGGACAAGTGGACGTCAGGGAACAGAGAGATCCACTTACCCAGGCATGCGGGAGTTTGCCCCTTAAAGCTGTAAGGCCATGTGCTCTAGAGAGAGGTTTTGCAGCAGTGGTCATGAGTGATGTCAAGGGTGGATGGCATTCCATCACAAGAAACTTTCCCCGCATTCGCTCTGGTTGCTAGATACATGTGAGAAATTCTTTCCTGGGTGAGAGGCTTTATTACCAGTCGAACAGCCAGGATTTTGCCATAATAACTAATGGAAACCATTTGCACTGTGCTGCAAGGGCTGAATGAATAAGCACCTGAAAGCAGCAAACCACATTTGTGGGAGAGGAAAGAGGAGCAGTCACTGCTGTCCAAGCAGCCCTTACCTCCCTCTCAGACCACAAGACTAAAGTGGTGCAGTAAGAATGATGGATAGAAGAGGCTTGCCCAGAATGGCCATCAGCTACCAGAGTGAGGTTGTCCTGGTGATAGTGCTGACCTCCAGATGGGCCTCACCCACGTGCTCACTGAGGTCTTTGGTGGCAACTGGAGAGATTGATGCTCCCTGGATCCTAAAAGAGTCAAAAAATTCAGCTCGGCCAATGCCAGGGTACCATGGCATTGTTTTGTGTTTGCCTGGAGCTAGTAACTTCACTCCCAGGGTGAAATGTATTGGATTTTAAGATGGAAAATGTTGGATGAGTTCCAAGACACTAGCAAAGAGGGGAAAGGGGTGGGGTAAGAGGAGGTGGGAAGACAAAGAGGAAAGAAAAAAGCTACTTACTTAGCATTTGGAAAATGTTTTTTTATTATGCTCTGACCTTCCATAGGACAGCTTGCTATGATCAAAACAGACTGAATGAGGGACTGGAGAGATGGCTCAGTCAGTAAAGCACTTGGCACACAAGCATGGAGACCCAGGTTCCATCCCCAGCATCCTCATAAAAATCCAGGTGTGGTGGCATATGTTTATAATTCCCATGCTGGGGAGGCAGAGACCCCAGTATCCTTGGAGTTCATTGGCCAATCACCCCAGCCAATCAGTGGGCTCCAGGCTCAGATGAGATTTAAAAAAAAAACTATCTCAAAGTATAAAGAGGAGAGTGGTTAGGAAAGACTCAACATCAGCTTCTGGCCTTCATTCCCAGGCACACATGTGCACACACATGAACATAAATCAAAAAAAGAGGGAGGAGGAGAAAGAAGAGGAAGAGGGAGGGGAGGAGGTTGTGGAGGAGGAGATGGAAGAGGAGGAAGAGGAGGAAGAAGTTTGTGAAATGATTAGTATAGAAGAGTGGGTCATTACACCTGGAAGGGCCATCAAGTGGCAGGGTTTCCAGTCTTATTTTTCAGCAGCAAGAGAACTCTTTATTCAAATGAAAGTATCACAAAATCTACGATTACAGCGTGAGAAATTACAGGTGAGGTAATGTATGCCTACATACTCCCAGCACTGAGAGGGCAGAAGCAGGAGAGTCACAAGTTTGAGGCCAGCTATAAAGTGAGATGCCATCTCGAATTTTAAATAAACCAACACATTTGGTTTTTTGTTTTGTTTTGTTTTGTTTTGTTCTGTTTTGTTTTGTTTTGTTTTGTTTTTAAGCAAGTAAAAGTGTAACTACTATGTGAATTCTGCAAAGAGAGAGAGCCAATGATGGGACCAGGGAGACCCTAGGTCTCATTCTCTCTCCAAAATTCTTCCCTTCTTTTTGTCTTTTTACATCCTGTCTCCTCCTTATACAGACCTAATTAATCTCCCTGAACTCAGGTCTCATCTCTCAAGTAAGATTCAGTAAGATTATGTGCCAGTTTTAACTGTCGACCTGACACAACAGAGAATCACCTTGGGAAAGAGTCTCTCCCTCCCTCTCCCTCTCTCCCTCTCCCTCCCTCTCCCTCTCCACCTCCCTCCCTCTCCCTCTCCCTCTCCCTCTCTCCCTCTCCCTCCCTCCCTCTCCCTCTCCCTCCCTCTCTCCCCCCTCCCTCTCCCTCTCTCCCTCTCCCTCCCTCCCTCTCCCTCTCCCCTCCGTCCCTCCCTCCCCCTCTCCCTCCCTCCCTCCCCCCCTCCCTCCCTCTCCCTCTCCCTCTCCCTCTCTCCCCCTCCCCCTCTCCCTCTCCCTCTCCCTCCCTCCCTCCCTCCCTCCCTCCCTCTCCCTCTCCCACCTCTCTCTCTCTTGTATTTAACATTTGTTTTAGTTTTTCTTTCCCTTTGAGGATTTCAGACAGGTAAATATTAAAATATGTCACCCCCATCCTCTCCTCTAACTCCCTCATAGTTACCAACACATCCCTCTCCCAACTCCTCGTCTTTTTCTCGTTTTGTTGCTAATGCATTAAATCCTGTTAATGCTACCCATATGGTGCAAGGTCACCCACTAGAACATAGGAACCCTACCATGTCCTCAAAATTAAGAATGCTTTTCTTCCCCCTAGAAACTACCATCTGCCACTAGCTCTTGGTAAGGAGATCATATAACCCATCTGCAACAGCATTTTTGCTGGCTTGACCTTACACAGATCTTGTGCATGTAGTCACAACTGCTATGAGTTGGCACTAGCCATGTCAGGGCTGTCATATCCAGTAAACAGCATTCCACAACACTCTGGCTCTTACATGCTCTCTTCCTCTTCTGGGATGTCCCCTGAACCTTGGAGTGCAGTTAATATAAAGTCATGTTTAAGACACTCAGTCTTTTTCTCAACACTTTGCTAAGGTATACATCTCCCTTCTAATTCTAACCAAGAATGTAGTCAGCTCTTGTCTACACATATTTAGAAGGTAATTTGACAGCACAACCATTGATCAAAATAACAATGGCAGGTTCTACCTCAAGACGTGTGACCTCTAAACTATGGACTTATGACCAGAATTTATGGTACCAGGTATTTTCAATACAACATTTAAGGGTAAAGTCATCACAGGCATATTCAATTATCAGGAGTCAATCCCTGGGTTTATGGAGCTACACTGAAGCTCCCAGGTTCCCTGTAGCCAATGGGTCCCCGCACATCTTGACATGTTGATGAGTTTTGGAGGCAGCACTGAAGCACAACAGAGTGTGTAAGAGATGGCTTACAGCTATTTAACTAGTTGTTAATTGTGGGATCATAAAACCAAAATGGGCCTTACAGTTGAAAACTTCTATTCCTCATTTGACTAAGGTTTTCCTGTGCATGATTGTTCTACAAGTTTGTTCTCCTTGTCCAATATAAACAAACTTGATTCAAAGGCTTTGAGGGCCTTGTTCCTCTTCAAATTGAGTAGAGAGAACAGGGAATGAAGAGATGAGGGGGGCAGAGATCTGACACAGCCATTCTTTGCCTTCCTCCCTGCCTTCTCCAGTCCCACTCTGTCCTCCCCTAGGAAAGTTTATCCACACTTCAAGCCACATACTGATCACCCTCTTACCTACACTCCTTTAAAAAAAAAAAAAAAAACAGAACCAAGGGCATAGTCTCCTTCCTAGCCCAGAGCAGAGAATTACCTCTTACCTGGGTTTAGGTAACCACCTACTGTCGTCCTCCATATCACCAGACTCCTCAGGTACTTCCAGAGTGATCCTCAAAGGTGTGAACTGAGATCAAGTCACTCTGTATGATGGTTTGTATATACTCATCCCAGGGAGTGGCACTATTAGAAGGTGTGGCCCTCTTAGAATAGGTGTGTCACTGTGGGTGTGGGCTTTAAGACCCTCACTCTAGCTGCCTGGAAGCCAGTATTTTGCTACCAGCCTTCAGATGAAGATGTAGGACCTTCAACTCCTCCTGCACCATGCCTGCCTGGATGCTGCTATGTTCCCACCTCGATGATAATGAACTGAACCTCTGAACCTATAAGCCAGCCCCAGTTAAATGTTGTCCTTATAAGAGTTGCCTTAGTCATGGTGTCTTTTCACAACAGTGAAACCCTAACTAAGACACTGCCATATTGGAAATCCTTTTCTGTTTCCCATAGCCCTGGAGAAACTCTTCTGAAGAGAACTCAAGACCCTTCAGAGAGCTTTGGAGACCCGTCTTTGCTTTGAACACACACTGTGAACAACAATATCAGTCACAATATTACCAGCCAGCACTCTCATAGCTGTATTATGGGTCTGTCATGTACTTACTATGCACACACTATGGAGTCCAAAAGTTAAACCCCCCCAAATCTCTAATGTTATTAATTCATAGTGTACTTAAAAATCAGGGAAATGGAGAATGAAGGGGGAGATTGTTCTGCATTCTGCAAAATATTTTTATTTTATTTTATTTTACTTTATTTATAGACATGCCAAGAAGCAGATTCCACGGATCAAACTCAGGTTGCCGGGCTGTAGGCAAATGTCCTTACTCATTGAGCCATTTTGCCAGCTTCTTCTTGGGAAATATTAAGAACATTTGAAATGGAAGAAATCACACAATGGCTTTAGTGTAACTTATTTAAAGAATTGACTTGAGAAAGTAGGGAAATATGGGATTGGATCATGGAGAAGTGGCAGGGGGTGAGAATGAATATAATCAAAATATATTTTATACACACGTGAAATTCACAAGAGCCAACCCCTGACACTGCTAATGATACTCTGTTATGCCTGCAGAAAGAAGCCTAGCTAACATAACTGTCTCCCAAGAGGCTTCATCCAGCAGCACTTGGAAACAGATGCAGAGACACATAGCCAAGCAATGGGCAGAGCTCAGGGACTCTTGTGGAAGAGTGGGGGATAGGATTAAGTGAGTCAAAGGGGTCAAGGATACTACAAGAAGACCTACAGAGTCAACTAACCTGGGTCCATGGGCTCACAGAGACTGAACCTCCAACCAAAGAACATGCAGGGGCTGGACATAGGCCCCCTACACATTTGTAGCAGATGTACAGCTTGGTCTTCATGTAGATCCCCTAACAATTGGAGCAGAGGCCCTCTCAGATGCTGTAGTCTCCATTGGATGCCCTACCCCTAGATGTACTGCCTGTCTGGGTCTCAGTGGAAGAAGATGGACTTAGTCTTGCTGTGACTGGATATGCCAGAGCAGATTGGTACAGGGGGTGGGGGCTCCCCTTCTCAGAGACATTGCTCATGGTGATGGGAGGAAGGGTTTGTGAGGGTGGGACTGGGAAGAGAGGAGGGTGAGGACTGCAATCAAGATATACAGTGAATAAATTAATGAAAAAATATTTCAAAAGAATGAAGTTGAAGCTGGAGAGAGGGCATTCTCACTTGCAGTCATTATCAAAATTAAAGGTTGCTTTTGAAAACAAAAAAGAGATGACTGATGGGGTCAGGTTTGTATTTAATATTGCTTAGAAACTCAATAAGGGCCAGGCAATGGTGGTACACATCTTTAATCCCAGCACTTGGGAGGCAGAGGCAGGTGGATTTTCTGAGTTTGAGACCAACCTGGTCTACAAAGTGAGTTCCAGGACAGCCAGGGCTATACGGAAAAGCCCTGTCGAAAGAGAGAGAGAAAGAGAGAAAGAGAGAAAGAGAGAAAGAGAGAAAGAAAAGAAAGAAAGAAAGAAAGAAAGAAAGAAAGAAAGAAAGAAAGAAAGAAAGAAAGAAAGAAAGAAAGAAAAGAAAGAAGGGGAAGAGAAGAGAAGAGAAGAGAAGAGAAGAGAAGAGAAGAGAAGAGAAGAGAAGAGAAGAGAAGAGAAGAGAAGAGAAGAGAAGAGAAGAGAAGAGAAGAGAAGAGAAGAGAAGAAACTCAATAAGGAATTCATAGTGCTGTGCACTACCTTTAATGAAAGGCAAGATGGACTTTCCTCTCTTTTTCTTATTCTCGATCTTTTAAAAATGTCCTGTTTTTTCAGAGGGTGAGAGTGTGTATGATTTGGGGGTGGATATGTGGAGCACACACATGCTAGCATGTACATAAAAGTCAGAGGATAACTTTGAATAATTCTCTCCTTCCAGTGTATGTTCTGGGAATTGTAGTTGGGTTGCGAGGTGTGCGAGGCAGGCCATTTGACCCACTGACCCATCTGGTCAGTCCCTGATCTTCAGTTGTGATGGACAGAAAGCAGATGGCGTTCACCTTGGTGAATTCAGCAAGTGAGACTAGGCAGACTGCTCACGTTCAGCCTCATAGAGAGAATGGGTGCTGTTAGCACAGCGCATGCCAGAAGACATGGAAATATAGCTGATTTATGGCCATCTCAGACAATCAGGGTGTGGCACTTACCCAAAAGCCTTTGTCACGTTAAATCATCCAGATGTGGACAGTGGCAGGGAAAGGGCACACGTCTGGTTGGTTGAATGTTGCACAAACATGACCATGGCAATGGAGGCCGCCGAGCCAGGCATTATTATCTGCACCCTGGGGATAAGAGGGGGAGGGGGAAGAAAACCTAATTACAACATGTCCAAGCAGCTCATGGAGTTGCCCTGGGAGGGACACCTAATGGGTGTCAACACAATTACAGATCTTCACACACATCTGAAAATAACAGACTGTGACACTGACACAATTGCCATGTTGTCATTTCATCTGAACAGTGATTTGACACACTGGATATCAGTGCAGAATTGAATTAGAAGGAAGAGATTGCATGGCAATTTCCCAGCAGAGCTTTCCAATTCCTTTCCAGCCAAGGGTGAGCAAACCACCAAGTCATTCTGGCAGCCTAGCTACACTGCCCTTGCATCCAGGGCTGGCTCCTGCCACCAATGCTAATGGAACAGTGATGGTTTCACCCGCTCTGTGCTGTGGTGACAGCACCCAGCATGTTCAAAGGACATTTGGAACTTAAAATAAAATAATGTTCTCAAATAGCACTCAGAGATGTGTGCCTAAGTCATCTGGTCTACTCTCTGACCCAGGCTTATAGTCTTAATTCCACAGCATCCTCCACTAGTCAGGTATCCTTGGCCAGCCTTCTAGTTGTCAAATTCACCTTTCCTAAATCTAACTCTCACCCCCTTCTAATTTGGAACTAGGTAGACCAAGTAGGGCAGATACATCAGAAGCACCTGAGCATTCTTTAAAACTGCAGAGACCTAGACCTCCAGACAAGACCTAACAAACTGCAACCATCCGAGGAAATCCAACCTCCTGTGTCTTTGACATGCAACAAGGGCATCTGGCGTGCAATCGATTTTATTACAGGAAAGCAGCTACTGAATAAGCTTTTCACCTAACACCAGACTGTAAAACTAGAAAGTATAGATGGTCTAGAAGTGGTCATTCTAGTCCTGAAGCCCTTAATATGGATGACTCACTTAACAAGTAATGGTTGACACTGGGCATTGACACAGATGCTTGTTACTCAAGCTTCTCATAGCTGAGGGGTATGTATGTCATACAGCAAGCACAGATACACAGAGAAAGAGAGATACATACATACATAATACATACATACATACATACATACAGAAACACGATAGATAGATGATAGATAGATAGATAGATAGACAGATAGACAAATTTATTCATCTATATATAGCTATATATACACACACAGTCTTAGTTATATCTTTATTGCCGAGATAAAACACCATGAACAAGACAACTTATAAAAGAAAACATTTAATTTGGAACTCATGATATTGGAGGGTAGGATTCGGTGAACATCATGGAGGAAGCATGACCACAGGCAAGCAGGCCTTACACTGGAACAGTAGCTGAGAACTTACATTTTAATCCACAACCATGAGAGAGAGAGGCAGAGAGAGACAGACAGACAGAGAGAGAGACAGAGACAGAGACAGAGAGACTGACTTTAAGAATGGCATGGGTTTTTCAGTCTCTCTAAGCCCACTCCCATTGACACACCTCCTCCAACAAGGCCATACCTCCTAATCCTTCCCAAACAATTCTAACAATTAGAGACCAAGCATTCAAATAGATGAGTCTATGGTGGCCAGTCTCTTTTAAAACAGCACACACACACACACACACACACACACACACACACGCATACATCATATACACACACATGAACACATATGCATACACATTCAAACACCTCATCATCTGCCACTTCAAGTACCAGGCTCTGTGCCTCCACTGTTCAATCCTCATGACTAACCTTAGCCTTCCTCATCATTACAGTATCACATTGCTCTTGAACCCTCTTACCAATAAAGCTGGGGGCCTTAACTGTTGGCTGTCTGTTGTATCTTCAGGGATGATATGTAATACATACTTAATTGGCTGAATAAATGTCTAAAGACATATAAATTGAAGCTCGGGAAGGTTAAATAACTAACACAACTGCAGAATTAAACACAGGTTGTCAAACTCACATGTTGATGCTCTTTAAATTGTTTTCAATACTTTTATCACAATGAATGCCTTCCCTCTTTGCAAAAACTTGAATGGGAATCCTGACTCCAAATCCCAACCCTAAAATTCTTTACAAAACAAAAGCTGACCATGCTAAAATGAGCTCGCTCAGATCTTTAGCAGAAATTGACCACTGAGGCCAAACGAATAAAGCCTGGGTGCCAGAAAAAAGGTGGCATCAAATTTGGGAGTTGAGTTTCTAAGTCAACTATGAGAGCATGCCCCCAGGCCTGAATGCCCACCACCATACCCCAGCATCAGTGTGCAGAAACTCAGCCTGCATTCACCTTTAACAGTCACAGTATTCCAGTGCAGTAAAGATGACAGGAAAAGGACACTAAAACAGAAGTTACCTATTTTGATGATCTGTTCATCAAAGGGCCACAGCTGGTGAACATGAAACCAGAAATAGGCTCCCCTTTCCTCCTGGCAAAGAAATAATGGCAGATAGGCAAAAATATATACTTCCAATTTGACTTTAGATGATAATTACCTGGTGGGTAATTATATTTTAATCTCATGCTAGAAGATTGTGACTTATTTATCAGCCTGATCCTCAGCTTTTGATTGTGGATTCTATCTCATCCCTAGACTCTCTAAACTTAACTTCCTTTGCCAATATTAACTCAGCTATCAATGTATTCTACTTGCAAGACAGCTTTCCTATCTATCTCACCATGTGTCTTTTGACTTATTCATTGCCTCAAGAAAATTGTGTGGGTAGCAGTATTTCTATTTTGCAGCTGAGGTGCTCACATGGGACATCTACCACTGAAAGTTTTCTGCTCATGAGGTGGTGTCTTAGTTTGCTTTCTGTTGCTGTGATAATAAAACATTGACCAAAGGCAACTTGGGGAGGAAAGGATTTCACTCACAGGTTTAAATACATCATGGAGGGAAGCTAAGACCAGAACTGCAGCAAAGACATGAGAAGAACACTGCCTCCTGACTTGTTTACTATGGCTTGCTCAGTCAAAGCCGAGCTTTTCTTATACATCCTAGGTGACCCTGCCTGGAGATGGGACTGCCCACACTGGTCTGGGTCATCCCACTTCAATAATCAATCAAGAAAATATCTCACAGGTATTTCCATGGAGCATAGGAGCAATTGTTCAACTGAGATTCCCTCTACCCAGGTGACTCTAACTCTCACAATTGGCCCTTTGTTTACTTGACATACAAACATCAAAATTGAACTTCTATTCTTGTTTAACCCCAAGATCTCATGTTAATATTGTAATATAAAACATAGCCCGGGTTTTAAAGGTCCCACAGTCTTTGAATTTTCAACATTTAAAAGTCCAAGCTCTCTTTAAAAATCCAAAGACTCTTAACTGGGGGCTCCCATAAAACAAAACTTTGACTCACAAACTTTCTTATTCCAAGACGGAAGAACCAGGGAAAAGCAACAATGAGATAAACAAAGCCAAGCCCAATAGTATACAAAGCTTAGTGTCTGCCTTACAATCTCCAGGGCTCCAAAAGGCTTGGTTAGCCATACTTCTCCACATTTGACAGACATTGCAGACACAGCTTGTCCTGTGGGGCCAGGCCAGCTCTATTTCACACTTGTTACTGTCTTTGGAGATCATTTCATAGTGCTGGGATCCAGCATGTTGGAGGAGTCTCCACCGCAAGACCATCTTCATCAATGGTCTCTTCTGGCTTCTCACTGTGCCAAACCTCTGCTTTAGTCTTGGATTCTCCATGGTGTCTAAGGCTCCATCTTCACCAATAGTCTTCCTGATCTCTCTGCAGGAACTCCATTTTTCCCACATGGTGCCAAGCCTTAGCTTTTCTTCACGATCTTTTCCTGACTTCAATTCAGTACTGAGTGGAAACTCCTACATATTACCAGGTTCAACTACCAGATTTAAGATACAGCCTTGACCCCGCTGGACGACAGCTTCAGTGTGCCAACACTGAGGAAATATTAGCAGAACATTTCACCTCAATGATGCTGGTCTCTTCTTCACCACAGCTAGTTTCCCAGTCCAGCTAGCAAGTATCTCTTGTTCCAGAACAAAGGTTTCATATTGGTGGTAATGATCTCTTGTTAGCAACAGCAGATTCTTCAGCCCCAGAAGAAGAGAATTCTTAATTCAAACTATCGCATGAACAGCTCTGATAGCATCTTTGAGGGACTTTTAAACTTTCCTCTGGGGTTTCACAAGCCAGGACTCCACCATATGGATTTCTCTCAGTGCTGTCTTCCCAGTAAATAGCTCACTAAGCTCTGAGCACTCAATGGCCTTTCTAGCTCTAAGTTCCACAAAGCTTCCCCAAAATAACATGGTCAGGACTATCACAGCAATACCCTACTCTTTGACACCAAATTCTATGTTAGTTTTCTGTTTCTGTGATAAAATACTGTCTAAAAGCAACTGGGAAGAAAAGAGTTCTTTGGCTTATAGCTTAGATCGAATATCAAGTAAAGCCAGGACAGGTACTCAAGGTAGGAACCTTGAGGCAGGAACTGAAGCAGAGACTGTGGGAAAATGCTGTTTACTGCGTTGCTTCCCTGACTTATTCATCTACTTTTATGTACAGACCAGGACCACCTGCCTAGGGATGGCACCACCCACAGTGGGATAATAGGCTGGGCCCTCCCACATAAATCAGCAATGAAGAAAGGGTACACCAGACATGCCCACAGACTAATCTGATAGTGGGAAGGCCCCAGTTGAAGTTCCCTCTTCCCAAGTGACTCTGGTTTGTGTCGAATTGATGAAACTAGCCATCACTGGGGACACTATGGAGGCTCATTCTCTTTGTGAGGTATTTGTGTAGAATGTTTTTCTTTCTGTGCTTGAGACTGGAGAGATTACTCACCTCTGAGAGCATGTACTGTTCTCGCTGATGACCAGAGTTGGACCTCCAGCACCCACATGGCAGCTCACAACCACCTATAATTCCAATCCCCATGTATCGCACACCCACTTATGACCTTTACAAGTGTGTGTGTGTGTGTTCATTACATTCTTTCTACACAAGCTTGTTTTTAATTTCCATGTAGGACACTAGGTAAGTTGACACTCATGTTAGTAAGACTTCCTAAAAGCCAGTTGTCATTTAATATGGAAAAAAATAACATTATATAAAAAAGGTATACGAAAATCACATGTGAAGTAACTAGAATTGTAAATCATTGACCCATGTCAATGGATAATTTAAATTTCTATCAAGTCTCCCCGATATCTCTTCCCGAATCTCAAGAGGAATGTGATACTAAATTTTGAGCTTATTTGTAACTTGTTTTCATATAAAAAGTCTAACTTATTAGCATTTAGCTCAGATTTAAAGCTTTAATATATTTGATGACTTTATATGAAAAATATCAATTGTTTAGTGTTCAGAAACTTGTTATGTAGCTGGGAATGCAGTTCAGAGTGTGGGCTCCTACATTCCTTCCCTGCTGCTGCATGAACTATGTATGCTGATGCCCGATTATAATCTTAGCACCCAGGAGGTAGACATAGAAGGGTCGGGAATTGGAGGTCCTCCTCAGCTGCACAGCATGCTCTGGGCTACATGAGACCCACTGTTTTCATCAGCCGTCACCATGTTTGCTTAAGATCTACTGTTGCTGATTCTCCAGTATTTGGTTAACTCATTTTGCCAAAGTATAGCATTCCATCCCATGAAAAACCACTGCTGACGCATTCTCCTGACAAACAAGGCAGCGTTTGCTTCCTATCAGTTAGTGTGAACCCTCCAATATGCTTCCATTTTTCCAATTTGTTCCCGGCTATCCTGAGTTCATCCTGTTTGGGGAAGAGGAGGCAGTGAGTCTCCCTCCATTGGGTCAAATGATTCTGATTTCTGCAGTCTTGTGGCCTTTCATTTGCTGACCAGCCTTCCAAGCTAAAAAAAAAAAAAAAAAAATCCAGATGCCAAATCAATTAACTCTCCTAAAGTTCCAAAGGATCCACCCTGGAAAAGGCATGCCTTTGCCCAAGGTTACCTGGGGTACAGTGGTGGCAGCCATGAGCTGTCAAAGCCTTGATTCAGAGGAGAAAACCTGAGTCCTGGACAGTAGCACACATGAACTTCAACCTCATCTCTTTTGAGATGTATGACTCAAGTCAGTCCAGAAAACCTCTCTAAAGCCAAGCATAGTGTCTCACACATGTAGTTCCAGCAGATGAAAGGATGAGGCAGGAGGATTGCTGTAAATTCAAGGTCAATCTGGGATACATGGTTAGATCGTGTCTCACAACATGAAAAGCAAAACAAAGCAAAAACTCTCTTCAAACCTCTGTATCCCCATCTAGACACTGTCCACAGTAACCCCCTAAGTCAGAAAGGATGGATTCCATGGGTGTGGTGATCATCGACGCCATTGCGAAGTCATTTAGTGAGAGAAGGAAATGCCTGGTGTCAGGGAAATCAATCGCAGATAACAGCAGTGAGGAAATAAAATCAAAACAGATTGCATGCGTTCCTCCCTGCTCTATCCGATGCCGTGGCCTTTTCTGCCATCCCACCGATTTAGCCTCAAAACCCCAGTTTTGGTTTTTGATGGAACCGATCCACAGGCCACCATCAGATTAGATTACTGCCAGCTAACAGGAAAAAGTCAGCCAGACCACGCACACCGCCTTAAGCAATTCCAGAAATACAACCTTTCCTCAGCCGAAGCCCTGTGTTAGGGAGCCAGAGGGTAAGGGAAGGGGAAGCAGGGTGGGGCAAAGTGTCGGTACAGTCTTCTCTGTGTGACTGGTACTTGGCTAAAGTCCTGTGCACACCACCTCACCACGGCCTCGAACAGCTGCACAGTATCTGTGTAATTCCCTAAATGACTAGATAAGGAAACTGATGCTTTTTGGAAGTGAAGAAAGTTGCTTAAGATAGTTGGTATTGCAATGATCATATGCCCCGCTTTTGTCTTTGTTCTTCTTGAGTTTCATGTGTTTTGCAAATTGTATCTTGTATCTTGGGTATCCTAAGTTTCTGGGCTAATGTCCACTTATCAGTGAGTACATATCATGTGAGTTCTTTTGTGATTGAGTTACCTCACTCAGGATGATGCCCTCCAGGTCCATCCATTTGCCTAGGAATTTCATAAATTCATTCTTTTTAATAGCTGAGTAGTACTCCATTGTGTAAATGTACCACATTTTCTGTATCCATTCCTCTGTTGAGGGGCATCTGGGTTCTATCCAGCTTCTGGCTATTACAAATAAGGCTGCTATGAACATAGTTGAGCATGTGTCCTTCTTACTAGTTGGAACAACTTCTGGATAGATGCCCAGGAGAGGAATTGTGGGATCCTCTAGTAGTTTTTCTGAGGAACCTCCAGACTGATTTCCAGATGGTTGTACGAGCTTGCAATTCCACCAACAATGGAGGAGTGTTCCTCTTTCTCCACATCCTCACCAGCATCTGCTGTCACCTGAATTTTTAATCTTAGCCATTCTGGCTGGTGTGAGGTGGAATCTCAGGGTTGTTTTGATTTGCATTTCCCTGATGATTAACGATGCTGAACATTTTTTCAGGTGCTTCTCAGCCATTCAGTATTCCTCGGGTGAGAATTCTTTGTTTAGCTCTGAGCCCCATTTTTTAATGGAATTATTTGATTTTCTAGAGTCCACCTTCTTGAGTTCTTTATATATATTGAATATTAGTCTCCTATCTGATTTAGGGTAGGTAAAGATCCTTTCCCAATCTGTTAGTGGCTTTTTTGTCTTATTGACGGTGTCTTTTACCTTACAGAAGCTTTGCAATTTTATGAGGTCCCATTTGTTGATTCTTGATCTTACAGCACAAGCCATTGCTGTTCTATTCAGGAATTATTCCTCTGTGCCCATATCTTGAGGCTTTTCCCCACTTTCTACTCTATAAGTTTCACTGTCTCTGGTTTTATGTGGAGTTCCTTGATCCATTTAGATTTGACCTTAGTACAAGGAGGTAGGAATGGATCAGTTCGCATTCTTCTACATGATAACCATCAGTTGTGCCAGCACCATTTGTTGAAAATGCTGTCTTTTTTCCACTGGATGGTTTTAGCTCCCTTGTCAAAGATCGAGCGACCAAAGGTGTGTGGGCTCATTTCTGGGTCTTCAATTCTATTCCATTAGTCTACTTGTCTGTTGCTACTTTGTTCCGTCTTAGAATTGGGAACAAAACACCCAAGGAAGGAGTTACAGAGACAAAGATTGAAGCTGAAATGAAGGATGGACCATCTAGAGACTGTCGTACCTGGGGATCCATCCCATAATCAGCCTCCAAACGCTGACACCATTGCACACACTAGCAAGATTTTGCTGAAAGGGCCCTAATATAGCTGTCTCTTGCGAGGCTATGCCGGGGCCTAGCAAACACAGAAGTGGATGCTCACAGCCAGCTATTGGATGGATCACAGGGCTCCCAATGGAGGAGCTAGAGAAAGTACCCAAGGAGCTAAAGGGGTCTGCAACCCTATAGGTGGAACAATAATATGAACTAACCAGTACCCCCCCACCCCCCACCCCCCACCCCCCACCCCCCACCCCCCACCCCCCACCCCAGAGCTCGTGTCTCTAGCTGCATATGTATCAGAAGATGGCCTAGTCGGTCATCAGTGGAAAGAGAGGCCCATTGGTCTTGTAAACTTTATATGCCTCAGTACAGGGGAACGCCAGGGCCAAGAAGTGGGAGTCAGGGGAGGGTTTGGGGGACTTTTTGGGGTAGCATTGGAAATGTAAATGAAGAAAATACCTAATTTAAAATTTAAAAAAAAAAAAGACAATATGCCCTGGTACAGGGGAATGCCAGGACCAGGAAGCAGGGAGTGTGTGGGTTGGGGAGCAGGGGCATATAGGGGACTTTTGGGATAGCATTTGAAATGGAAATGAAGAAAATATCTTTAAAAAAAGAACTCCAGTTAGAAAACAGGGAAGTTGGGGGAGGGGCGACTCAGGCGGTAGAGTGCTTGCTGTGAGTGTGAGGACTGGGGCTCATTCTCCAGCACCCAGACAAAAATTGAGGAGCAGTGGTGGTCTACCCTTGTAATCTCAGCTCCAGGAAGGCAGAGCCGGGCAGAGTCCTGGGACTCAGTGACCAGCCAAGCTACCCTGCTTGATAAGCTCTGGGTCAGTGGGAGATCTTGTATTAAAATAAAATAAAATAAAATAAGGGGGCTGAACTGTTTCCTTGAGAAAAGTGCTTATGGTGCAAGCAAGAAGACATGAGTTTTAATCCCCAGAACCCATGCAGAGTCATATTTGAAAGTTTTCAAGTCTATAACAATCCCAGCTCTTCTATGGGTACATGGGAAGAGACAGAATTCTTGGAAACTCGTGGGTCTCTTAACCTGGTGCACACTGTGGCAGGGAGACCCCATCTCAAACAGGGAAGACAATAGGACAAACATTTGAGGTTATCCTCTAATTGACACATGGGACACCCATATTTGCACTGCACTCACACACTAACATGCACACATGTGACTATACACAGAGAGACAGAGAGACAGAGAGAGGAGAGGGAGACAGGGAGGAAGAGAGAGGGAGAGGAAGAAAAGGGAAGGAGGAAGGGAGAGAGGGGGGGAGGAGAAAGAAAGAAAGGAAGAGAGAAGGAGAGAGGGGGAAGAGAGAGGGGGAGGGAGGGATGGAAGGAGGAAGGGAAGAAAGGAAGGAGAGAGAGAGAGAGAAAGAGACAGACATAGAGAGAGAGAGAGACTTTAAAGCAACAGTTCTAAATCTGTTAAGTCTAAGCCAGGAGACTCTTGCTCCACACTGTCACCCAACTTGAACCCAAACAAGCCATGACCAAAGGATTCCATGCTCTGCACTGGGTGTTTATAACTTCATCATCAGCTCTTCCATTTGTCAGGGAAGGCTTGTGTGTAATTAACTTAAGGATGAGTTCTCCATAAATTACACTTCAATCTGCTAGTATATTTGAATAATTAGGTTTAGAACAGAAAGACTAATGAAACTAATGGTTAGCCAAATGACTAGATTTTGAAAATCATTGATTTTTCTCATTTGCCTGCTAAAATTAATTGATCTCATTTACATATACAGATTGCATCTGCTTTAGCTTTTAGAATATTTATCTTCTAAGTTTTCCACCAAAGTTTCAAAATTCATTTACAGAAACTCAGTCCTTTCACAATTATGCTCATTTGCATGGAGAGCAAAGCTTAGTGCGCTCCTAATTATTACTGTTATGATTGTTCCTTTCATTTGGATACAATGGCCCTGTAACTTAAAGAATACAACTTTAAACCAGCCAAGAAGCTTAAAAATACATATGGAAGTGATCAGTATAACACAATTTCTTCTGGTAAGTAAGATAAATAAAAGCAAATTTTCTCATTACAAAACCCTAAGAAAACACTTTACGAAATGTCTCGTTAACAATTTCTACAACACAATAGTCAGTCAGAGATGTGAGAGCTGCATGACACTAAAGGCTTATGCTGTATGAAGCAAAGGTATTTCCTGGAATAATTCATGAACAAGAGGAGCCTACAGAGACTTCCAAGAAACTCAGAAACATAAGGATCCGATGACTGTGGGGAGGGCTGAGAATGAGAACTTCTAACAGTGTTATCCAAAGTGCAGGTCACTGCCTGCTCTCAAGTTATGACCAGCTTTGGTCTTTGTTTTCTCCATCAAATAAAATTTAAATAGAAAATACACTGCAAGAACCACTACTGGTTAAGAGAACTGATTTTTTTTTCTCCTTAGAGACAGGGTTTCACTATCTAACCCTGGCTAACCTGGAACTCACTCGCTGTGTAGGTCAGGCTGACTTTAAATAGCCATTCTCCTGCTTCTGCACCCCAAAAGCCCCTAGTACTGGGAGGACTGGTATATACCACCCCACCTGGCTCTATAAACACAAGTGTGATTCTTAAGTTGGCATGTGTGTGTGTGAATGTATCTGCCCGTCTGCCCGTCTGTCTGTCTGTCTATCGGTGTGGGAGACAGTGACAGACAACAGATTAACATTGTTGCTGAGTTCTGTTCTTACTTCTTGATTAATTTGGGAGCATCAGAGAGGGCTTCTTGAGAGTTGATTGGCTAATACAACAATCAGGGCAGGAGAGGGAGAGGCAAGGGACAGGGCATTGGCACCACGGGTGAAGCAGACAGCTCAAAACTTTATATAGATTCTAGAAGTCATATTTGTACAAACTGGTGTTTGGCTAAAGTGTGAACTCAAGAGTGGTGAAAAAGAGAATGGTCATTGGCTTCCAGCTTGAGTAAATGTGCACACAAGGGCAAGGCTCCAGATCAAAAGCACATCTAGGGCAAACCTGGAGACAAGATGATAGACCTGTTTGCTGAAGTTCTTACAGGCAATCCAGGATAATAAAGGCCATTTGCAAACTGTGGGACATAGAAGCAGGTTCAATAAGGGAATGATTGGGAAGGGGACCAAATTAAGAATCAGCTCTGTGACCTGAGATGAGGGAAGTTCCCAGGAGTCAATTCAAGTGACCTTAACCAAGATGCCTAACAGTGGGGGTGTGGGACCTAAAGAGGCTATCTTCTGTAGCTAGACAGGATCCCCAGTGGAGGGATAAGAACACCAACCCACCCACAAAACTTTCAACCCAAAATTTATCCTGTCTAAAAGAATAAAGAAATAACATTTAAAAAAATAAATAATTACAATTTACTTTTTACTTTTACCACCATCTCCAGATATTGTTCTCTGTATTAAATAAAAATCCCACTAATTTAAAAACATACAAGCAAACAAACAAACCAGAGTCAGCTCTGTGGATGTTCTTTCCATGTTGTCTCACCCATTCCTCACAGTGGACCTGCAGAAAGTGAGATTCTAAGTCATACAGTTGCTGAAGTGGGGTTCTGATTACTTCATCCCAAAGTCTGAAACTTCCAGCTTGACTGGTGACAAGGACCAGAGAAAACAGCTCATCCAAAATGGTTGTCTCCACTCAGAACTGAATGAGAAGATGCCCACATGCTCCTGAGCGCTTGCCCACTTCAATTTCTGAATTGCAGGCTCGAAGCTATGCTAGTTGACAGATATGCAGACCAAGCTTCTCACCTGACATGTGTCCGAGTTTCCTCTGTGTCACTGTGTCACACACCATAGTCAGATAGCTGGAAACTCCTTCAAATTGTTAATACTAATGTGATATACAACCACATGTAAAGTAGTACAACCACTGAGATTGAATCTGGTTATAGAATTTTAAATACCTGAACATTTTAATACTTTAATATGATGTTCCATTCACACAGAGAGAGACAGAGAGAGAAACAAAGACAGGAAGACACAGAGAGAGACACAGAGAGACAGAGAGACAGAGAGACAGAGAGACAGAGAGAGAGGGATCTATGTGCATTTAATGTTTCTTTTCCTGTCCCATCTCTTTCTTGTGGATGTCTAGGTCTACCCATTTCTTAAACAGCATTTTTGTTTCCTGGGTGAATATTTCTAAAAGTTCGTTTCTAGCAATAAAACCTTCATTTATTTCAGAGAAGCCCTCCATCCAAGGCAGCTGCATAAGGTAAATATGTTTAAATCTATGTGAAGGTACTGGAAGGTAGCCACAGAACAGACTTGAGAAACTGAGAAACTAAATCCTAGACAGGCAGTGCCCAGAGGGACTGACCCCCAGCACCCTGGAGCCCTCAACCAAAGAGGTAATAATAAGAAACTGGGAATCAGAGCAGAAATTGTGGGGTCTCTTGTTTTGCTTTGTTTTGTCTTGTTTCTGATTTCTGAGACATGGTCTCACTATGTAGACAAAGCTCACAAAGATCTACCTGCTTCTGCCTCCACCATACCTGGCCTCCATGGGGTCTCTTGTAGAGAGGGCTCCACTAACACCCTGCCTGTCCATCAGAACTTCAGAAAGGCAGTATCATTAGAATGAGGGTCAACAAAAGTACAAGTTTATGCTAATTTTAAGGCATTAAAATTAGGAATACCAAAAGGCCACAAGTAAAAGGGGAGTGTGATTAAATACCACCTAAAGGAAAATGAACTTGTGCTGTTTGTTTTCAAGGTAAGATGAATTTCTTGAAAACCAAGAGCTATTTTTCCCAAAAGAAGATGACTCAGTCTATCAGGACTGAGTCTAACTTCAGAAATCTGTGTTTTCCAGGGTCCTGAAGGAGTCAGATCCCTGTCCGGGAGAAACTTAACACAAAGCACTGTTAATGTGGGTGTGGGGTTAACTTTTACATTGGCAAAACACATATCTACTCCAGAAGCTATGGGACAATACTTAGAAGCTTCTAGAAGCTTCCAGAAGCTTGAGAATAAATGGGCTCCTGGCACCATACTCCCACTTCTGCAATAAACCAAGATATAGAGTCACTGTCATAGAACCCTCCTCCTCTCGCCCTCCAAAGATTATTGGTAATGTTCTTTTTTTTTTTTTTTTTTGGAAAATATTCACAGAAAATGGGCTTTTCCTCTTCTTTAATTCTAGCAAACTTCCCTGTAATCCCCTTACTTCCTCCATGAACCCATCTCCTTTCCCTTCCATGATGTGTAGCCACTGAGAACCTCCCCCAGAAAGAATATGGGCTCACAGGAGCCTACCAATTACTGCTGATCTATTGGCAGGTAACTGGGAATTGGCAGAGTCTGGGAGAGGAAGAAGCA
This sequence comes from Mus caroli, assembly GCF_978045245.1. Taxonomy (NCBI): domain Eukaryota; kingdom Metazoa; phylum Chordata; class Mammalia; order Rodentia; family Muridae; genus Mus; species Mus caroli. The sequence continues at coordinate 13,687,889 of NW_028227269.1, forward strand.
TTGAGCCTGGTTGTGTACCTAGTGAGCATGTGAGGCCCTACTGGATAGAACCAAACCCAGGGTCACACAGATGGCCCTCATTAAACTCTCTGGGACATAAAACAAAACAAAACAAAAATATAATAAATATGGGGGAGATTTGTGAGGAAGAAAGAGGTGGGCAGGGGTGAAGGATAAGTAAGAGAAGTTGGGGGATGGTAAACCAGAATGCATTGTACATGCATATAAAATTGTCAGTAACCAAAATTAATATAAAAAAGAAGCTCTCCTGGCCTCCTCTCTGACACAGGACCCCAGAGGCTATCCCCATGATTCTAAGAAACCTGGAGCAAATGAAACTGAGGAGCTAGCAACTGAGAGAAATCTGTGTGTAGTTTCCTGAAAGGGAACACCCAACTAGTGGTCACTTCTGTTGTGTCAGCAGCAAGGAAGCCACTGGCCAAAAGCTCCCCAGTAGCCACCCTGCCTCACCCACATGCTCCCCTCTGCTCTGACGTCAGCAGCAACTCTGGATGAAGACAAGATGCAGGACTTGGCTCCCATGCCATCAAAACAATGTGTCTTCTCCCTCTGGGCGTAAGTCCTGGGCTCAGAGTCTTCTGTGCAGTTCTCCTCAGTCTCCATGCAAGCTTTGGAAACCTGCCTGAACGCCCCAAGGTTCTAAGAACAACTGGAAAGAGTGGAGGACAGAGAGGCTCAGAGGAAGGAGCGTTGGGGGACGGGGCAGTGTCTACTACTCACTGTCTGGGTTGTGAATGCCTGGTTGGGTGGTAACTTCAGCCTTTAGCCTAGCATCCACTTGTTTGAGACAAAACTGAGCAGTTTTGTTTCCCTACCTGGTCCACAGGAGCTGACCGAAGAAACAGGCCTGTTGAGACTTCCTCTCACCAGTGTGTGGCAGCCCCAGCCTGTGTCCTCAGTGTTCCCCTCCCATGGAGGGCAGGTCTTCAAAAGCAAAAGACTCAAGACTCCTGACAGAATTTACATCTCACAGGTCTCAAAGATTATACAGTACAAACCCTCACTGTGTTTTTTCCCCCGCAGTGCATCCCAAGAAGATATCCCTGAAACCTGTTTTGTTTTCCATTCATAAACACTCTTATATCTTATATCTTATATCTTATATCTTGTATCTTATATCTTGGGTATCCTGAGTTTTTGGGCTAATATCCACTTATCAGTGATTACATATTGTGTGAGTTCCTTTGTGAATATGTTACCTCACTCAGGATGATGCCCTCCAGATCCATCCATTTGCCTAGGAATTTCATAAATTCATTCCTTTTAATAGCTGAGTAGTACTCCATTGTGTAAATGTACCACATTTTCTGTATCCATTCCTCTGTTGAGGGGCATCTGGGTTCTTTCCAGCTTCTGGCTATTATAAATAAGGCTGCTATGAACATAGTGGACCATGTGTCCTTCTTACCGGTTGGAACATCTTCTGGATATATGCCCAGGAGAGGTATTGCTGGATCCTCTGGTAGTATTATGTCCAATTTTCTGAGGAACTGCCAAACTGATTTCCAGAGTGGTTGTACCAGCTTGCAATCCCACCAACAATGAAGGAGTGTTCCTCTTTCTCCACATCCTCGCCAGCATCTGCTGTCACCTGAATTTTTGATCTTAGCCATTCTGACTGGTGTGAGTGGAATCTCAGGGTTGTTTTGATTTGCATTTCCCTGATGATTAAGGATGTTGAACATTTTTTCAGGTAGAGATAGAATTTCATTGCTGTGAAGAGACACCAAGACCAAGGCAACTCTTTTATTTTCTTTTTTTTATTAGTTATTTTCTTCATTTACATTTTAAATGCTATCCCGAAAGTCCCCTATACCCTCCCCCCATCCTACTCCCCAACTCACCCATTTCTGTTTCCTGGCCCTGGCATTCCCCTGTACTGGGGCATATAATCTTCCCAAGACCAAGGGCCTTTCCTCCCATTGATGGCCGACTAGGCCAAACTCTGCTACATATTCAACTGGAGACACAAGCTCTGGGGGGCACTGGTTAGTTCATATTATTGTTCCTCCTATAGGATTGCAGACCCCTTTAGCTCCTTGGGTACTTTCTCTAGTTCCTTCATTGGGGGCCCTGTGTTCCATCCAATAGATGACTGTGAGCATCCACTTCTGTATTTGCCAGGAGCTGAGGTGGAAGAAAGGACCATCCAGAGACTGTCCCACCTGGGGATCCATCCCATAAACAATCACCAACCCAGACACTATTGCATATGCCAGCAAGAATTTGCTGACAGGACCCTAATATAGCTGTCTCTTGTGAGGCTATGCCTAGGCAACTCTTATAAAGGAAAACATTTCACTGAGGCTGGCTTACAGTTTCAGAGGTTCAGTCCATTATTGTCATGATGGGAAGCATGGCAGTGTGCAGGTAAACACAGTGCTATGAGGAGTTGAAAGTTCTACAGAAGGAGACTGTTTCAGTGGACATAGGTTGAGAATAGGTGACCTCAAAATCCAGCTCCACAGTGACACACTTCCTCCAACAAGGTCACACCTATTACAACAAGGTCACACCTCCTAATAGTACCACTCCCTATGGGTCGAGTATGCAAACACATGAGTCTATGGAGGGGTCATACCTACTCAAAGTACCACACTTCTAAACAATCATTCAACAGACATTCCTGCAGAAATCCTAACCTAAGGCAGTGGTATATCATTTGTTACAGCTATGGAGCAAAAGGTGGTCTCTCCTCACTGACTCTGTGGTCTTGGATAGTCACCAAGTATATGATCTTCTATCTGTACAAGAGATCTCTATCTGAGAGAGAGAGAGAGAGAGAGAGAGAGAGAGAGAGAGAGAGAGAGAGAGAGAGAGAGAGAGGATTCTTTCACAGGTTTTCTTCATGACACTCTGGTGGTGCAATGACTACAAAAAAAAAAGTCTAGAAAAAACACAAGATTGTTCAAATAATATTCACAGCAGCCAAGCTATTGCCAATATATCCTCTCTATACATCATTCATGTATGTGTATGCACATATACATACATACTGAGACCAGGAGAGAACATCAAGAGTCCTGTTCTATCACTCTACCTTAGATCATCAAGACAAGGTCTCACTGAACCTGGAATCATCCTGGCAGCTGGCACCCAGGCAATCTTTCTGTCTACCTCCCAAAGTGCAAGGACTGCAGCTATGCATGGCTAGGGCTTTTTACACGTGTCCTTGGCTTTTACCTGGGAATCTTGTGCTCTTACAGCAAGTGTTCCTACTACTAAGTCATTCTCAGAGCCCTCCTCAAATGCTTTTCTTAAGAGTTTCCATTTTGGACTCAGAATCATAGATGTGGCCAGGGGAGCAAGGGAGGGGGGAAGGGAAGATGACTGGAGTTTGGCAAGGAGTATAAGTTATTTTTCTCACTGTTGTGCCCTTATATCTGAGAAGAAACAGCTTAAGGAAGGATTTGTTTTAACCCAGTCTGAGGTAATACAGTCCTTCACTGCTGGGAAGGCACGGAGACCAGGGCTCCATCTACAGTGACAGAAGCCTACAGTGCCATCTCTTAAATCACCCCAGATCTGGAAACAAAGGCTAGATGGGATGCAAATCTATAAATCTCGGCTACAAATCAAGACTCACCACTAATGACTTCCTCCTGTGAGGCTCCTAAGTCAGTGGTTCTCAGCCTTCCTAATGCTTAGACCCTTTAGTACAGTTCTTCGTTTGTGGTGAACTCCCATCCATAAAATTATTTCATTTCTACACTTTATAACTGTAAATTACACCACTGTTATGAGTTGTAATGTGACTGTGTTTTACGATGGTTGCAACCCACAGGTTGAGAGCCGCTGTCCTAAGGGTTACAATCTTCCAAAACCATGACATCAGCTGGGGGCTGAGAGTTCAAACACATCACACTATGGAGACAATTAACCATTCAACCATGAACGCAACAAGGAGAACCTGCTAAGTTTGCCCCCACTGTGGATCTCTGGACTGAAAGGAAGCTCCGTCTATCTGAAGATCCAATAGGAGACATCTATGACTGGGACTATGGCTCCTACGTAGTTCTTCAGTGTCTGTCTTTAGGGACCCAAGGAAACAGACACATGTAGGGCCCATGGGCCTTGGCTCATGTCTGTAGACAAGAACCATGATTGGGACCAGCTCTCCAGGCCAGATCCAATTCTTGCTGTGGTTGTGAAAGGCATCTTAAAGATGGATTAGCAGGCCTTGCAGAAGAAGAAGCAGAAGGAGTTGGGGAGGACAGAGAGGATGGAGGACAGCAGGTGAAACAATAGTGAAGCTCATATGAACTCACGGTGATTAAAGCAGCAATCAGAGGGCCTGTGTGGATCTGCACCGTGTCCTCCTCATATATACTACAGCTTCCAGTTTAGTACTTTCATGACACTCTTCAGTGTGTGAATAAGTGGATCTCTGATTGTTGTGCCTTCCCTTCAGCTTGGCTTGTTGAACTTCAATATGATGTTTTGTTTGGGGGATTTCTTTATTTCATTATATTTTATTTTGTCCTGTTTTGTTGTTACTTCTTAGAAACTTGTTCTTTTCTAATCAGAGACACAAAGGGACTGGATATGTATGGGAGAGGTGGTGGGGAGGGACTGGGAGAAGTAAGGGAAGAGGAAACAGTGTTCAGATTATGAATGTATAATCTGAAAAAAAGATTTTTTTATATATTAAATATATACACACACATAAATGTGCGTGTGTGTGTGTGTGTGTGTGTGTGTGTGTGTGTGTGTGTGTGATTAAAAAGATAAACTGACAGGATCCAGGCTTTGAGGAGCAGATCTGCTATTTAGCAGCTAATTAGCCAGTTCTTATCCCATTCAACATAGGACTTAGAGTCAGTAGAGATAAGCATACAATACATAGAAAAGCTATCTATAGTGAAGCTAAAATCTTAATTCACTGACATTGCAAAGAAGCCCCCAAGCCTCACCTCTTGGCTTTCTCATGACATAGAAAGCCTGATGATTACCTGTGTCCACTGCTACCCAATTAGGACCCCTGGAAGGCAAGGGAAACATCTTACCACATCTGGACTCCCAGTGTCTGGGTGCAGGGTTAACATATAACATACCTGAAGGAAGGAATAACTAGGTCAAGAAAATGGAAATACTAGGACTCATCCCTTCACTCGCAGTTAATGTGCCTCTGAGCCACAGTCTCCAGCGAGTTTGCTTTAAGTCAGGCGTGGCTGTCTATACTCAGAAGTGGTGTCCTTAATCATGGTTACTGTTGCTATGATGGAATCCCATGACCAAAACTACTCGGGGAGGGAAGGCTTTACTTGACTTATACTTCCACATCACTGTTTATCACTCAAGGAAGTTGAGATGGGAACTCAAATAGGGCAGGAATTTGGAGGCAGGAGTTGATGCACAGGCCATGGAAGGGTGTTGCTTACTGGCTTGCTCCTCATGAATTGCTCAGCCTGCTTTCTCACAGAAACCGGGATCATAATCCCAGGGATGGCACCACCCATAATGGGCTTGTCCCTCTCCCATCACCCACTAATTAAGACAATATCCTACAGTTGCATCTTATAAAGACATTTTCTCAATTGAGGTTTCCTTCTCTAAGATGATTCTAACTTGGGTCAAACTGATATAAAATTAGCCAGCATAACTGATCCCTTGCCAACTTGATACAAAACACTTTTTAAGATATAATCTTCTCTCTCTCTCGCTCTCGCTCTCTCTCTCTCTCTCTCTTTATCCCCAAGATCTCAGAATAATAAATATCACAAATATAAAGCATACATTACATACTCTTTACCAATTCAAAAACATTTAAAGTTCATTTTCTGTTAAAAAAAATCCAAAATCTCCTTTAAAATTCAAAGTCTTTTTAAAAAATTCAAAGTTTCCCAAGTGTGAGCTCCTGTAAAATCAGAAATAACGTAAATACTTCTTTACTTCAAGAGGGAAGAACCAGGGCACAACTACAGTCTGAACAAAGCAAAACCTCACTTCAACAGCGTAAACAATAATGGGGATAATGGGGATTTTCTCAGTTTTCTCAGCTCCTCCACAGGTCCCTTCCCAGCTCTGCCCTCTGCAGCACACACAGCTTGTCTTCTAGACTAAAGCCAGCCCCAGCACCACAGCTGCTGGTGTTCTTGATGCTCATGCATGGAACTGGCATCTCCAAGGAATTGGTGTCTTCTGCTGAAGCAGGGCTGCACTTTCACCAATAGCCTGTCCTTGGCTCTCTTCATGGTACCAAGCCTCAACTTATCCCCATGACCCCTTCAATCCTGGGGTTTCAACTGTTACTGAGGCTGTACCTTCACTAATGGCTTCTCCTGGCCTCTTGGTGCCAAGCCTCAGCTGTTCTCCATGACCCCTTCGTACCTTCAAAATCAGTCACCTGGATAACTGTTATACTACCAGGTTTGACTGCCAACACATAGTACAACTTTGGCCACTTCTGTTACAGAGTTTCTATGTGCTGACTCTGAGGAAACTCTTCCCAGAAGACTTCACTTCCATGATTCTGGTCTCTCAGCTAACCAGTATCAATTGTCCCAATAAAACAAAGGCTTAAATTTAGTGGTTCTGGTCTCTTCTCAATCAGCCAATTCTTCAGCTCCATCTGACCAGACACCACAGATTCTTTACACAAATGGCCCAATAGAGTCTTTTGCTTCCCTCTGAAACATCACAGGCCAGGCCTCCAGCACCTGCACATTCTTATCTTCACAGTTCCAACAGAACAGCCCACTGAGCTCTCAACACTCAATGACTATCTAACCCAAAGTTTCAAAGTCCTTCCACAGTCCTCCCCAAAACAATATGCTCACAGCATACAACCTGCTCCCTGGTTCCAGCTTGTCTCAGGGTGATGTGATGAAACACCATGACCAAAGAAAGTTGGGGTGGAAAGGGTTTATTTGGCTTACACATCCATATCACTGTTCATCATCAGAGGAAATCAGGACAGGACAGGACAGGACAAAGACAAAGACAAACAGGACAGGAGCCTGGAGGCACTGGCTGATGAAGAGACCATGGAGTGGCACTGCTTACTGGCTTGACCCTCATTGCTTGCTTATACAAACTGGGACAATCAGCCCAGGAATAACCCCACCCACAGTGGGCGGGGCCTCCCACATTAATCTCTAACTTAGAAAATGTCCTACAGGCTTGCCTACAGTCCAATCTTAGGGAAGTGTTTTCCTTTTATTATTGTTCTTGTTGTATTTTATTTATTATTTTTTTAACTTATTCACTTTACATCCTGCTCACTGCCCCCTCCCAGTTACCTCCTCCCACAATCCTTCTCCCTATCTCCTGTCCCCTTCTCCTCTGAGCAAGTGTTTTCTTTTCTTTTTTTTTTTTTTTTAATATTTTTATTACATATTTTCCTCAATTACATTTCCAATACTATCCCAAAAGTCCCCCATAGCGCCCCCCACTTCCCTACCCACCCATTCCCATTCTTTTGGCCCTGGCATTCCCCTATATTGGGGCATATAAAGTTTGCAAGTCCAATGGGCCTCTCTTTCCATTGATGGCCGACTAGGCCATCTTTCCATACATATGCAGCTAGAGACAAGAGCTCCAGGGTTCTGGTTAGTACATCATGTTGTTCCAACAATAGGGTTGCAGATCCCTTTAGCTCCTTGGGTACTTTCTCTAGCTTCTCCATTGGGAGCCCTGTGATACATCCAATAGCTGACTGTGAACATCCACTCCTGTGTTTGCTAGGCCCCGGCATCGTCTCACAAGAGACAGCTATATTTGGGTCCTTTCAGCAAAATCTTGCTAGTGTATGCAATGGTGTCAGCGTTTAGAAGCTGATTATGGGACGGATCCCTGGATACAGCAGTCTCTAAATGGTCCATCCTTTCATCACAGCTACGAACTTTGTCTCTGTAACTCCTTCCCTGGGTGTTTTGTTCCCAATTCTAAGAAGGTGCACAGTGTCCACACTTTGGTCTTCATTCTTCTTGAGTTTCATGCGTTTATCAAATTGTATCTTATATCTTGGGTATCCTAAGTTTTGGGCTAATATCCACTTATCAATGAATACATATTGTGTGAGTTCTTTTGTGATTGTGTTACTTCACTCAAGATGATGCCCTCCAGGTCCATCCATTTGGCTAGGAATTTCATAAATTCATTCTTTTTAATAGCTGAGTAGTACTCCATTGTGTAAATGTACCATAATTTCTGTATCCATTCCTCTGTTGAGGGACATCTGGGTTCTTTCCAGCTTCTGGCTATTATAAATAGGGCTGCTATGAACATAGTGGAGCATGTGTCCTTTTTACCGGTTGGGACATCTTCTGGATATATGCCCAGGAGAGGTATTGCTGGATCCTCCGGTAGTACTATGTCCAATTTTCTGAGGAACCGCCAGACTGATTTCCAGAGTGGTTGTACAAGCTTGCAATCCCACCAACAATGGAGGAGTGTTCCTCTTTCTCCACATCCTCGCCAGCATCTGCTGTCACCTGAATTTTTGATCTTAGCCATTCTGACTGGTGTGAGGTGGAATCTCAGGGTTGTTTTGATTTGCATTTCCCTGATGATTAAGGATGTTGAACATTTTTTCAGGTGCTTCTCTGCCATTCGGTATTCCTCAGGTGAGAATTCTTTGTTCAGTTCTGAGCCCCATTTTTTAATGGGGTTATTTGACTTTCTGGAGTCCACCTTCTTGAGTTCTTTATATATATTGGATATTAGTCCCTTATCTGATTTAGGATAAGTGAAGATCCTTTCCCAATCTGTTGGTGGTTTTTTTGTCTTATTGATGGTGTCTTTAGCCTTGCAGAAGCTTTGTAGTTTCATGAGGTCCCACTTGTCAATTCTCGATCTTACAGCACAAGCCATTACTGTTCTATTCAGGAATTTTTCCCCTGTGCCCATATCTTCAAGGCTTTTCCCCACTTTCTCCTCTATAAGTTTCAGTGTCTCTGGTTTTATGTGAAGTTCCTTGATCCACTTAGACTTGACCTTAGTACAAGGAGATAGGAATGGATCGATTCGCATTCTTCTACATGTTAACAACCAGTTGTGCCAGCACCATTTGTTGAAAATGCTGTCTTTCTTCCACTGGATGTTTTTAGCTCCCTTGTCGAAGATCAAGTGACCATAGGTGTGTGGGTTCATTTCTGGGTCTTCAATTCTATTCCATTGGTCTATTTGTCTGTCACTATACCAGTACCATGCAGTTTTTATCACAATTGCTCTGTAGTAGAGCTTTAGGTTCGGCATGGTGATTCCACCAGAGGTTCTTTTATCCTTGAGAAGAGTTTTTGCTATCCTAGGTTTTTTGTTATTCCAGATGAATTTGCAGATTGCACTTTCTAATTCGTTGAAGAATTGATTTGGAATTTTGATGGGGATTGCATTGAATCTGTAGATTGCTTTTGGCAAGATAGCCATTTTTACAATGTTGATCCTGCCAATCCATGAGCATGGGAGATCTTTCCATCTTCTGAGATCTTCTAGAATTTCTTTCTTCAGAGACTTGAAGTTTTTATTATACAGATCTTTCACTTCCTTAGTTAGAGTCACGCCAAGATATTTTATATTATTTGTGACTATTGAGAAGGGTGTTGTTTCCCTAATTTCTTTCTCAGCCTGTTTATTCTTTGTGTAGAGAAAGGCCATTGATTTGTTTGAGTTAATTTTATATCCAGCTACTTCACCGAAGCTGTTTATCAGGCTTAGGAGTTCTCTGGTGGAATTTTTAGGGTCACTTATATATACTATCATATCATCTGCAAAGAGTGATATTTTGACTTCATCTTTTCCAATTTGTATCCCTTTGATCTCCTTTTGTTGTCGAATTGCTCTGGCTAGGACTTCAAGTACAATGTTGAATAGGTATGGAGAAAGTGGACAGCCTTGTCTAGTCCCTGATTTTAGAGGGATTGCTTCAAGCTTCTGACCATTTACTTTGATGTTGGCTACTGGTTTGCTGTAGATTGCTTTTATCATGTTTAGGTATGGGCCTTGAATTCCTGATCTTTCCAAGACTTTTATCATGAATGGGTGTTGGATCTTGTCAAATGCTTTTTCCGCATCTAACGAGATGACCATGTGGTTTTTGTCTTTGAGTTTGTTTATATACTGGATTACGTTGATGGATTTCCGTATATTGAACCATCCCTGCATCCCTGGGATGAAACCTACTTGGTCAGGATGGATGATTGTTTTGATGTGTTCTTGGATTCGGTTAGCAAGAACTTTATTGAGGATTTTTGCATCAATATTCATAAGGGATATTGGTCTGAAGTTTTCTATCTTTGTTGGGTCTTTTTGTGGTTTAGGTATCAGAGTAATTGTGGCTTCATAGAATGAGTTGGGTAGAGTACCTTCTGTTTCTATTTTGTGGAGCAAGTGTTTTCTTAATTGATGCTTCATCCTCCCAGATGACTCTAGTCTGTGTCAAGTTGACATAAATGTAGCCAGCCAGCACAGGGGTGTTGCATTGCATTTTACTTGGTCTCCTTGAAATGGTTCACCTTGTCCCTCTACTTTCTATTGAAAATGCCATTATCCTTTGACATTAAGAAATCTCTTTCAAATATCTTCCTGCCTCTCATGTTGGTCCTTCATCCCCATTACAAACTCCTCTTTGATGCCAAATTTAAATGGCCACACTCCCTTGGGATTCTTTTTAGGGCTCCACCCTTCTCCACACACTATTTCCAGAAATGTGTGGTAACTACTGTCCTTAGCTCCTGCTTCATTTAAGACTTTCTCTCTAACCAAATAAAATCTCCTTGCCTCACCCACCAGTGACACGTGCCACTACCCTTTCAAGAGTACTCGTGTGGTGGTTGGCTTGCTCTCTCAGCTTCAAATATACTGAAGTCTCTTCTGGTCCCTTTGTGGACCACCTTGTTAGATGTTTGAATTGTTCATTGTGTGCAAACATAATGAAATCATGCACAACCATAGAAAGTCATTCTAGAAAGAGAGTTGTGGCTGGGAAACATCATCCCAGCATCTGTCTTATTAAATATTTAAAGGATGTAGGAAACAATGCAGCTATGGTTCCTAAGATGTTGGCATTAACAAGTGGGGTCTTTCAGAAATACCTAGGTAATGAGAACAGAAACCTTCAGAATAGAACAAAGATCTTTCAAAAAGGCCCTAGAGAGACTCCTGTTCCTCATCAATGAGATGGAAGAAAGAAATTGTCTTTGAGCTAGAAGTAGGCCCTCACCCAACACTGGATCTGCCTTCACCCTGGACCTTGAAGCTTCCAGAAACATGAACTTTTTCATGTTGATGTCACCCTATTTGAGCCAAAGAGGTTGGGACATATAAATACTTAGCATGATCCACATTCTCAGGAGCCTGTACCTTGGGTCAGCAGGGTCCCTGTGAGTAAGCCTGGGGCTTATGGTTGCTCCTCCTCTGGACTCTGAGTATTGTCCCATAGCCATCCACATCACGACTGTCAAGTGTCTGAGGGGGAAGGGGCTCTAACAGACCTGAGCATGGCAAACATTGCAGACGGGTTTTGCCCTTTTACTCTCCCCCCAACCCCCACCCCACCTTGCTAAAAACCATTACATTCCTAAAGCTAGATCTCAAGGTCTAATTCCTTATTTGGCCACTGACTCGTTCCTCAGGATAAAAACACCAAGGTCCAGCAATCAGAAGTCATTACTTGGCTAACGTGTCTGATCAGGACTTACCACAAATCCTAGCAGACTAACAGACTCCTAACAGACTCCTCCTTTTCCCCTTAAAAGCCCACTCCTGCAGAAACATCCTCTCATCCTCTCTTTCTTGCTTTTCTTGCTTCATTGGCTGCTGATGCTACCTCCGCTCCTTGCCTCCCTCCCCAACTCCCTCAAGATTTTTTTAGTATCTGAAGAAAATGCTTGTATTTGTGGATTAAATAGACAAATATGTCATGGTTAAAATTTGGTTGAATGTAATGACTAGTATGTGCTAGTATAAAGAAATTAACAAGCCCTTGATTGTATGTGGTACATAATATGTGCAAATTACTCTGATGCAAATATGAGCATCGTGGCATGTTGAGATTTGTACACACTATCGGTGTGTATACAATCAAATGTGTGATATATGCTCAAGAAAGCTTCAGTGTGCCATTGGTAAAAACCTTGAGTTACTGAGACAACGTTATTTTTATATTTAACTTTATATTTTATATAAAACTTAAATATTTTATATTTAAACTTTCCAAATTTTCTGCAGTGTGAAGAGAGAACAACACTCCTGCAAAAGTCATTTCAGCCCCTGAGTATGTGTGACTGTTAGCTGAGGCTTTCCCTCAGCAAGGTGATACAGGCCTTCTCTGCACACTGAAAATAAATTCTCAATGTTTCCTTTCACATTGTTCGTTCATCAAGTGTACTGTGGAGAGCTAGCATGAACCAGAGAGTCCAGGCCACTCACCATCTGATGCAACACTGGAGTGACATGAACAGGAAAGACCCAGTCTACTCAGAAAACAAGAGGCCACCTCACAATCAGATAGACCCCCTAAGAGTTAACCATGCTCCATCAAAACAACCCCATCCTCTCAAGCTATGCACAACCTCCACCTCTAAGAAAGCAAAATATACAAGTGGGACCTTAACTAAGCTTCTTATTCTCTCCAACGCTCAGTGTTCTCATTTATAAAACAGGAACATGAATACACACCTACCATTTCACAGTTGTGAGAATTAGACAAAATGTTGAATGAAAACTAAAAGAGAAAGCCAAAGAAGGAAATGGCACTAGGCACATTCTCCCCCAGGGTTTCGAAAGGGCAGAAGGACACAGTTCCTACCTGCTGCAGCATCGAGCCACACACTTGCATCTCTGTAGAAATCCCAGTTTCACCCTCAGTATATGCCTAGCACAAAAGCCTGAGTTTTAAAAACTCAGAACTGTCCTCTATTTAGACCTGGAGGTCGGGCAACAGGCCATGACTTCAGAGATGAACAAACCAGGTTTCTGCCTGTAATCATGAAAGCTTCTTCCGGCTCTCACCTTCCCACCAAGAGATAAAGACTTTCATCAAAAGAGGTGGCAAATTGCTGAGTGCAATTTCGTATAGCACACACTCAAAACATCTGCCTTGATTGGATCCCCAGCAGCCATGCTCCACTTGTAGAAAACACAGATGCTAATTTCTTAGAGCACAAAGAACATTTAAATGCATGCTGGAGCCAAGAGCCACAGCTTGTCAGCCAGCCAGCTTCTCACCTGGCATGACTTGGCACGGCAGCACTGCTGGCATCAGAGAGGAAAGTCTGATGGCTCCAGAGCCTGCTGAAGCACAGACTCTTCATTGCCAACAGTTACCAGGCACCGCCAAGGAGAACCATCCCAGAGACAGGATGCTCACCTACAGCAGTCCTGCCCTTCTCTGTCCAGGGCTAAAGCAGCAGATTGATGGGTTCTTCACTTCCTTTTTAAGCCTTTTCTGTACATTTCAATGTGTTTTCTATCCAAGAATCAGGAGGCCCTGAGTCCTTTGTTTGGTTGTTTGGGTTTTGTTTTGTTTGTTTTGTATGAGGGGGATATTGAGGCAGGGTCTCATGGCTAAAGATGACTTTAAACTTCTACTCCTCCTGCTTCTACCTCCTGAGAGGTAGGAATATAAGCATGTTCCACCATACCTTGTTTATGTGGTACTGGGGAGGGAACCCAGGGCTTAGCACATGATACATAATGATCAAGGATAGATAGATAGATAGATAGATAGATAGATAGATAGATAGATAGATCAATGAGAGAGAGAGATAATGATAGATATTGATGATTAATAGATGATTGATAGGTGATTGGTGGATAGATGACAGATAATGATGGCTGCTAGATAGTGGGTAATGGTAGATGATAAAGAGGGAGAAAGAGAGAGAGAGAGATCAAGCTTTCTGGTTAAGCTTGAATAATTTCATCTCCTCAGATAGTAGCTAGCTGTGTGGGAACAAAGGTTTTACCAACAAACAAAAGGAGATTATTTTAAGTACAGATTTGAACCACAGAGATGTATAGAGATAATCCTGAAAGGGAGGTCCATTCCCATTACTCACACCACTTGGAAAGGCACCAGATAGGTCCAAAGCCTGTCCCATAGACCCCAAAGTTCCCCTGCCTCCTCCCTACTGTGCACCTACACAGTGAGTGTAGTTGAAAGCTGGATTCTTAGTTTTCTCAAGCAAGACGGGAAAGAGAGATGTGAAATTCACTCTGGTAAAAGAGGCAATGGGACAGAGAAGTCCCAAAGAAGAGCTGTCTCAGCAGCTTCCTGTGGAAACTCAAGGTTACCCACAGAATCTGTGCTGGACGAGACTGAGTGGAAGAAACCCAACTGAGAAAAAAATTAGAGACAGTGTGCCCCATAGAAGTGTTCTTAAACATATTCAAAAGCATAGCCTCTGGAGCTTGCTAAAAACTTCAGATTCTAAAGTTCCAGCAAGAATATAGAATCAGAAAGTGCAACATGGACCCCATGAGTCAACTGTCAACATCACACCACAGATGATTCTGACAGAGACATCACGTGGCCTACCAAGGATGCCCATTGTGCTGGCAAAGCCAACTAACATAAGAGCAAAAATGAGTTAGTGAATCTATAGAATAGAGCCAACCCCCTCCATCCTTCACCATACTTCAGTTCATAGACCACACAGTGAAACCAGAGGTAGCAGGAGTTGGGCAGGGACAAGCAGGGACCACATCCATCTCTGACAGGGACAGAGTCTCTTTCTGATTCCGATGGGCTGAGGGGAAACATACCCAGGGACAGAAACGAGGCAAGGTCCTGTGGCTCATCCAGGGATTCTGGAGAAGGAAAAGCTAATTCCAAATATGATATTCATTTTTTATTCTCACTGAGCAGAGTTATGGTAGAAAAATTATCACTAGCAACTGAGGAGTCAGTGGAGGAGGGATTCCCATTCTGCCTTGAAATTGAAGCCTAAGAAGTGAAAATTATTCCCTGGATTCTGGGACCTTCTCTGGCTGCACTTGACCTGATCCCTCCTTCTGTTGATATTCAGTGTCTCACCTCTTCTTTCATTTCCATGCTAATGAGCCCTCCCCAGATCACCTCTTCCCTTCCCTCACCTAAGAGCCCTGCTGACTGCTTAGAGCCTGCAGAGGCTTTTTCTCAGTGAGACACATTATCCAGCCACTTTAATTACTCTTTTCTTTCTCCTCAGTGACCTGACCAGAGGCTGAATGCTACCCCATACTTCTCTATCCATCATTTTAACTACTCCACAGTTGCTCATAAGTGTCCTCTACTCTGTTCATCACTGAAGTACCCAGGGCTTCCTGAATAGCACATAAACTCAACCACACTTGAGAATGAAGGATGTATAAGCATCCCGCTTTATAACCTTAGCCTATAATAAGAATACTAAAAATTACAAAGGGCAGAACTGGAGGGAGGGAACAAGGAAGGGAAGGAGGGAGGGAGAAACAGAGACAGGGAGAATGACAGAATGATATTATATGCTTTCAATTTGGAAACGATAATAAGAGAAAGATCGCCTGTCTATTTGGTGGAATGGAGAGTGGTGAAGGGGAGGCTGAAGGGAACCAAACCAGAAGGGTCCACAGGGCTCTCCTTTGCCTGAAAAATGTTGTCATAGACAATACTAAAACTAAATCACATTGTGTTTGGGACAGAACCTTGGAGCTGTGTTTGAGAGCTTAGAGATCCCTCCCCCACCCCACCCCACCCCCAGAGCTAATTCTAGGTGTTTAACCACATTCCTTCTGCCCTCACCACACAAGGGGCTGCACCACACAAGGGGCTGCGTGAAGAGATGTGAAAAGGCAGAGATTTGAAGGTAACATGCATGGCATGACAGATACCAAAGCCCACATAGGAGGCTCTCTTAGCCTTTGTTGAAATCCAACACTCCTATGCAACCCTTCCAGGTTAGCTTAGGATGGTCCTGTGGCTTGCTTTACCCTGTAAGACATCAGCAGCATAACAAAAGCTAACCAGAGAGAGTTTTCTATCTTGTAACACAACTGCCTTAGTATTGGAAATGTGAGCCATTCTCCCCAAGAGGTTACATGGAGGACAAGAGAAACCAGCTCACAGGCAGAAATGCAGATGAGGTCACACTGAACCATTCCATATCAATGGAGCAACCAAATGGCATGAGTGGCCCCACCCCAGATTAGCTAGCCAGGCCAACCTCAGCAGATGAGTGTGTAAGGCAGTGGTGCCCACAGCAGCTGAGCCACAAGCTATTAGGCAGTAATGGGTGATTAAAAGAGTCTGAAGCTACTCAGAGAACATAAACACCACAAAATCAGCATCGTGAACTAGGAAAAACACATATTGTAATGCTGATTTAATACCAGCCAAATACCCACAGCAAGCAGAAATATGACAGTGAAATATTATAAATTCTGCCATGGAAGCCGTAATAAAAGCTTACTGTGCCAGCATCCACTGAATATGTATTGGGAGTCTTCAATAACCCTAGCAATCCAGACAAGAAATAAAAGGTATATGAATTTAAAAGTGAAAAATACCTGTTTGTAAACAATGTGATTGTCTGTATATTGAAAAATGGCCACCCAAGATATCCATGCCCTAATTCCCAAAGCCCATGATAATTACTTTGCCTGTTGCCACTGTGAATAATTCAAGGGTTTCCAGTTTGAGCCATTAGTCAGGGTTATCATGGGCTTGACCTGACCCATTGTAATCATGGGTATTTATAAGAGGGCTAGGAAACCAAAATAACAAGAAGCTGGGGTGATATGAGGCAAGGATCAAGAGCCAAAGAATCCTGGTAATTTCTATAAGCTAGACAATACAAATACACAGATTATAAATTCTCCCTAAGAACCCTGAAAAATAAGAGTCCTGCTATGTATGCAGCCCAGTGAGAAGAAGTTGATATAGCCTCCAAAACCATAAGAGAGGAGACCTGTGTCATTTTAAGTCACTAAGTATATAGTATTTTATTACTGCTCCCATAGAAAACCAATATAGTTTCTAAAGAAATTTCCAGAAAGAATTTATAGACAATAAAGCTGTAAAGGAAGACCGAGAGGGTTGTTGGCTACAAGTCCAATGTACAAAAAAAAAAAGAAAGAAAGAAAAAGAAAAAGAAATCATCTCATATACCTGCTGTGGACTAAAGAATACAATGATGACAGCCAAAATGTTTGTGAGCAAAGTTTAACAAATGCATGGAAAATAACCAAACAGAAGATAGATAAGACTTTATTAAAACATTTGTAAACATTCTACAGGGTATAAAGCTCTTCACACATGGAAAATAGCACAAGTTGATTATAAACATCATTATCAGAAAGAAAAAAAGTCATCCCAATTTTTTCTATAATCAACGTATGAATTCCAACAAGGGGGTATTTTGTGGAATGTGACAAATTAATCCTAAAATATAAAGGAAGAATGGGCGGGAACTTCGGGCAGCAGGTCTGGGTTACTCATACCTTATATGTTCCTGGGAAACCTCTGGATCCAGGACTGACCAATGGTTATCTCCTGGGAGAACTGCATCCTTTAAAAACTCTAACTAGTAAACGTGTATTTGCTTGTTTGAGCCCTTGGGTCTTGGTCCATGTTGTACCAATTCAATCAGCAGAATCAAGCTTTGAGAGGCTGGGGTTAGTCACATAGACATTACATGGGTACTAAGACTCAGAAACATCTGCTCAGACATGTCTTATATGTACTGTCCCTAGTGTCACTGAGGAATTAAATATCTATGCAATCCCTCTAGGAGGGAACAGCTGCCGAGTTCTTCATAGTTTCTCACACCCTTTCTTCCTCAGCAAATCTAGGTCTCTACCCCTCCCTTGTAACAAATTCTAATAGTGTATAGCTGCTTCTGAGCCCAGCCAGTCCTTCTAGAAGTCTACCAGACCTAACTAAAGGTTGGTCCTGAAGACTCCTGACTCAAATACTGAAGTGCAAGTGACCATTGGTGTCTTTTCTCCGAATAATCAATAAGGTAAGCAGTTGGCCATACCCTTACCACGTTAAAGCTTATAGAACCCTAATAAGTAAGTCAGGTGCCATGGAACAAGTGGATAGAAGAGAGACCCCAGGAACTGCCCATCTCATATTCATTGTCTATTCTCAAGCTTCAACATTTCTTCTGTGTTGACCCTTCACTTCATAGCGTATGATTCCTGCCAGCCAGCTTTAGGTAATCGCTTTGTTTAATGATGGTCATCTGTCTTATTGTTTCCTAACTTCACAAGGTTCAAGAGTGGTTCCTGACAAACTGTTCTTTTCTAAGCACCGATCTCAGTGAAGTGACATCACACAGCTTACACATGCCTGTCTTTCCTAGAGATGCTATGCTGAGAGGACCCAGTCAGTACATGGTTCATCTTTCACTCTCCACCTCCACCACAATAGGGAACATTAGCAGAAGTTGGCACTAATGAAATAAATGTTTGATCAATCAAGTATTAATAATGATTTAAAAACAAATGTATTGTGAGGTAAGTTATAGTGTTCAAAGGGAACAATGAAACAACATAATAAAAGTCAAGTTACATTAGTATAAAATAATAAAACATCCAAGTATTAACTTCAGGATAGAGTCTCTCTGTGTGTATGTGACACAGACAGAGATACAAACAGAGGGGGGAGGGAGAGGAAGAGGGAATCACTAAACAAACTAATAATTACAGATGATATATTGACTGGGTGGATGGTTCCGCTGTTAAAGGCTAGGCTCACAACCAAGTTAATTATAGAAGATATGGCCTCTCTAATGATTCAGGTTATAGTCAATAACCCTCTCTTGGTCTCTCTGTTTGTCTCTCTGTTTGTCTCTTTCTTTCTCTGTCTATCTCCACCCCCCCCCCTCATACACACACACACACACACTGAAAATATTACTAAGAACAGACTAAAAAATGTGATAGAGGTAAAAGCAGAGATTATTGTATCTGTTGGGAAATTGACTGAAAATGAGTATGTAATTTCAGAGAGGTGCTGTGCAGAATTGGTTGGCTGAAAGCAAACACATCAAGAAAGTTAAACTTCACAAAGACTGTGCGACTTTGCTGAATCTCAGAATTTTGTGCAAATTGCATTGAGGACAGAATATTTCCTTCCACTTCTAGAAATAGTTCCCCACTTGATCAGTTTGAAAAGTCTTTTGGTTCAAGTCTAAGCACTCTAAAGTCCTGGCAATCCCCGCACACTAACTATAAGGACTTTCTTTTTAAAAGGAGAAGTATTTGAAGCATTTATAGATTCACTTGATTTGCTAATCAAATAAATAGGGACAATGCTACTACAGAGCAATAGCTGTCTGCTAACTCCCATCATTTATCTCGGTCTACTTGTTCCATGTTTGCCTGTGCACAGGGGCAGCCACCATGGCACGTGCTCCTCATGGACTGAATGTGGCCAGCACAACTAAGAAGCTGAGTTTCCTACTTCATTTATTTAAGAGATTTCGTTTATTTTTATTCTATGTATATAGGTTCTTTGCCTGCCTGTATATATGTTCACTACATGCTTACAGAAAACAGCATTAGATCCCCCTGGAACTGGAGTTAGAGACCATTGTTAGTGGTGTTGGGGATTGAGCCTGGGTCTTCTGGAAGAGCAGCAAGTGCTCTTATCCTTGGCACCATCTCTTCACCCCCACCCTTTGCGAATTTTAATGTATTAAAAACTAAATTTAAATGTAAACACCCACATGTAGGCAGTTAGCTACCATAGTGCACAGTGTTGAAACAAAGTATTTCCATCAGCTCTTAAAAGAACCACTGCATAGGGTTTGCTTACACTCTAGATAACATTTGTTTTTAAATCATTATTAATACTTGATTGATCAAACATTTATTTCATTAATGCCAAAAGAAAAAGATTGTGAACTTTTCACAGTCTGTGAAACTGACAATGGTCACTGTGTGCTTTGTCAAAATACAAGCTTTGACACCGACACATATAAAGATGGCGATCATCTCTGTCCTCAAAGAGATGAAGCTATGATCAGGTATGAGAGAAGATTGCATCTACTACAGGTGCATGGTGGTCAGTCTTCACTATCAGCTTGGCTGCATTTGGAATGAGCTGGAAGGTGTACTCTAGAGAACCTTGAGAGAGTTCACAGAGAAGATTAACTGAGGAAAAATCCCAAATGTAGTGGTACCATTCCTGAGGCTGGGGTGCTGGCCTGAATAAAAAAATGGAGAAAAGAGAAAGGCGGATAGATGAGTGCTACAATTCTTATTTCTTTGCTTTCTGGTTCTCTTAGGCATGGGGCATCCCAGCTACATAGCCCCATCACCATGAACCCTGTTGTGCCTTCCCTACCATGTTGAGCACACCCCTATCAAACTGTGAGCTAAGGAAGTCCTTCCTCCTGTGTATTACCTTTAGTCAGGTATGCTGTCAAAACCCTGACAAGAGTAGTTACTATGAGGGATGAAAAAAAATTGTATGAAGGAGAAATTAACCATATCTACTTTGTAAGAAAAACTTCCAGAGAGGCCAAGCATGATGGCATATGCCTTAAACCCAAGCATCAGAAGGCAGAAGTGGAGGAGTGGGGAGATCATGAATTTAAGACCAGTTTGGTGTACAGCAAGTGCCGGACCACCCTGAGTTTCATCAGGAGAGTCTGTTTCAAATTAATCAATTAGTTAATTTTCCAACAGAAAAGACACTTGAGATCATTTTTTAAGGCAATAAATTTGCACAAGGGTTGGATTGAGCAGGTCAAGAGAACAACCAGGGGACCCATGACTGTGACGTCTGGGAATCAGCACATCCCCTGGAAGGGTTGAGCATGTAAATGATATGAAGTGAGGGCAGACATGACCCAACAGGGAAGCACAGAGACCATGCAGGACCATGCTGCCGGGGCTTGCACTGTCCTTTAGGACAATGAAGAGCTGAATTGGGTTTTCAATAGAAAGGCAGCAGGGCAGAACCTATGTTCTAGAAAGGTTATTCTGGCTGCCAGGGGGAAATGGACAGAACAGAAATAGATTAGAGATGGGGAATACAGGGAGAACACTGGTCATAAAAGCAGCAGAGAAAGTAACTGTGTTGAGCCAAGGCAGAGGAGGTGCGATGACAGGAAGCCAGGGTGTGAGTGCTGTTTATAGAAGATGGATTAATATTTATTTTTTTAAAAGACTCTTCTTATGAAAATATAGCAAGTGTGCGATGTGTGACTATTCTGACATCCCAATAGCATATGTTTTGAGAGAAGGTGTTGTTGTAATTTTATGATGGGCTCTGGTTAAAGCTCACACACACAAAAAATATATATTCTAAAATGCTGAGCACACAGGCAACCTGAGAATGCCTGACACCACCAACTGAACTCACTTCCCAACATGGCAGCCCTGGGAAGGGTGTCAAGATCCAAGCAGACTCCAGCTGTGGTGGAAGAACAAAGCCCAGAGCAGAACAGCTCCTAAGACCCTACACAGTGCCTACCAGAGTCACACAGACACAATTTGTTTGAGGTTCAGCAACTTACCAGAACCCTGCCTTCTGATGAACTATTGATCTATCTGAACCCATCTTCTTCCCTGAAACATAAACAATAGCACTTGCCTCTTAAGGTTTTCAAGAGAATAATTAGTAGTATATTGACTGTTAGCAATTTCTCTGGGCTCCACCCAACAGTTACCTAGCAACAGCCAGGTATGAGCCTGGCTCCTATATAAGAAGCCTGGCTCTTCTGGCTCCCCTCTCCCTCCCCCTCCCCCCTCTCTCTTCCCATGCATCCCCAACTGGCCTCTTCCCCTCTTTCTCTCTTTCTTTCTGTCTTTCTTTCATTCCTTTTTCTCTGCTTTTACCCCTTTCTGTCCCCACTCTGTTCCCTGGTTACCTTCCCCCCAAAAACTTCCTTTTATAATAGGTCTGTTGCATGGCTAATTCCTCAGGAGGAATACCTTGGCAGGGCCTGTTGAAGTGCTCCCTCCCACCACATCACACCACCTTAAAACAAAACATTGACCATGGTCCTGTGACTTCCCTTGGCTTTTCCTCAAAACATGCTGTCTTGAGTAGTCAATACCCACAGCTCTAGGAGGTAGAATTTGCATTTCACTCCAAGCCCTCAGTTTTGTCTACTTCCAAGTCAGTGTCCTTTATCTAATAAGGCATAAATACCCTAGAAGCTTGGGAGAGTCAAGCAATAAAGAAAACTGAGTCTACCTGGGCTGTAGCTCTTCTGCCCCAGAGGAGAGCTGAGAACCTGAGTTCTGCAGCAAGTCCATTAGTTCAAGTATGGCCTGATGGGATCCAGGCTAAAGAACAGGTCCAAGATTCTCCCCACCTCAGCCTCTTTCCCATGACTGAATGGGAAAGTCTACGATGATGATGCTCCATCCCATAACTCACAGAAAGGTAGAGGCCTCATTTTACCAGATTTTGGGAGCTGCACAGAGAATGAGACAGAAAACTGCATCTCAGAGTGTTTAAATCCACTGATGGATATGGGTAGCTTTCTCATCTGCAGAATGGAGCCCCTAAGAATGCAATCTCTTGATACTACCTAGAACACCTTCAAAAGGCAAAGACCGCCTTTAATAGCTCACTACCGAGCATAAACTCTCAGGCTTCTCTTGTTTATCATTGCCATATACTCATTATCCATGGGGTTGTGTCACATAAAGACATTTTTGTCCTAGAATATAGTACACTTTAAAAATATTCCCCTTGTACCTCTCCACAGCCTCTTTTCTCAGCCTTTCCCCCTCACTTTGGTTCCTGTTGCTCCCCTGGATAGATTCTTTCACATGATGTGTGTGTGTGTGTGTGTGTGTGTGTGTGTATACACAGATGATGCATATATATGCATATATATCAAATCTAGGAGCAACACATGAGAGAAAACATAATGTGAGTCTTTCTTAAGACCAATTTAATCCATTCAATATGGTTTCTTAACCCTCTGATATCCTTATATGAACATCCATCTTTGCCCCCTCTCTGCAGTGCCTGTCTTCCATTAGAGGACCAATCTCACACCCAAGCAAATGACACCCTTTAAATAATATCTGTTGGTATAGCTCCTTTTTAATAGGCCCATTGAATAGCCTCTCCAGCATATATTGACACAACCCAAATTTCATGCACAGACGTACCCCTAGAGCAATTAGCAGGAATATTTTCTTCATTGGACACATTTGAGGAGAGTTGAAAACATCTCACATTTGTCATCTATACCATCATAACTGGACTTTTGCAATGCATCCATGTCCTATATAAATTTAATAATATCCTCTGGGATGTTTTTGTTTAGAAGAATAGAATGGCTCTTTTGGCAGCTTCTGTGTGGTTGCTTTCATGTAGCTAGTCCTTACGACAACCCTATGTGGTCAGTTTTTATGAGCCATATTGTGCCCCCAGCAAATCCACCACTAAAACTCTCATCCCGCAGATGTTACAATGTGGTTATGCTTTTAAATGATCAAGTTAAAGCAAGACCTTTGGAGTAATTCTTAAGCCATTTGACTGGTGTCCTTGGAAAAAGAAGAGATGAAGACACGGAGAAAGACACCATGGGCAACAACCATGTGAAAGGGCAGCCAGAGGACATCTGCAAACCAAGGAGAATGTCATCAGTGAAAACTTTGCTCCTTGCTTCTTCATCGTAGACTTCGGTCCATCAGAACGGTGAGAAAGTAAGTGTCTGTTACTTAAGTCACCTCATCAGTGAGTGTTGTGATGGTGGTCCTAGAAAACTGACATAAATTGGCTCAGTAATATGAAAAATACCCAGCTCACACTTGAAACTAAAAATGTGCTTATTGTGGAAACGTGTGCCTTTAACACAAACCGGCACAGTTTCCCCTTCTGTAAAGCAAGTTAGATGCCAGGCATAATGTCATTGCTTAAGCTAAGCTTGCATCTTAGGTACACTTCCATCACTGTAATAAAACACCCTGACAAACGCAAGCTAATGAAAAATGGTTTTGATTGGTCTCATGATTTGTAGTTACAGTCCATTGTAGCAAAGAAGGTACAGAGTGGGAGCTAAGGTACCTCGTCACATAAATCTGCACTCAGGGAGCAGAGAGGGAGAGTTTGTAGTCAGCTCATTTTCTTCCTTTTATACAGTTCAGGGTCCACACAAAGGGAATGGTGCCACCTATAGTAGGCAGTCCTCCTAGATCTCATCAACTTGATACTTGAGATGAACCATCACAGTTTGCCTGAAGAAACTATCTGAAGCCTGTTTCTGTTTTGTCTTCCAGTCATATCCCCCAAGTCCCACTCTAAATTGATGCTTATTTCCAAATGTGACAAATACCAGCCTTGCCATTGACTCTTTGCTTAGTTTTTTTTCTTTCTCTCCGATAAATTTTATTTTATTTTTTTAATTATTATTTTTAATTAGGTATTTTTTTCATTTACATTTCCAGTGCTATCCCAAAAGTCCCCCAAACCCTCCCCCCAACTCCCTCCCCCACTCCTACTTCTTGGCCCTGGTGTTCCCCTGTACTGAGGCATATAAAGTTTGCAAGACCAATGGGCCTTTCTTTCCACTGATGACCAACTAGGCCATTTTCTGATACATATGCAGCTAGAGACACAAGCCCCGGGGGGTACTGGTTAGTTCATATTGTTGTTCCACCTATAGGGTTGCAGACCCCTTTAGCTCCTTAGGTACTTTCTCTAGTTCCTCCATTGGGGGCCCTGTGATCCATCCAATAGCTGACTGTGAGCATCCACTTCTGTGTTTGCTAGGCCCCGCATAGCCTCGCAAGAGACAGCTATATCAGAGCCCTTTCAGCAAAATCTTGCTAGTGTGTGCAATGGTGTCAGCGTTTGGAGGCTGATTATGGGATGGATCCCCGAGTACGACAGTCTCTAGATGGTCCATCCTTTCATCTCAGCTCCAATCTTTGTCTCTGTAACTCCTTCCACGGGTGTTTTGTTCCCAGTTCTAAGAAGGAGCAAAGTGTCCACACTTTCGTCTTCGTTCTTCTTGAGTTTCATGTGTTTTGCAAATTGTATCTTGTATCTTGGATAGTCTAAGTTTCTGGGCTAATATCCACTTATCAGTGAGTACATATCATGTGAGTTCTTTTGTGATTGGGTCACCTCACTCAGGATGATGCCCGCCAGGTCCAGAATGTTTGCAAAGACAATGCATGGATTTTCTCTCTCTCTCTCTCTCTCTCTCTCTCTCTCTCTCTCTCTCTCTCTCTCTCTCTCTCTCTCTCTCTCTGTGTGTGTGTGTGTGTGTGTGTGTATCTGTGTGTCTGTGTATGTCTATGTGTATATATATATCTGTATGTCTGTGAACATGTGAGTATGTGTCTGTGTGTGTGAAAGGGTGTGTCTGTGTGTATGTGTCTGTATGTCTGTGTGTATGTGTGTCTATATTTGTGTCTTTCTGTGTGTCTGTGTATATGTTTGTGTGTGTCTCTGTGTGTATCTCTCTATATGTGTCTGTATGTATCTCTCTCTCTTTGAGTGTGTGTGTGTGTGTGTGTGTGTGTGTGTGTGTGTGTGTGTGTGTGTGTAGTGTTAGAGTGGGAAAGGAAAGCAAAGAAGCTGGGGAAGATGTAATATGATGCCACCCCATCCCCAGCTTCTCCTGAACTCCATCAGCAGATTCACTGTCCCAAGGACAGCTTCACACTGTGATTTGTTAACTGGTTAGGTGCTTCATGGACATTTACTCCCTATTATAACTCACAGAAGACTGCTTCTGTAGTTCTAGACACCTAGCTCAGGCCCTGGTAACACAAACATTCTACAGCTAAGCAATTTCTCAAGTATTTAGAAATTACATAAAAATTAATAAAAGGGAAGGTATGGGGGACTTTTGGGATAGCATTTGAAATGTAAATGAAGAAAATACCTAATTTAAAAAAATTAATAAAAATAATTTAGGGACCTTAAACAAGCAGAAACAACAACCACGGTCAGAGGAAGTATCTTCTGTTTCCTTATGTCTTTTTCCCCTTGCTGAGGGAAGGTGGGACTTGCTTTGAGGATCGTCCTTGAACCCTTAGAAATATCTAAGCCAGAAAACAAAAGTTCAAAAGTAAAAGAAATTCATGGCTCTTCGAAGATAGAGGTGCACACCCATCCAGGAAGAAGATGGGACAGCTGTCGGGGTTGAAGGAGTAGGATTCAAAGAGGGTGTCTGGCCTTGCCCCGGCACCAGGAACCTTTAAAAACAAGTCTTATGGGCAACCAAGAAAAGATAAGCTAGAAACCTGGGTCCAGCAGCAAGAAGGGGTGTTCCCTGAGAGGATCCCCAGGCAGGTCAAAGTGGAGCAAGAACTGAAGTAATAAACCAGAAGAACTCCAGGAAGCAGCCAACCAAGACAGTCTACCTCACAAACATTGCCATTGAGGGCAAGCTGAGTGTGCAAGCCAGGAATAAACATTTCTTGCCTCTTAGCCCCACATCAAAGCTAAGTCATTTTGAATAATATTTTTACATTAGCACACACTTGGAAAAAATGGAAACAAACTAAAAAAAAATCTGCATAAGTTTTCAAATAAAACATGAGACTTCAAAGAAAGCTCTCACTTTAGGCAAGATCCAGCCAGTAGCTTTACAAGGAGAGATTTCCAAAATGAAATCTGAGACATAAGATGTGGGTGGTGGGTAGCCAGGCCAGAAATCAGTGGAGGGCCAGACTGGGATTCGAGTCAGATCCCCACAATAAAGGACATAAGGAACACCTGGCCCCTGGCCAACCCAGCCACAGGGACACAGTTGCCCAGATTTGGAAAGTTGTCCCCCAAGCAAGGGACATCTTCATAGCCCACCCAAGCATCACCTCATCTGAGTCTCAGTTGACTGCCTCTTCTTTGGCCACACCCACTTCCTCTGGATGTCTCTCTCCAGCTGATATACACCCACACTCCTATGTGCCCAGGTCATAGAGGCTCTTAGAAGGTGTGGCCTTCCAGGAGCTCTGAAATTGCACCTTTCAGAAGCAGACTCCAAGGAGACAAGGGGTGAAGGGTGTTCTAAGCATAGAAAAGAAGCAAAGACAAGAAAAACATTTTTCTCAACCACCACTGACTTTCCAGGGCAGGTAGAGATTGACAACGTGGAGCTTGCTAGGGTCCTACTGTGGGCAAGAACAAGGGCTGCAGAGCACCCAGGGTGTGATCCAAACCTGTGCACATCCAATCAAGAAAATCAATCGAGGCTGCAGAGAGGAAATAATGGTCAGTCAGGGGTCAGCATACAACAGACCTAGAACCCAACTCTCTCAATGCTTGACACAGCTCAACTTCCACTGCCCAGAGTTCTACTCCACAGGACTGCAGTCAAATAAGCTATAATTAAAAGCAGATTTCTGTCCCAACAAGGCTCATTTTCACAAAAAGTAAACAAACCTTGTTCAGCCATTGCTAAGTCTCACAATATCCCTGTGTGCTGCCTCCCAGCAAGGTAGGAGGCCAAGAAGCCAAGCCAAGCAGTTCTACTCTGTCGGTATTGGTGTGAGTATGCTCTGTGACATCTGCCCAGTGACAGAGACCGCCTGATGACTCACTTCACAGGGGTCCCTATCATTAAGTCATCCACAGCCATATTAAAAACAGACTCCCACAATAAAGTGACTTTGGACCTGAAATCCTGATCTCCAAATGTGCCCATTACCTTCTCAATCAGACCCCTCACCACAGTATTCCTCTGGACCTGAAGGTCCCAAGTCTATCTCCTCTACCCCACAAGGGTCAACCAGCCTATTTCACCTCTATTGTTTCAGCTTTCACCACCTCTGCCCTGCTTCTCCAGGTTCCACTCCATTTCCTTGTGTGCTCTCCTGTGCTGTCCCTTTGTCCATGTCACCTCTGCAAGTGCCCACTGTCCTCATGACTGTCCCAACCAGTGTACTTCTCCCCACTTCCACCACTGCTGATGGTCTGGATCCTTGTCAGTGGATGCTGCTGGGGTGCTGCTATTTTGGCTGGAGGAATCTTATCCTGAGTTAAGCTTTATTGGCATCTCTTTGAAGCTACTGAGATGATACTGTGACATCTGAATTTTTGCATCCAGATCAGCATTCTTGAGAGAGCAAGATGACCTGATTTTTTTTCCCCACTGAGCGGTGTGATGAGTCTACAGAACAGCTGTGCCTCCCCACAGCATACACAGTAGTGGCCTCCTTTCCAGGGGGTGGGGGACATTCATTTCTAGCGAAGCATAGAACAGTAAATCAGAGAATTGAGTTGGAAGCCTCAAGGGAAAGCTATGAATGAGAACTGGAAGTAGCTGATCCTGGGTGAGCCTGAGACCCCACAGTCCATGCCCCCCATTATTTTATAGAGAAAAAATGACAGAAGGATGGGGAATGGAGGGCTGGGGACAGTCACAGGTAATTGATGTCTCAGGTGACCTTTGTTTATATCAGAGAAGTAAGGATGGAATGATATAAATAATGTTCTCATGTAGTCTCAAAAAACATAAAAATTTAAATTAGGAGGATAAATAAAATATCCATTCTTTTGTCTCTGTTCCTTCTGTATTTGAAATATAGCCAGGAATGCTACATGAATTTCAAACATACCACAGCCCAAGTGTGGACAGTTAACAATGGAGAAGAGAGAGAATACAGGATATAATAATGAATAATGCAGTTAAAAGATAAAACCAGCATCAAATATAAACAAACTAAGTCCAAATAATGGAGGGAGAAATAGGCCCACATCCATCAGCCTAGTGGTCCCACACTGAGTATTTAGATTGTGGAATTGAAGGACCAGTTGTGAATATCACCTTTGAGGGGAGAGAGGAGCACGTCCACACACTATTATACAAGTGAGTGCGTGCGTCCTGCCTAGCAGGGTGGTATTGTAGTTCCCAGGTATCACAGCTGAGTGAGACCACTGATGGCTTGTCTTACTCCGCAGCCTACAGAACACCTTCTGGTGCCATGAAAGCTAAGCAGAGGGAGGAAGCTTCTAGCTCAGCTCCAGCTTGTTGTTTCTATGTCCTGAATAGAGTATGCATTACCTTCAGCAATAAGATCTCCTCATCCAGAGACAGTGGCAACATGGGGCATGGCCAATAGACTGCACTGTGGGCCTTGAGGGCCTCCCTGATCAACAACTCAAAATCATGCTGAAGCTATGAATTTTGTTTAATAATTGATGACAGTGGCATTTACTCTGGCAGAGTACTTCTTTTTGTTGTTACTGTTGTTGTTGTTGTTATATTTTTAATATGCTTTCAAAAAAGCAGTTTGCATATGGATTTTCAGAACATGTTTGCCAGCTGTGCTAGCCAGACTTCCATCACTATGACAAAATGCCTGAGATATCAATTTTATAAAAAGGAAGGTTTCTTATGGCCCACAGTTTCCACAGTTTAAATCTATGGTCTCTTTGTTCCACCACTAGAGGCCTGTGGCAATATTCCCATGACATCATAGTCATGGGAATATTACTGGGACAAAGAAGTTCTTTGCATGTCTAAGACGGACAGAGAGACGGAGACACAGACAGAGAGAAGCCAGAACCAATGTACCTTTTAGAGGCACATCTGCTTCCTTTAGCAGGGAAAAGGGGGCAGCAGAAAAAATGCTATTATTATATTTTAATAATTAATAATAATTAATAATAATAATTAATAAGAAGAAAAACAAATAGAGTTTTCAGGGAAATCCTGTACTGTGAATGGGTAGAAAGGTGACTCTCCAGTGGCTGC